>NC_065509.1:21414217-21417838 GCF_006386435.1 Epinephelus moara
AAGTTTGCAATTTCAATCGGTTGCTATAGCGCCCCCCTTTGGCCACTTGATGTAATATTGCTTCATTCACATCCTCCCATGACCCTCTACCACTGTGCCAATTTTCACATGGATTGACCAAGTCAGTGAGGAGAAAAACGTGGAACAGACACACACACAGACAGAGTTTTCATCATTATATAGTAAGATTGCAGTTGGAGGAGAGTTCATTAATCCAGTGTCTTGGGGATGGTGCATCTTCTGATTTTCAGTTATTTAGTAAGCACTTTTTCGCTGCAGTGCTGGCAAGTACAATAAAGTATTTCTTGTAGTGGTTCACATTAAGAAAACTCTTATCCCCCAATATCCATATTCTTGGGTCCTGCTCGATTTAACCCTCTGCTAAATTTCCTGGTGATAAAATGATTTAATCGTGCAGCTCCACTAGACTTCAGAAATGTTATTGGTCAGAATAGGTCAAATCCAAATAGTGAAACGAGTCATTTTGCGGTGGTTGTGATACTCTGAAAAATGTATCCACAGATTTGCAGATGTCTCTTTCACAATGTAAGTCTATGGGAGGGAGTCTTTGTGGGCCCAATGGCATCACGTGACAGACTCGGGTGTTGTAGTTACACGGTTTGGCCACTATGTCAAATTGGCTTCAATGTTCGGCGCACTTCTCAAGGACCTGGTTGTAGTGGACTAACTTCTGTGTAAACCAATGTGTGGCAAGTCATGATATCACTGACATGATGTTTTGCAGAAACGACCAAAGGAGCAGTGGAGTAGCAGGAAGGATGGAAGGGCGTCTTTTGTGCGCTGTCTCCGTTGAGCATTGCTTGATTGAAGTGCTTCATATTTCTGTTGGTGGGTCGTGAATCACAATCTTTGGTCTTGTTTTATCCATGTTTCTAATGTCAGATGTCAGTCGGCTTAGTTCAGTTGAGTTTTGGCCGTTGGCTGGGTAACACAGCAGGACTCACAGATGTTGATTATTCAGAATGTGATTATAGGCTCAGGCTACATGATGAGCGTCAACAAGAGACAGACAAAAGGAAAATACTGGGTGTATGTGTGTGTATGTCGGCCAAAACAGAGTTCTCAAACCAGTGAGTGTGACACTTTACGGCCCCATTGACATGTGTTGTCAACATAACAACTAACAACAACTGGCATTTTCCTTTCAACTAGTCAAATGACCACGACAAACAGCTCACTGTCCGTTATACTCTCATTCTATTTCTGTGGTATTATCAGTCAGTTTCCAGGGAACTCTTTACACGCTCATATTAATATTCATTACAAATGATGCTGAGTGAGCGTGCATGTGTCCAGCACTGTTCTGAGAGATTTATGCACAGGATGTAGTTTTCTTTCCTAACTGTCTGACATTTGTGGAGGTCCATCTGTCTTTCTCTGGGGGTTTTTCAACACTTGTAAGAGTGAAGGACGACCTCCTCGTTCAGCACTTGTCCTCCCATGTCTTTTTGCATCTGTTAACTTACGTTGTTTTTCTGACCTCGGTCCCCTCTGTCTGCTTTAGACTGTATAAACCCACTGATCACCCAAACTAATTTAGCCCTGCTTTGTCTCCTTTTGATGCTGATAACCTTTGACCTCTGGGAAGAAAGAAAGCAAAGGAAGACGAGTTATGATACCGCACATTAATGTGTTGGTACACAGACCATGTACTGTAAAACATGATCCTCCAGACTATCTCTTACTGTCTCTTGATGTGCACGCTGCGTCTATTTTGGTGTGTGTGTGTGTGTGTGTGTGTGTGTGTGTGACATTTCCTGACCCTGGTATGCCACAACAACACAGGAAGTCAAGACTGACACCTAAGTCACATCATGTATCTGTGGGTTTACGTTTATGTTTGTTGGTCTGTTTCTCAGAGGGTATGCGTTCACTGCTCTCTGCTGAAATAGGAATCTGAACTACTTCCATGCTCACACACACACACATACACACATTCGCTCCACTTTCAGTGCTGCTGGTTTTTCCATTAATTCCTCCAGTCAATCCAGTCCTACATCAGCTTGTCATCGCCCACCTTCATTCCCCCTCAACCCTGCCACTCAGGACCAATCATGCTCCCACGTTTCAGTCACTCTGACGCCCGCTGCTCCAGCGTTTGGCGACCGACCTGTCAGCATGCCGACGGCTGCCTTTTATGTCTCAAATAAAGGTAGAGCAGGCATGGCCCCCCGTGACCCATGTCTTATAATGCTTATCCCTGCTTGCGGAGGCACTTAAAATGGCCAATGACCATGTTGTACATGGATTTTTTAGGGATTGTGAAGCCATCCATCCATCCCTACTGACTCCCTTCATCTTCTTTTGGTGTCTCCACCATCTTTCCCCCTGGATCCACCTGTCATTTTTAGTAGTATATCTCCTTCTCTGTTCCTCCCATTTCATTTTTCTACCCCAACTGTCTTTCCTCCCCATCCCGCCACTCCTTTGCACATACCTCTCCCCCACCTTCCAGCCTGTCCTCCCCATCTCCCTCCCCTCCAGCCCTGGAGAAATGCTCCGACCCTCTCTGCAGAGCTTGGCCCTCAGCACAACAGCTCCACGCTGCTGTTTATGGCCGCGGGGGCTGAATCAGAGGAAGTAGAGCCCACTATGGAATATGGAGACTATTAGTATAAATGCTGCGGCTGGCAGAGTGTGTGTGTTAGCTGGCGTTTGTGTCTGAGGTTTGGAGGTGTAGAGGTGTTAAATGATTAAAACTGTTCAAACATTAAATTTTAAATGAGAGTCAGAAGGTGCACAGCTTCGAGTTATTTATTATCAATTGCGCAAATAGTACAGAAGCAGTCGTTGCCATTAGAAATCGTGGGTCGCATGCTTCCTCTAACAATGCCAATTAAATATGTATCTTTAAAAAAAAAAGAAAATCACATCAATCTGTACTCATTCTGTATTTTTACATTCAAATTGTTTCTTCTTGTTGCCAACAATGTTTGGCAGCAACTACAAATAACAAACTGAATCAGATAAAGAACAAGAAAGAGAACCCAGGTGAAATTCTGGTTCAGTGCTACACTGCAGACTGGGCCTGTCTTTGACATGAGCACAGGCAGCGGTTAATCCTTTTTTATGTTATTTTTTTTAAATCCTTCAATTCCAAAGTAATTAATAGCGCATTGCTGTTCCATAACGGAGGGAAAAAGGATGAAAGAAAGAGAGGTAGGCATGTGAAGGAGGTGGAGAAGCATGGTTAAGCTCGATCTCTTTGAAAGGGTTGGCAGAGTCAGGAAGTGATTAGGCCACTACAACAACTCCAATAATGACAATAGGGAAAACATGTCTGCAGCCACAACCACTTAGCATCAGGAACAGTACCCAGTATGGTTCCCATTTCATTACAAGAACAGGACTGAATGTGGGAGGACAGGCCCATGGAAGGAAAGAGAAGTAAGTTGTTTTAGCTGGCAAGCTTTTTTTGCATCACATATGTAATTTATAGTGAGAGAGGTGGCAGGTTTACCTTTGAAATTCATACTAATATTTAACACAACTAATCCATACCCATTGGTAGCTTTGTCACCTTCTACCTATGCCAATCCTCAATGCCTATGTGCAGTTTCACATAGATTGACCACGTCAGAGAGTAGGAAAACGTGGGAC
>NC_065509.1:21417927-21427516 GCF_006386435.1 Epinephelus moara
CAATAATGGAGGGGTCCTCTCAGAGTATGTGTGGTCATATGCCTACAAAGTTGCGTGGTGATCGGTGAAACCCTTGAGATGTTATACACCTTTATGTGATGAGCCACGCCCTCCGCAATATTCATTGCCTTATAGAAGCTCAGTTTTAGTAAGTTTTCCAACTTTTGTGTTTTTCAAATATTCAAAATGGTGGAAAATCTATATAACCGGAAGTTATGGGTTCCTGAGGCAAATGTGTTGTTGTTCCTCATGAGGAGAGGCATCTCTGTGCAAAGTTTCATGTCTCTACGACATACATGGCATGAGATATGCCCATTCAAAGTTTGCAATTTCAATCGGTTGCTATAGCACCTACATCAAATACCACAGCGCCATTACAGAAGAGAAACAGTGCATAAAATGAGTCAACTGTCTTGCTGGTCTTGGCTCATTGAAATAACATACAACAGCTTACAACTGTGTAAAACAGGTGCCGAGCGAAATAGTGTGAACCACAGCCACCAGCATTAAGTTGTGTGCAGTTGCTGTAGAAAGAGATGTGCATTCTTGCAAAGAGAAAAAACTGAATGGAAAGGGAAATGGCAGCTACAGTTTTGTCAACATTGTTTCACAACACAAACACTACATGAAGTGATGAAAATGCCATTCTGCTCAATCCAGCATGTGCACCGTCTTGTTACTATGTCAGGTGTGTATGTCGTCAAACTCGAGCTTGGTGGATCTTACCCAAGGTTCTGACTTGGAATCCTGACTTTAAATACCATTGCATTTCACAAGTATAATAGATTGCATACTTGTTATACCGCAGGGTAAAGGGATTTGATAAGGGATGATGTAAGATCAGAGAGTTACTTCATTCTGGTGTAATGCTGTTTAAAAGCATAAAAATATACTTACTGTATATTGATTGATTATAAGATTCGAAAGGCTCAAAATGACATCACCCTTCACACTACTTACTACTTCCTTCTAGATTTTGCCACCTAACAGTAAACGTAAATATGGGTCTTAATAAGCTGTCTGCACAAACGGCCTATATGGCTGTTTTTTGGGTGAGGGTGGGCTGAGTATTTTGTTTCAGTAGCAGCAAAGAGTTGGATGATTTTTCTGAGTTTGAGCAGAAACTGGTGATTTTTTTGTGTATAGTTGATTGCACCATCTCTCAAAAAGTTACCTCTGTTAAATTTCCAGGCAGACATTGACACAGATGAGCAGCGGTGTAGAAATGATTCATGGTCTCACAGCAGTATGAGGTCTGAGACTCTCGCCGACCACATCATCTCCTGTTTTTACTACAGCCCTCCTGCTATTTTTCTCAACTTTACCAGACTGCTCCATCAACAGCAGGTGGTGGTACCAGCTGCATCGGTGCAGGGTCAGAGGAAGGTGGCTGGATGAAGCCCAGGCAGTGAGGACTGGGTCTGATGAACCTGAGGTTCAGGGGAGAATCGGTCTGCAGGGCCAGTTCATTCAGTCTGACATAAAAACTTACAGTACATTTGGTTCAGAGTGTGACGGGATCTTTGTCATCATTTGTTTTGTTTCTGGCATCTGAATTCTTCGGTCACTTGAGCGCAGATATGTCAGCACTGTGCCAGCTCACACAAACTTAATGCCAGGCAACACATGACCACCAGCAGTGAAACAGCAAGTGATGCTCGGTTGTTCTCTACTCAGCCCTGCAGTGCTGATTTGGGGGATTTATTGCTCTGTCTGTGTGTTTTCACAGGGCCTCCAGGAAAGCGTGGAAGAATGGGAAGAAGAGGCGAACCTGGTAAGTGACGCCCGCCACCTGCTTTGTTTGTTTATTTCTCCTCTTTTCTTTTCCTGGAAGACTCTTCATCTCTCTCCTCTGTCTCACTCTCTTCTCCTGGGTGACTGGATAAGTTCGAGGGCTAGTAAAAGTAGTGACCCGTGAGTCAGGCCGGTGGATGATGGGCTGCAGTTGGCCCTTCTCCCTGTCCCTCCCCATTTGCGCCAACACAGCGTTAACCTCGGCCATGTGGTTGCACTAACGTTGCACAGATGTCAGTCGTTCTCGCTGAGCGGTAGCAGCTGCAGTAGTACTAATGAGATTCTCCCTTGCCAACATCTTACCCACCATTATTGTGTTGCTTTTTCTCTCCACCCAGACCGCAGAACACTCAACGAGGAACCAAAACAGTGAAGAGACATAATTCTTGTTACGCAAAAGATCGTCATGACAGATAGAGCGGATGTTCTACAAGTTTGAGTCAAGTTTTTTATTAAGTATTGACTCCACCAAATTGAGGCGCGACATTGTTGGACGATTTTATCAAAACCTGCAGGACTGCATTTGTTCTGCAGGATATGTGTCAGGTGGGAAAACCTCAAGTCTGGCTGTGATTCACTATTGTGGATATTTAGCAGATGAGATCTGTTTCTGAGATGTTGACTAAGAGAAAGCTCACCGGTAATCTTTATTGCTCTACTCGGCACACCAAGATCCTTCCTGAAGTTATTCAGTCCTAGAATAGTACGTAAAATGAATTCCTGTAAGCTGTTTTTTTTTTTTAAGTTTAACTGTTTGACATAGAATTTTCAATGACGTGCTGAGGCACAGCTAGTGTCCAGAACTGTAGACACAAAGAGCCTTTATTTTTTGATCCCATATCTATTGTGTGCTTTCATTTTTCTTTTAAATGAGAAGGCACGAGATATTCAGTACTTTTCTTATTTTCAACAAAGCCCATAAAAAGATAAAAACCAGCAACATGTCAGTCAGTCTCAGAAGCATTCGGACTTCCACAGCCTGGTTGTTACTCTCAGTCCCAAGCCTGTCAGTTCCTAAGACATAAATCTAAAAAGGGACACTATGCAAGCTTCTGTTGTAGGAACGTTACATTTGTTGTAATGAAAGCTAACTGCACTAACTCTGCATCGCTCTTCATCCCTATCCTCTCTTGAAGTATTTGACAGTGAAAGTGAAAGCCAACCCCAGATCCACTCTCGTTTGAAGCAACTTTGTCTGCTTGCGTTTTTGTGTTGCTATGTTTGCATTTTTCCGCACTGTGTCCATGATTTTCGTAGCTTCCTCTCGCATGCATGGTGGTACTAGCTCGTTGTGACCTTTACAGAAAGTCCTGACCCTGACCTGCCCGCCGTGGGGCTACACGCCCAGAGACATCCCAACCAAAGGAAAATAAAAATACAGGCAGAGAGAAGAGAATATGTCTTTCTTGTCCACCATGGGGGGAAATTTGTCTTTGGCTCACCAAACACAAAAGACAACATTGTAAAAAGCCGACAAAAAACAAATAGACAAGCAAATAGGGTCATTACAAAACACTTTAACACATTAGAGCAGCTCATTGTCTGTGGTTTAAAACTCATCAGTCATGTATTGGGTTAGGAATACTGAGTGCACTTAGGATGAAGGACTTCTTAAATACATTTTTAGTGCCAGAGGGACTCTACAGCGCCTCCCGGAGCTTAAAAGCTCAAACTGGCTGAAGAGAGGATGGGAGCTATCTGCCAAAATATTCCTTGCTTTCTTCCAAGTCCTGGGGGTCAAGGGCTTTTGTCACTCACCAACTATTTTACTTGCCATTGTCACGATCATAGAAAGTTTATTCTTGGATGTACAGACAGGACGGTGAAACTTTAATACACTCAACATTAGTTTGGTACTTGAATTCTAAAATCTGCTGACTAGGACAGGGTCTCTTCAGATAAATCAGCTCGTTCTCATTTCCAGGGCGTCAAATATCAGATGTTGTCACACCCCTCTGTGTGTGAAAACACGCTATGTAGCTGTTTGTAATGCTTTCAACTTACTCCAACATAAAAACATTCATGGAAATACTTGACACTCAGGGCAAGTGATTTGGTATAAAGAGCGAGAAAGTCCTCATAGGGTGGGAGGTCAAACAAAACAGGACTTTCATCCAGGAGACCAAAGTTTGTGTCCTGTGTGAAACCAAAAGTCAATTTTATTTTGATGTAGCATACGATCATCACGCTCTGACATCACTTACGTAACGTATTTCTATTACAATACATTACTAATGGACATATATTAACCCCAAACATCTTTTTTTCAAAGCCTAACTTGGTAGTTTGTTGCCTAAACCTGCAACTGTTTCACATTAACCACGTGCTAGAATGTGCTTCAGCTGTGTGTCACATAGATATGATAAAGGGTGCCCTGTGCGTCGCTATAAGACACAGAGGGGCATAAAGTTCTTAATGAGACTGGGTTGGTCCAGTACATCATCACACACTTCTTGTGGGTCATTAGTGATGATTGAGAGGGATCATTTTTGTATGAGTCTCTACATTGTTTTTTCGGTAAAGCTTGCATTGTGTACCTTTCAATACAGGTTATAAATATATAGTTCCATTTCCAAAAAGGCTCAATGATTTCCTAAAACAGTAAGACACTGTAGTTCGTAGCATTGATATGAAACAGGAGCTAAAGTTTGATTATTGGTTATGACTGTTGACTGCAGCATGACCATGTACGTGGGGTTGACTCAGTGCAACGCTGTGGCTCACTGATGTGTTTTTAAAAGCTTTTGGACAACAAGGGTGGATGGTTTTGGTC
Source organism: Epinephelus moara (assembly GCF_006386435.1). Lineage (NCBI taxonomy): Eukaryota > Metazoa > Chordata > Actinopteri > Perciformes > Serranidae > Epinephelus > Epinephelus moara. The sequence goes on from NC_065509.1 coordinate 21,422,495, forward strand.
TTTTCATGATATATTGGCAATATAACTTCCTTTAACTTTCCATATCCTCGTTGTTGTCCAATGACTTCCTAACCAAGACAGACTGCGGAAATCCCTCTGAGTTGTGCGATTCCATCAGGCGATCACAGGACAAGAACTTGACTGTGGTGTGTATTTCAAGCCACTCCATCTTTTGGAGGATTATCATTACGGGAAGGCGCCTCATTAAGGTTTCCCCAAGATGGGACACTTAACTGCTGTTCCCTGTTTGTTGCAGGACGGTGTGTATCTGAAAAGGGCGATGTGGTTCTGTTTAGGTTGTCTCTCTCGTTGTTTACTTTGGCGTCCTCATGTTGCAGTTCGAGTTATATAGTGCAAGGGTAGGTGGCACAGAGAGGCTGTTGCGCCATGATGACTCCAGGACAACTTTTTACAAGACCAGAAGAGGTTTCCCCCGTTTTCTCAGAAAAACAAATGGGAGTGGAGAGAAGAAACAGAAACACGAACCTGAATAACAGGAAAGAGAGCAGACAGAGTAGTTAAGCATCTGCCGCCTCGTCTCCTGCATCCATTCTCTCTATTTTCTTTTTCTGTTTGGTCTTGTTTTCTTTTCTGTTTACTTGATTCTCTCTCATTCTCTTTCTCATCAGTCTCCACACTCACACACACCTGTCTCAAGTTCAATGGCTAAAGCTGGTCTTACTGTGGCCCTCTAACTAGTGTGTATTTGTTTACCTAAGTGTCGGCCCATAAGGTCCTTGTCCCGGCGTCTAGACGCAGCTCAATTGGATTGACTTGGTCTCCATGCCTCATAAACACCCAAACTTTCTCCCGTCTTCCTTCCCTTTCACCTTCTTGCTCCAACCACCTTCATTTTTCATCCTTCTTTCTACTCCTCTTGTCTCAAAAATGCTCTTTCCCTCAAATCAGACAGCAAACTTCAAGGCTCACATAGATCCTGGTCACGTTAACAGGACTTTTTGTGTGTTTAAATAGTAACAAAACACCACAAATATCCCTCCTTTCCCCAGAGGAGGCCTGTTTTCCATCTTGTAGAGTTTATGTTTAGTGTTGCATCCACACTGACGAGCTGTGTTGTACCAGGACTGCAGCGGTGGCGGAGCTCCAAATCGTGTCACAGACTGTAATTGTGTTAACAATCATATAAATCAGCGTCATGATTGGTTTTAAATTTAGATCAGATAAATATGAAGCAATTACTAATATGAAATCTTTTAATGGCAAAATGATATATTCACTTTGTAGGGGTTTGGCTGCTTTATTAGTGCCCACGGCCCTGGACTTTAAGAGAATGTTTTATATAAGGATATTCCATTAAAACCACTGAGAACGAGAGGAGTCTTTTGATCATTACTGTTGTTTTTGGTTAGGCTAAGTAAGAAAAGCAGAATGTACTTTTCGCTGCTGAGACTCAACATCAGACCATTTCAATCAGATCTGAAAGTCTGCCCCGCAGAAATCACAGAGACATCTTTTTTTTCATACTTTAAAGGGACGCGCAGTTTGCCAGCACACCCCCGACCTTTCCACTGCCTGTTTGTCCTCCATCTCATACACCCATATCTTCTTAGGAAACAAAGTCTTGACATGACTTCACGTCCTAATGCAAAACATGGCCCATTATCCAGAAGTCTGTTTATCATAACGGGTTCACCACAAAGTCCATTGGCGGCGGCTCTAATGAGCTTGTTCTGTACCATATTTAGCTGGTTAATTACAGTCATCATCTAACAAACCACATTGCATGCGCAGTTTTTTTGTTGCGCACCACTGTTCCGAGGAATTGATTGCTGTACAAACCAGAGGTTACCATAACTCACACATGCTGTGCTTCATGTGTCACTGAAGATGTATAGATTTCATTTTCTAATGCCTGGTTTCTCTTTTTCTGTTGCAGGACCTCCTGTAAGTACATTTCCATCTCATCCAGGTAGTATTAAAATCAACTAATAAGCTATTAAACAAAGAGAAGTACTTTCACACTCGCGCACACACACAGGTACATATATTATCCTTTAAACTATGGTTTTCTCTCACAGCAGTAAAACATGAAAACGCAGACACACAAACTGTCACAGACTCATCACACATGTGCATCCACTGAACGCAGCAGTAAATGGACCACCTAGGGAGCTGTGGGTGTGTGCATGTGTGTGTGTGCTTCTATCTGTGTGATGGTTAGGGAAGGGTGACTTATTAGCAGCGAGTAATTCTCCTCTGTGGGACTATAAATCCTGCTGACACTCACACACACACACACACACACACACAGCAGATATAAGCACAAAGACATGTACTAACTGCTGCTTCCTGGAATTTCTTCATTTGAGATTAAATGTTGTGACCTGCCCGGACAGGGTGACCCTCTTCTGATTTTATTTTCAGTTTTTTAATTGTAAATGTTTTGGTCACATGTGGTGTGGATCAGATATGCAGAGGCGCACCTTATCGCTCCAAAACACACCATAACACTGCTCCGGAAACATCGTAACGGAAACATCGTGTCTGGCTGACATTTTTAAAAATCGAGGAAATGTTTTTTATGCAGAAAATTGTCTGTGCAGCTGGTTTACACCAAGTGCGCATGAAACGATGTATCATTTCGTGAACATGCCCAAAGTCTTGTCTCCAGCCCATAAAGTTGGAGGGACGGTGTGGTAATGCGGAGCCACCTGCTACTCCACAGAGTAATAATTTGTCTGAGTCAAGTACATCGGCTGGAAGTTGTCAAAAATAACCCAAAAACAATTTAAATGGCAATTTTCTGTCTTATTACACAATCACACAAACATCTGATAGGACTCACATTTGAAAGTGGACGTCAACAGGTGCTACAAAGATCATGGGTCTATTTCAGAAAGCAGGTTTGACAAACTGAGTCTAATCCTGAACTCTGAGTTGACTAACCCTGAGATGAAAGTTTTCAGTTTCAGAACAGCTGATCAGAGTCAGCTCAGTTAACTCAGAGTATGTTCCCTCTGAGTTAATTGACTATGTCTCAGGAAAGATCTCCCAAAACATCCCAAACATGTTTTCTATTGTCTCCGTGACGACAGGATGCCGTTAATCCGAAGCCCTGCTTGTTAACCTGCACAAAAGTGATGCAACACAATGAAAAAACATTGGCCACTGCCATCGGTGAATGTCATCTTATTTACCGATAGACCGATGGCAGTCAACAAGACAAATATCAGCCGATACCGATATGCAAGGGATAAATCAGTGCATGCCTAAAACACATTGTCGTCACTCGATGTTCATTCCAGCTTCAGTCAGTAATTCATGTCATTCAAACAATCTAGTAAAATCTCGACCCTGTGCACCATTTAATACTTTAGAATAAAGTGTAGCAGGTCATGTGACGAGTTGATATGCAGCGTGTTGTGTGCAGCTTTTTGGTTTCTGTTCTAACCTGTCTCAATGCTTCATGCTTTAATCTCTAACCTTACCAGGGCAAGGCTGGACGGGATGGATACCCGGTAAATTTGATTTGTTATTTATCCTGTCACTCTTCAATTGACCTAATCAAAGCTCTGTTTTCCTTCCTTTTTACTCCCTGTATTTCTTTAAATGTTTGCTGCAGCTTCATGAAACCCTTTTGTGTTATTTTTCTCCTCCCTGCTCCTTTTAAACAAATTACATTTTCCCCAATCGTCGCTTGTTTCCTTGCCTCTTGCTTCCACCTTCAACATTTGCTCTTCACTGATGATGTATCCTGCCCCGTGACTGAGACATGACTCAAATACAAAGACAGTTGTATTTAAACACAAGCAGACACACACTGCCACAGTGTTAAGGAGAGATGAAAGTCTTTTATTTCCCACAGCGTCACAGAGAATAGTTACATGAAACATATTTAGCACACGTTTGAAAATGAGTAAACATAAAGAGCAATAAACATAAAGACAGATCTTCTGACGATATCATCTGTAAACACAAACCATGCGAGTGTAAACCATACCAGTGAAAATGTGAAACACTCGTCCACAAGGAACACATTATGGCCTTCAGCTTTTAAATGGAGTTTACTAATGTTTGAATAATATAAATGAATATCCATGGCTGCCGAATGCAAAGCAGATGCCTGAGTTCCACAGTGGTGGAGTACATTTACTCAAGTACAGCTTTGAGGTACTTGTACTTTACTTAAATGTTTCCATGGTACTTTATACTTCTACTCTAAGATATTTCAGAGGGAAATATTGCACTTTTTACTCCACCGCATTTATTTGACAGCTTTAGTTACTAGTTATTTTAGAGATTTAGATTATTAATACAACATATCAGCGAATACATTATGATATATTATCAAAGGTAAACTACTCAGTAGTGTATAAAGTAATTAAAATTAGTCCTACCCTTACCAGCTGTAATTTTAGAGTTATGCACATGGTATTGCATCACAGATTATAAACCTGTGATAGACTACATAATGGGTAGCTTTACTTTTGGTACTTTAAGCATATTATGACGCCAACAATTATGTGCTTTCACTTAAAGCTACAGTTGGTAACTTTATGAAAGCAACTTTGTGTCGTATTTGATGAAACTGTCACTATATTTTGACAAAAGTACATGAGACAAAGTCTGTGAAGATCATGTCCCTCCTCTTTCTATTGCTAAGACTCCTTGTGTGATCAAGGGGGAGCTGGTGGCAGCAGTGCAGCAGTACAAGTATTTGGGCACTGACTTAGATGACAAGTTGAATTTTGATGTGAACACTGGCAGCATCTGTAAGAAGGCAAACCAATGCCTATTCTTTTCAAAGAAGCTGAAGAGTAAATAAGACAATCGTGAAATTGTCCTATTCTGCTTTTATTGAGTCTGTTCTTTCTTTCTTTAACACTAGTCCATACCCATTGAGTGCACAGTTGCCCACGTACAGTTTCACATGGTGTGTGTTTGGGATACAGGTCATAGGAAATTGCAGATTAAATAGTCAACTGAACCCATTAAGAAGAGCAATGTATTCAGACAGAGTTCTTGTGAATTTGATAGTATGATTGCTTTATTGAAAGTACA
>NC_065509.1:21428171-21438595 GCF_006386435.1 Epinephelus moara
CAATTTCAATCGGTTGCTATAGCGCCCCCCTTTGGCCAATTGATGTAATATTGCTTCATTCGCATCCTCCCATGACCCTCTACCACTGTGCCAAATTTCACATGGATTGACCAAGTCAGTGAGGAGAAAAACGTGGAACAGACACACACACAGACACAGACAGACACACAGACACACAGACACACACACACACACACACAGAGTTTTCGTCATTATATAGTAAGATTGTTTGTTGGTTTGGTAATCTGATCCCCTCCATAGTGAGTTTCGGATGCTTTCATCAGGGCGGAGGTTTTGCCTCCCTAAATGTAGCACTAAACTTCACAGATCATCCACTGTCCCGTCTGCTATCACTTATCTTAACCAGCCGTGACCACTAATTGTCCATGATTTACCCCGGACAGTGTGTGATTCTGGATTCTGTGTGTTATGTATGGTACTGTCTGTTTTGATGTATTCATGACTACTGTCTGTATCCCAAATTGCCCCTCGGGGACATTAAAGTTTTACCTTACCTTAATGGCATTTGGTAGAATTGACTGCGGCTTATCAAAAACAGCTAATCAGAGCTGTGGAGCCTGTAAAGCAGCTGTCATCAAACTGTCAAACTAGGCAGCCCTGATCAAATATGATTCAAGATTCTGTTGATGCATTGTCTATTTCTCTCCCGAAATGTTTTCAGAAACATATTTTAGTGTACTGTTTAGCTGTAAAATGAGAATGATTGTGACCTGGCTGCCATGTTGGAAACAGTCGACCAAGGTACCAAGCACTGACAAAACTGTTTTCTCATTTTACAGCTCAACAGTACACTAAAATGTGTTTCTAAAAGCTTTGAGGTGATGAATAGGCAATGCAGTAACAGAGTCTTGATTCATATTTGATCAGTTAGTTTGACAGTTTGACAGCAGATCATGACATGATTGACAGCTGCGTTAGAGAGTCCTCGGCTCTGGCTGTTTTTGTTCATATGCAGTGAGGCCATTAGAAGCACAGAGGAGTAGATTTTTGTCACAGATATCTGTCTCATGTAATGCTGTGTGAATACAGTGACAGTTTAACCAATTGTTAGAAAAGCTCTTTATATGTAAAAGTTAATAACTGTAGCTTTATGTGAATGCAGGATTTTTACTTGCAACAGAGTATTTTCAGACTGTAGTGTTGCTACTTTTCTTTAAGTCAAAGATGTGATTTTCATCAGTGATGCATGTTACAAGACTCCAAGTCAGTCCTTGTGTTATATAGCGGCCTCCTGTGGCGGGTCAGATTATTGACTCTCTCCACAGCTGCTGAGATAAAACAACTTATAGTTCTGTTGCTGATTTGTGGTTTAGCCTTTGTAAACTCTCATCATCTGATACAGATACACCCGTGTCATTCCAGAGCTCAGGTTGTGTGAACTGATAGTTTCATCAGAGCTGGTCTTTAGCATGATGTGCAGCTCACATGACGCATTAGCATGTGCAGCCTATATGTATGAGCAGTATACGTCATGCTCTGTGAGACACTCTGTCTTGCTATCGTGTGACCCCCTCTGCCTGGTTGCTATGGTGACCAATAGTCGCCCCCGGTGTTGGTTTCCATGGCGTCTTGTTGGTTGTGTCGTTGTCTCGCTGGGAATTTTGGGAAGCCCATTACCCATGGGGCTCACTCTCCCAGTCAGATTCCCAGTCTGCCTGGCACTGCGCGGCCCTCCTGACGGGAAATGCCTGCTGTTAATTACACACAGGTGGACCCAGCGTACGGAGGAGTGTGTGCACATTTGTGTTTGTTTGCCTGTGACTCTGTTCATCTTTGTCACAGACTTCGTTAGAAATCCCAAAGTGAAGGCACATTAAAGCGTTGCTGTTTTTAACTTTAAAACATCTGCTCAATTAAATGATGCAGTGTGTTAATTTAAAACTGGATTATCTGGGTAATCCTTCCTGGTCGAGTCATCATGATGAAATCAATCCTAATAGCTTATGTAAGTGTAAGAGGCAGCCTCCTGTTATGTGCAGGTATGATGCATGTATGAAGTTACTGTGAAACAACAGCAGATTAATCATACCAGCAATTAGCATGGACAGCACATTATTTCATTTTAGCAGCAGAGATGATCGAGTTTCACACACTGACGCTTAAAAAGAGCCATTTTTCCTGTTGGGTAGCAGTGTTTGTGTATCTGTGTCCATATGTGCAGATGTGTGTGAACTCCATCCAACCACCCATAGTTTATGTAGAGATCTGTAACAAAGGCCAGAGCGGTGGAAGTGATCAGAGATCTGTGTGAGTGTGTGTGATATATTTTCACACCAATAACTCACATGGACCGCTCATATGGAGAGGGCATGCGCACATCAGCACAAATGAGTCAAGTCAGTTTCCGGAGAGCGCAGCGGCACTAACTTGTGTTGTGCCAGTAACTTGTGCCAGCACATTTTCTGTCTTTATTTTTCCATTGTTAAAACAAACAGCGAGATCACTTCCCAGCACTTTTTTTTTTGCCCTCTCTCACCCTTGTTACATTATGTCCCAACACAATACTTTATAATTCAAGCCTTTCACCCTCAGTAGGCAGGAGTCTTAATGCTGTGGCTGTACACATTACCTCACTGTACCTTTTGTGTGTTTTTCAGGTACTTAACTTAAGTATTTCCATTTTATACACTTGTTTTCCACTACTATTCAGAGGCAAATGCTACACTTGATAAGTTAGTAGTTACATTGCAGCTTCAGATTAAAGCTGGGGCAGGCAAAAATATGAAATAGGCACACAAAAAAATTGCAAAATTTGAAAAAAAAAACCTCCTCTCCCATGCAACTCTCCCCTCTCTGTCATAAGCCCCTCCCACTAAACGACCACAAGCATATGCACATACTTCATAGGCCCCGTTTCCACCGTGCAGTACGGTACAGTTCAGTTCGATTCACATTTTTTCTGTTTCCACTGTGAAAAGTTGTGGATGGTACCAATGGAACTGCTCTGTACCATTACCATTTTTGGTCCCCCCTCTGTTGGGGTACCTAGCACACAGATCTGGTACTAAAAGGTGGAGCTGTGAACACTGCAGTCTGTTGATTGGTCAGTGGCGGATGGTCACTCTTGCTGGTTTGAAGCTTGTGTGACCACTGTTCATACGTGGAGAATTTTCATAGTAGACTGTAACTAGGAAATGAAAGGATGTTTTGCCGCCTCTCGCAGCAGCTGTAGTTGGAGAAAAATAATTCACTGGTCCTGCCGGCAATTTTACTTGTTATGTTGCTCAGTGTATGAGTTGATGACATCAATCCATCAGCACACCTTCAATTTCAATGTGACAACTTTGACAATCACTTTAGTTTTAATTCTCTCTCTCGGATGACATACACTTTAAGTACTGAGTGGATCTTCAAGTGTTTATTAATTTTTTATTAATTTTATTTTATTTTATAAGTTTTATTTTGTTCTGAAAATGTTGCCATGCAACCTCGTTCTGTAGACGATAAATGAGGTGCAGAGGTGCTGTTAAAGGAGGAAATACAGTGAGTGCTGGACGGAGCAGTGAGTGACAACAACCCCGCCCACATTTAAGAGTAGTGGTTGCAGTGGAAACGCTAAACGGACCTAGGCTCTAGGTACCATGTCTGAAGCGATACTTTTGGTTCCAAAGGTACCATACCCAAAGTGTTTGGTGGACGGGGCTATACAGTTACCCAGTGTTTCCCATACATTGATTTATTTAATCCTGTTTCACTGTACAGTTGCACACAGCTCATTTGCTCCGGCCCTTCTTACCACACTCACTGTCTCTTTCTATGTTTATCAGACCAAAAATGAGACAAGAATTAGCCACCTAACATTAGCCACCCCCCTATCCCTCCATCTTTATCCCCTCTGCTGTGGACTGCTTCCATGGGGGGACAGCAGGCAGCAGCTCAGGAGATGGACATTTGGTCAGGAGCTGCAGCATCTTGAATTCAGCCTCCGCTAACCCCCAAGCACGGGGTGTCATAGCTGGCTAGTGTCCAGCAGCAGCAGCAGCAGCAGCAGCAGCAGCAGCAGCAGCAGGTTAACCTGTGTAAGAGCAATGCAGGACTTTTGCTTGTAACAAGTATTTCTGCACTGTGGTATGACTACTTTTACTGGTGTAAAAAACCTGAATACTTCTTCCACCACTGAGCAATTGTCATGTAAGCGTATGTCTTTATATGTGTATGTGCACATGTGTGAGTGTGCATGTGCTGCCCTTCATTCAGGTGGCATACATGTGTCTCTCAGTCAATAGGTTCATCAGACTAATGCATGCAGCAGTGCCCTTCCACTGCAGCAATAGTAATGTGATAAACAGTGGTAATGACATGCGGTTTGTGTGTATCTCAAGCATAACACTATAATAAGTGTGTGTGTTGATGTATATTTTCTCTCCTTGTGTAACCCCCGTCACTTCTTCCTCTCATAAATCACAGCGAGGGGTTTGAGTTTCAGAAAAGAGCCTTCCTCCTGTCAAACAATCAAACTCAGACAGACTGACAGAACAGTGCACAGGGGTAAACACACACACACCCACACACACCAACTGATTCTCATTCATATGCTCGGCCACTAGAATGTTTATGCGAAAGTGCCAGTCTGTGACAGACAGCGGCCCTCACTCAGCAGAAACAGGCCAAGGCCTCCATTGTTCAGCCTTCCAGGCCGCTGAGCGCAGATTAAAGCCAGACAGTCACCCAACAACATGTCAGTATTTTTTTGTCTGAAACACGCAGCACTTTGGTATGCTTTATTGTGCTCTTTGGTTCTGGAGGGAGACACTGTTTTCTTCTTTAAAAGAAGCAAATGTCACGTATCACAACAAAATGATGCTCATGTAGCCCTGACATAGAGCCGAGCTTTGTCCCTTTGGCAACATGAAAGTAACTGGAGAGGAGGAGGAACAAAAGAGGATTGGTGCATCACTACGAGAGGAAAAGATAATGATATCAAAGGAGGAAAGTGAAACCAGGGAAGAGGAAAGGGTTCTTTCATCCTGCCCATCTTCCTTAACGGGACACTTCACCCCCTAATAAAAAAAAATCCTCTTACTTGTAGTGCTGTATATCACTCCAGATTGATTTGGTGTGAGTTGCCGATCGTTGGAAATATCGGCTGTAGAGATGTCTGCCTTCTCTCCAGTATAATGGAACAAGATGGCCTTTGGCTTGTGGTGCTCAAAGCGCCAAACACTTCAGTCAGAACCACTTTAGTCAAAGAAAACTTTATTTCCATTTGCAATTTGATATTTGTCGGTGTGGCTCTGTTCTGGCACCTCTCTGCCCTTCCATGAGCCTACATGGAAAACCAAAGGCAGAGACCGCAAACTTCTCTGGCCTTCTATGCACCGCTGTGAGAGACGCAGCAAAGACCCTGTGGGTACAGAACAGAGCCAGTATCAATGACCAACAGAAATGACATTGATAAATCAGATACGGCAAAGCAGTTTAAACAGGGCGCCCTTACTGAGATTTGCCAATTGGTTGATGGAGTAACCTATTAAAGTGCTTTACAGGCGATCTGTAATTTCTGCTCATGGTTCAACCTCTACTTTACGTGAATTCTCATGTACATTAACATCATATCAGTTTGCTGCCGTATATAAATCAGCTAAACAGACCTGTGTCTCTCGAATACATAAAAAAATTAAAACATTAGCCTAATATTAAAACCATCATACCCTGGGTCTGGCAGTCAGTAGAGAGCAACTGCAGCGCCTGGCTCTAAAAACTGCAGCTGCCTCGATTTTGTGTGATTATCATTGTCCACTTCTGCATGACATCAGAGCAGGTCAGGATGAAGTGGAACACAGTCTAATGTCTCGCTAGAAATCATAACCTGGTTGTGGTAAATAACAACAGGTTGAAAATGATTGAATTTCCCCTCAAGGGACCAATAAAGGACTGTTGTTTTTTTTTTCTTTGTCTTTCTTTGTTACTCAAGATAATCCACAGACCTTGTTGTGAGCAGATTCATGTAGGAACTATTTTCTTTCTACCGAACAACTCCCAGGAGTGCAGAAGGAAGTGTGCATCTACTCATGGACGAGAGGCTCGTTCTTGTACTAGAGCGAGATATAAACATTAATAGCATCCTCCTTGGCTGAGCTGTAGCTAGCTCAGTGGTGCTAGGTGAGCTAGCCTTCTGCATGGTGTGCAGGTTAGCGGGTGTAGTTTGGTAGAAAGAAAATAGTTCCTACATGAAACTTTCTTGAGTAACCAGGTGATGATTTCTGGAAAGAGACATTGCTGTTGAGTTTTCAAATCTTTTTTTTTTCTTTAATGCTTTGAGCAACATAGTGCCATCTAGTTCCATTATATTCTAGAGAAGGCTGATATCTCCAACAATCAGCAACTCACTGCAAAACAATTAATAAATAGCACTACAGGTGAGAGAAAAAAAAAGTTTTTAATTATTATTTTGGATGAACTGTCCCTTTAATTTAACCTCACTTAATTAATCTCACTGAGCCCGGTGTGTGCGACACATTACCATGTGTGCCTCTAGCTGAGACGTCTGCTCTCATGTGCAGACACCAAGTTTTCACGCAGCATCCTCAACAATTACACCATACTGCGTAATTACCAGTCTACACCATAGGGAGCACAATAAAGGCAGCAGAGACACCCCTCGCCCTGTTTCATTGGGATTAAGATGCACACATATGCATGTGCGAGCATGCACACACACACACTCATATACACAAACATAGACACAGACATATACCCTCCTGCAGGCCAAGTTATTTTCCAGAAATGTGTTTAAAAGCCATCTAATTGGTGGGAATGCTGAGTCAAAACTTTTTTTAATCTACCGAGGGACGCTGCAGGACAAGATGGGGATGTAGGCTAGAAATACAAAGAGCCACACACACATATAAAAATGTTATTTTGTCCCCCCCAATGTTCACTTGAGGTTTTGGTGGTATTTTCTCACTTTTTCTCAACATTAATCTCCCAGTTTTTTCTTTTATGTCCCTTTATCTGTTCTTTCATTCTGCGGCTTGATCCATTTGTGGTCTGAGATAAAGCGATGTTTTCCTTTGGGCTTTTTTTTGTTCAGCCTGTATTTTTATTTGAGTTCCAGCTCTTTTTTCCCGCCTTGCAGTCAGTTTTGTGCTATAATGTACCACACTGGAGGTAGAGTATAACAATGCAGCTTTGTGGGGAAAAAAAGCTCAGAATATGTTAAGGGCCACACATCAAAATCCAATTTCCCCTGGCTCCTGTGCTCCCAACTCTTATCCCCATTCATATAAACCCTCCTGGCCCATTTCGCCCTTAGGTTTCCATTTAAAGTTCTGTCTGACCTCTGTTGCTGATTTAAGCAAGGCTCATATATTTTAAGGTATCTCATCTTACATTCATAGCAGAGCTTCCTGGACTTCTGTATTGTTGTCTGAGTTATTGCTCCAGGTAGATTTAGTAATTCTGGCTCTTATTTTATTCCATGTTGGATACCATTTAAGCTAGGTCATAAAGGAAGTAGATTTTTCTTTATACTTGTGTATGCAAACTGTCATCTGCTGGGTTATTAGATACAGGGTTTTATTGTTGAGAATAAACCTCTCTCACACACACACACACACACACACACACACACACACACACACACACACACACACACACACACACACACAGGGAGAGACATACACAGCTACAGTACCCACTGTTCACAGGCCTCTGTGTGGCTTGTTAGCAGCCATAAATCAGTCTGTTTTTGCTCCGGTTCGGTCTTTGCAGCAGCTGATGACCTCACCATGTACACCTCGTCTACTCATCCTTACGAGTCTTGAAGGAGCCGAGCCCTCATAAACGCTGCCAGATGCAGAGATACCACTGCACACACACACAAGTATAGATCCAGAGACATGGACACGAATAGCAAGGAGAACTCGCTGGGACATTTGGGCTTATTCCAATTCTCACACTCTCATGCCTGACATGACAAACACAGCGTGATGCTTTTAATAGAGTGGTGAAACTGCAACCTGTCCTATGTAGGATTCATTATTACATCCTAACTCTTCACACCCTTCTCAACTTCAGACAGTCATGCTGAAATTATTGCTGTCCGATTGGTCCCAGTCATTTGTTCCACCCCCCGTCTCAGCGACCTGCTGCTGATTCCACGAGAGGCCCTCGATCAAGAAGACATCGGGAGCCTCAAAAGCTTTTTGCTGTACTTTTTATAACTCTCTTTTATACACACTAACCACTTAGGTTTTTGAAGAGAGTTTATAGCCATAGCCGTCCCATTACAAGACTGAATCACACGAACTATTAATGAGAGCAGCTCCAAAGTATCATTCCCTCCTTCCTGCTTCTCCTCTTCCCTCCATCCTTCCGCGCCCACTGTCCATCCATCAAAGCAGGCAGCGTCGACACTGTGGTAGGTTTTCACAACAGGACCTCAGCCCCGATTGCACCCATGGGGCTGGTAAAGCAGGGAGATGAAGAGAAAACCCCAATTTATGGAAGCCATCCAAGGCCAGAGATGACGATTGCTAATGATGGTTTCCAGTCTGCAGAACCACCAGGACTGTGAGGGGTTGAGCAAGCCTCAACTCCAGGGACCCTGTAAAAACTGTTAGCTTAACTTCGAGTACAGCCATTAAGGAGGAAGTCAACATTAGCCTTTACCACATACATCACATTTAAGTGTTTTTGGAAAGTTTGATCCAACTGTTCCTTTATGTTTAAATAGGGATCTCAAGGTTTGTGCCTTTGAACTGTGAGTGTTGCTTTGCAGAGGAGGTTCAGTCACTGCTCAACTGTTTTTATTGAGGTAAACAAAGCGGACAACTCCAGCTGCTGTTTCAGCACTTGGGTGAGGTTGGATAGGGACTTTAAAGGTACTCCACAGCCTGCTGGATTATCTCATCACCACAAACACACAGAGACACTGTAGATGTGGGGTTGTGTGGAGGATTAATACAGCTGGACCAAATACAGAGCCTATCATGTTGGACGCCACACTCTAAATCTGAGAATAATTATAAACCACCTGGAGACATCTCAATATTTGAGCCTTACGTGTGCACATGAACACACATAGTGAAATGGGGCAGGATATACACAGAACATTTGTAGCAAAAGATCTGGCTTTTCCTACTTTTTCTATTCAATAACCGCAGCTGTTTCTCTCGGTCGTTAACATGCACGCTTTTGACTGTCCTCCCTCGAAACGTTTGTCTTGCCAAATCCACTTAACTTTTTTTCCTAAGCTGAGATCATTTATATTGTTCCCTGAGAGATACAGAGACAAGACTCAAATATTATTATAAAACTAATAAATAACAGCCGGTTTATGATATTTTGGAGGGGGGAGATAGTTTTCCTCAGTGGATTTATGACAAATAGTGCTTAATCATGTTCTTCATTCACAGCAGACGTTTTTAAAGCCACTCGTTAAAGGAGGAGTTTAACATTTTTGGAACTACGCTTATTGGCTTTCTTACCCAGAGTTAGATGAGATGGTCAGTTTCTGTATACTCAGTATGAATTTAGAGACAGGGCAATCTTAGTTTAGTTTACATAAAGACTGGAAAGGGGGAAGCAGATATGCCAGCTCTGTCTGACGCAGTGATGTTCGATTCGTGAACTAATTCTTCTTTTTGAACGACTCTAGAAAAGGGATGAGTTTCCGTGAAATCCTGCTTCTGTGTGGTGCATGTGCAGTTGTGCCTAATGCCGGGTACACACTACAGGATATCAGTCTGATTATAGCCCGACGCAGCGTCATACGGTGATCGTTTTATCTTGTGTAATAAGTCATAGTAGACGACAACCGATGCCACGTCTGGGACGCCTCACGATACCCGACAGAAAGTCTAGAATGTTTGATTTTCTTTTTGTCGTTCATCACAGCTGTCACTTTGACCAATAGGAACACACAGTTAGCTGCTGTAGACAACTGTGCGGCAACAACACCCCAGGGTTTTTGATATTTCCTCTGTGGATGTTACCACGACAGACAAACAGCAGAGGCACTTCAGCAACCTGCTGAGTACTGCCATTAGCATCAGGCTAGCAAAGAATGTTATTTTTTCACAATGGAGGATATAAAGGAATAGAAATTAAAAACAGTGACGGGGCTTTTACTCTCCACAACTGCAGAGGCTACCAGCTTCATTTGAAACAGACTACATTATAGATGGTCTGTTATTTATTATTCCCTCTGTATTCTTCTACTTTTACTGTTAATCTGTTAATGCATTGCGCAGTAATTTCAAACTCATCACTTCCTGTACCCGTTTAAAAGTAAAAGCCCTTTAAAATTTTGTTTGAGGGAATCCCTTCATTTTCTAAATAGGCTTTTGTTGTGAAACATTTGCAGGAACTTCTGGAAGACTCAGTGACTTGCATATAGTTTTCATGCAGTACTTCAAATGTAGCTCCTGCCATCTGGTGGCACTTTTACATTACTGCAA
>NC_065509.1:21439095-21566318 GCF_006386435.1 Epinephelus moara
CAGCCCCAAATGATCATTTATATGTCACTTACTCACCCTGTATTCCATTTGAATTCTGGAAGAAAACGCTTTTCTGTCATACCTCTGCAGCAGAGGTGTCAGAGTCTACATGGGCCGGACCAGTAAAACCATTGCATAATAACCTATAAAACACCTCCAAATTTTTCCTTTTTTTATGTTCAAAGAAGTACATTTTTAAAACACTAACCCATTTGCAAAACAGATGACAAACAGTCTGTGATGTCTCCAGAAGAATAAATGCAATTGAAACACATATCTCTCAGTTTTTCCACAGTCGAGTACTCACTGTCTGATATATTTCCACTCCTGTGTCGTAATCCTGATGTCACCATTCCAAACTAAAGTGAAAGAAAGAACTGTATTCTGGTCGGGGTGAAAAAGCCTCTAAAGCAGCATTTTACATGATGAAAGCTAGTCACTGTTAAACATGCTCCTGAAACCTGGCACCTCTTTGCCTTAACAAGTACATCAGTATTAGGTGTGTGAAGTCAACCAGTGGGCCGGATTGGACCCTTTGGCGGGCCGGTTCTGGCCCCCGGGCCGTATGTTTGACACCCCTGCTCTACGGTCCAAAAGAAAGAATCCAAACATAGAAAATTCTTGATAAACTTGTTCATTTAAAGTTAATAGTTTAATTTCAAATGAAATTTTTATTTGCAACGTTTAATGTAAAAAAAACCAACTTGCAGACAGGGCTTCAGGTTGGCTGAAGATGAAACTCTGTGCCATCGTTGTATGTGCCACTTTACAATTAGCAATCATGACTATTGTTATAACTATATTTTCATATATATATATATATATATATATATATTCACATCTATGAAACCAGCCCTAATATTAATGTATGTATGATTGAGTGATCCATTTCCTTTTCTTTTCTCCTCCTTACTGTCCTGGTGTTGGCAGTGTGTTGTAGCAGCTTGCCAGCAGCTCACCTGGCTGCAGGCGTTTGACTGACAGCTGAATAGCCCAGTGTGTGGTGAGGCGATGATTTGTAGGCATCCTGTTTCTCTCGGTCTGCTGCTGCTATGTGATAGCTGGAGTTTTATTCCGTGTCTCAGTCGGCAGACATGCTGCCTCCCCTGCCAAGCGGTACGAAGCCAGTCTGACTGCGAGGATGGCCAGATGAAGTGGTGCCCTGCTATCTGCAACTGAGTTCAACTGGGGTTGAACGGGCACCATGTAGGCCTGTTAGGGGATGAAACCAAAGGGCTGATAGATTGCTGGCTGCAGTTACCTTGTATAGCTCTCTTCTTGGAGGTGTTAATAAATGCTCAAGATGATTCCAATAATCTGCCTGGCGATGCTGCTTCCTGAAGGTGAGTCAGACGCTCCTGCTTGCAAAGAAATGATGTCTGTGCTGTTTTTAATTAGTTAAAGATATCCTGTTTTTAGCTCATACACACACATGCTGTTCCTTTGGTTAAAAAAAGCATGAGGTTTATTACATTAAATGGATATACTGTGTGGGTGAAATGGCACAAGACGCTGTGCCTTTTTAGAGCAGTTACATTGACATTTAATTTTTCATTTGGCTTTAAAACCATTTCACAAAAACTATTTAAAGTATCTCATAAAAGCAACAAAATTTGCTCGCTCATAACTTTTGGGGCCCTCTCTTAAGGATTTACGAGGAGGGACTGAAATGACCCAACATAAAAGGTAAAGTAAAAGGTAAAAGCATTTCAGGCCTGAACATGGATGACATTCAAGGGGAAAAAAAAAAGCAAAATTAGACACTTTAGCTGTTTTTGAGATTAACTGAGAGGCACAATTAGAATAAACTGAAGGAAAATTCTGTTTAAACTTAGTGAGTTTTTTCATGGTCTTCATAGTGATGACAGTCACCTCAGTACTGGTACAAAATATACATTAAAAAACCACTACTGTTTTGGCAAAAGCATGAAAATGACTGATGACGACATCTCTCCCTCTTCAGTGGCTCACTCGGCTCAGGGTCACTATGCCCACAAGCTTCTGAGTGATTTGATGGAGAATTATTCCAGCGCTCTGCGGCCTGTCGACGACACGGACCTAGCCCTCAACGTCACCTTACAGATCACCCTCTCTCAGATTAAAGACATGGTGGGTAATGCACATCTAAGTTCTTAAGTGTTCATTGTATGTGTAACTGTAATTACTGCATGCAGTATATTTATTGGATTAATTTAGTCACTTAAGTCAGTGGTTTTCAAACTTTGTGTGCCCAAGGTCACCTAAGGGCAAGCTGAAATCTTAAGGCACAGCTGTATATCTGTGCACAACAGACTTTATGTCCCCGTCGCCTCAAGTGAGAGTAATGTCCTAACCTGACATTGTTTTGCGGAGGACAGAGGTCAGTGTAAGAGGCCCAGGTTATCTTGTGCTGCAGCTTAGTGAAGCTGGATATACGCCATCTTGCTGTGCGTTGCTGTAAATTAAATAAGACAAAACAAGAGAAACTGTAGCTTGCTTATTACCGGCAAGCCAGAAGGGCTGGAGAACGCCACCAAACAAGAAAGCAGGGTTACATATGTGCTGTACATTATGACAACATATTAATGATCAAAATAAACCAAGCAGAAGTTTCTTGATGTTTTTATTCAGTTGAAACATGTAAAACTCTGCAGGTGAATATGTCAAGCATGCAGAGTTATGAAAGATGAAGATATATTTTTTAATGTTCTTCTGGTGCCTAATATGTGACTGTTTTCAGTAATTAACAAAGAGCTCATTCCTCATTACAGCACCATAACAAATTAGTAGTCAGGGTAACATTTCTTGGATGATCAATCAGTCACACTGCACCCCTGCTTGAAGTAAAACTACCTCATTATAAGCCCTGGTGATGTTACTTTGGCAGAGATGAAATAAATACTGACACCATAGATACACTGAACTAAGAACCAAAACACGAATATGTTGAATTTGTTTTCATCATTGCTGAGACCAAAGGATGAGTTTGAGCATATGTGTATGAATGACAGAAAAAACCTCCTACTGTACAGCTCAGCCTACTGTTACTCAGCTGGCTCAGGTTCCTGTTCAGGTTCAATGCCGTGTCATCCCACAGTGAATAAGCGCTCATGTTGTGCATGTGTGTGTGTGTGCTTGAAGAGAGGAAACAGCTCTCCGTCTGAATGTCACGTCTCTTTGGTGCCTGAGTGTGACATGTTAGAGAAGATAGGAGTGAGGGGCCAGGCGACGGATAGGTGTGTGTGTTGGAGTGTTGTATTACGCAAAGCGTTTATGTTCTCATTGGTTCGCTTCGGTGAAGCTCTGGCATCGATACCAAAACCACCCCCACCCCCGCCCCCACCCACGTCAGCCTGCAACTGTGCTCATCCACCTGATATTGATGGACAGGTCTGGGTTTCAGCTGTTGCGATAATGTGAAGCCCTTGTAATGCTCATAGAGACTTAATGAGAGGGAGGCCAAGATGATCCCTCTTTAAACTGCTGTTAGTATATAACCATTGTGTGTGTGTGTGTGTGTGTGTGTGTGTGTGTTTGTTCTCATTCTTGTCATTGTGTTTATGTGTGTGTAGGATGAGAGGAACCAGGTGCTGATTGCCTACCTGTGGATCAGGCAGACGTGGCATGATGCCTACCTCAGGTGGGATAAAGAAGACTATGACGGGCTGGAGGTGATTCACATCCCCAGCAGCCTTGTGTGGAGGCCCGACCTCGTCCTCTATAACAAGTACGCCCGTACGTCACACACACAAACACAAACACACACCCTATGTTGCAGTTTTCATCAAACCCTCATTGCAACACATTAATGACAGTTATTGCAGCATCATGTTAAAGACTAATTCCAGGAAACGGCAAGGTTACACACATTCACCCTTGGGAGTTTACCTCTTCCACAGCCTTACTAGAGCTCCTTTTTGTCACTTCCCTCACACATTTAACACAACATATAAATGACAGTAAAAGTTGAAGATACTGTGTCAGGATTAGGCATCTTACTAGGGACAGGGGAAGCAGGTGTTGGAGCGGTTACCTCCGCCAATGATGTCGGGTCTCACGTGAGCCTTTCAGGCCCGAGGACAGGTGTACTTGACAAAAAACAATCAATATTTCTCTTAATTTTGAATTACCGGCATGTTCTAAGGTTGTGATGTCACCTGAGGAGGAGTAGAGAGGAATACTACACAAAAACACACAGGGTGACAGACCTGCTAAATGTCAGGCCACTGACTAATGCGACCAATTAAAATGTTTAGTCGCACTTGACAGTCTGGAGCCCTGCTCACTAACATTACTCAAGGGGCACTTCACTAATAATCTTAATAATACTGAGATTATCTTTATTGTTTTACAGTAATAATCTTATACGACTGCTGAGTAACAAAGGCCTCAAGTCCCCAAAGTACAGTTTAAATAGATTAAAACAGAGTAAAGGACTGAAATCAGCAAAAACACCTAATATAAATATGCTTGTATATGTAGGAAAATGTGTGTTTATAACCATATGTGTATGGTCAGTATGTATCAACTTTTCCTCCTCCTCCAGAGCTGACGATGACTTCTCAGGGCCAATGGACACCAACGTGAGGCTGCGCTACAATGGCGAGATAACCTGGGATGCTCCTGCTATCACCAAGAGCTCCTGTGTGGTCGACGTCTCCTACTTCCCCTTCGACAGCCAGGAATGTAACCTGACGTTTGGGTCTTGGACCTACAATGGCAACCAGGTGTGTAGAAAAACCGGTACACATGCGAACATACTCACCTTATATCTGATGATCTCTGTCACCTAAATTTAGCAGGTCAGTTGGCTTAGCTAAATGATACAAGACTCACTCAGGTCTAGACGAGGGGGAAACTGAGACTGGTCAGCTTAAGACATCAGACTCACATATACTCTTGCCTTTAGACTCATAGTTCAGAGCTGTTCTCTCTGTGGTCATATGAATGTATGTGCATTTGCTGAATGTGTTTTTTGTTGGAAACGTGGGTGAAGCTGGTTGTGTGCCTCCTTTACACCTACTCATCGATAACCCTAATTCCAGGTAGACATCATTATGGGCATGGACAGTGGTGACCTGTCTGACTTTGTGGAAAATGTGGAGTGGGAGTGCCACGGGATGCCGGCCACCAAGAATGTCATCATGTATGGCTGCTGCTCCGACCCGTATCCAGACATCACTTATACTGTGCTCCTGCAGCGCCGCTCCTCCTTTTACATCTTCAACCTCCTCCTCCCTTGCTTCCTCATCTCCTTCTTGGCTCCTCTGGGTTTCTACTTGCCTGCAGACTCTGGGGAAAAGGTTTCCCTCGGAGTGACCGTTCTCCTGGCTCTCACTGTGTTCCAGCTGATGGTGGCTGAGAGCATGCCTCCATCTGAGAGTGTGCCCCTGATAGGTGAGAGTGTGTTTGGTTTGGATTGAAGATTATCGTTTAGATACATGTCTGTTAAAGGGAAACTTCAGTATTATCAACCTGGACTTTATTTCCCCTGGTTTTTATGTCTAAGTGAGTAATGGGCACGCTGACAGGCACAGATAGCTATTAGATGTGTCTGAAAACGTTATGGAAAGGACCCTACAGAGAAATGATACATTACTTTTTCTTTGCTTCTGCTTTTGTTCTTTTCTGTCACACAGGGAAGTACTACATTGCCACTATGACCATGGTCACAGCCTCCACATCTCTCACCATCTTCATCATGAACATCCACTTCTGTGGTGCAGAGGCCAAACCAGTCCCTCACTGGGCAAAAGTTCTCATCATTGACTACATGTCCAAGATTTTCTTTGTTTACGAGGTGGGCGAGAACTGTGCCTCTGCGTCCTCTTCTTCCTCATCTTCCAACTTCCCACAGGACGACAGCCGTCACCAGCACCTCAACTCTCATGTCCATGCAAATGGTAAACCAGGGGGGCACAGTAGCAGACAGGAGTGGCAGGGTCGCAAATACCCCAGACCGCAGACCCCAAAGCCGCAGCACCACCCCAGAGTAAAAGCCCAGCACCACATCACCAGAGAGGAGCGGAGCCACTTGTCCAGCTTTGCACCTGGAAAATACGAAGGCTCGAATGGGAAAATCCCGACAGGTGAATGCTACAAGGAAGACCAGAAGGTCCCCTGTTACCCCGACGACCAAAAGCTTCCCTGCTGCCCCGAAGACAAAAAGCTTCCACCTCATGGCCCCACTGTTACCTTCGGCCCCTGTCTGTTCTGCAGCCATGCTAGTGGCTTCCCCGGTGTGGACACCAAGCTGGTGCGCAATGTTGAGTATATTGCCAACTGTTTCCGGGAGCAGAGGGCCACGTGCGCCAAAGGGGCGGAATGGAAGAAGATCGCTAAGGTGATGGACAGATTCTTCATGTGGATCTTCTTCGTCATGGTCTTCCTCATGAGCATCCTCATCATTGGCAAGGCCCCATGAAACTAGCTTTTTTTTTTTTAGATATTTGACTCAATGAACTCTTTTTAGTCAAATAAAAAAGGGACTATTTATTCTTTTTTATAAACATGTAGGTTGAGAGATATATGGATTTTGTAGCTTTTTCTTTATTTAAGGGATAGTTTGGATTTTCTTGAGGTGGGGCTGTATGAGGGAGTTATCCACAGTCAGTGTATCACCTACAGTAGAATGATCGGCACGCCCTCAGTGTGGAGATGTGTGCTGCTGTGAATGTGGACAGCAGCAAAATGTATTTTAGCCACCTAAAAAAAATCATTGTCAGTTGAAGTATACACAATATTTGTAATATATTTCTACTGCTTTACCTTGCCATCAGACAGCCATTTCTGATAGGAAACTGAAGCCGTTATCTGTGCTCTCTTTAGTCATAAGACTACTTTGACAAAAACAGTAATTTTACCCTGCAGAACACAGGAGTTACTGGTCTGTTGCTGTCTTACTTATTGGTGACTTTGGTGTTTGTAAGGGTTAGTTTGGAATTACCAAAGTCACACAAACTAAAGTTACTGTTTTTGTCAATGGAGTCTGGTGCCATAAGGCTTTAGCTCCCTGTCAGAGAGGGCTGTCTGACAGCAGGGTAAAGTGGTAAAATACTCTTAATATAGCGTACGCTTAATCTTATATTAATCTTATAGGTGGCCCCAGCAGTACATTGGTCTGCTCCGTGGCTGCTTCTCAAAACTGGTGGAACTGTACCTTTAATAATAACATTATATATTACAGTGATTAGAAAACAAACACATTTTACTTTGCCTTCACTGTAAATAGCACCTTTCTAGTCTTCTGACCACTCACTACCAGGTCACTACATGTCACTTTCACTCATGTGGCCTAGACTACCAGTCAGGGTGCTACCTGCTACTCATCTTAAATGCACTCACACCAATGGAAGAGCCATCGGGAGCAATTTGGGGTTCAGTATTTTGCCCAAGGATGTTTCAACATGTGGACTGGAGAGGCCAGGGATCGACCTGCTGATAGTGGACGACCTGCTCCACCTCCTGAGCCACAGCTACCCCTGTCTTTGGCCATGGACATACAACACATGCATGTATCCTTGAACATATACAATGTTCAAACTCATGACTTCTTACACACACTGCACATAATTTAGTATCCTATGCATGGCAACATTACAGCTGTCATCTAAAATGAAGCAAAATGGTGGTGCAGAGAACTTATAATGAAAGGGGCATTAGTAGCTATTACGTTTGTAAAACACTCTGCATGCACTTTGGATACTTTGCTTCCTACATTATATAATCCTTAACATCTCTACTGACATCATGTTGTAAATGTACAACTTATCACCATCCCCATCAATCATGGCTTTGATATACAAGCTCTTCATCATCTGACTATTGAATACATGTGAGGGGATCTTAAGTTAAAATATGATGAGTGGAGACAGCACATGTCTTATTCACTACTGTGAAATCAGACGCCTGGGGGCTGAGAGACACGGCGTCAGCGCATGCTCCGCATCCACAGAATCATTTCTGTGTTCAAAATCATCCGGTGAATAGTTAATGAGCAAGCTTTGTTTGTAGCGCAGCCAGAGCAGTGAGGATGTAAGGTAATATGGAGCATCAATTATTCAAGCTCACCCCCCTCTTCTAAAAACCCCATACCCTGAACTTGGAAAGTCAAGTCAATGTCTGTGTGTATGTGTGTGTGCAAGGTGAAAGGAATAGAAAAGAATAAAGAACAATAAGGAAGGAATGGAAACCTAATATTGTTGATACCAGACGTGGACTGTAAACTACATTCATTCAAGTACTGTAATTAAGTTTTGAGGCACTTGTACTTCACTTAAGTATTTACATTTTAGTTTATATTTCTACTTCACTTGATTTCAGATGGAAATATTGTATTTTTTTGTACAAGACTTGTGTTGCATTTATAAGTATGATGTATTGCTATAGGTTTTACTCCTTTCTCACTCCTATACCTCTTAAAATGACCTACTGCAGTATGTAGGGAATACAATAAACAGAAGAGTCAGAATGGTGCTAAAGAAAAATGAATTTATAAGCAATTATCCCTCCCACAGTTTTCACCACTGTACCTTTATCTCACAGTAGAGGGCGCTCATTTCCCACATACCATTCAGGTAGTGGCTGCCCCAAAGATTACTGTTTGAAGCTGCATGTGGCAACATGAGAGCACAAGATCTGCACCTCAGAATTATTCCCACAGTTTTTAAATTTCACTACTGAGAGGTGAAAAAAAGGTGTATATGTTATTTATTAGTCCTCCGTGTTATTTTATGGCAACAGACTATACATCTTATTCCCTGCAATTCCATAATTAAATCTGGAGGCTGTAAATAAAAGTGAGTTAGTGTGTAAAAAATGCTGGGGCAGCAGGCAGCATGCCTGTTGATTGTTCTGTTGAGTCTCTGCAGCGTGGGCTCTGTTGAGCAGAAATCAGATGGGCAGAGGAGTGAGGAGTCGCTGTTTTTTTTTTTTTATCCTCCTCTCCAAAGTGATTGTCATGCTGAAACACGATGCCTTTGATATAAGTGAGAATATCTTACATTTTCTGTCCGAGGGAAGCCGACTGCATTGCTTTCCATTAGTGCTCAGTGAGCCGCAGGGGCCACAGCAGGCTGTAATCACCATGGGAGACCAGGAGAAGTGTGAACCATGTAATTTGGACAGGCGTAGCAGCCCAGGCACTGAGGGAAAGACTGCTGGGGAAATTACCAAGTGCTTTACAAAATTTTATGTGCTGAAGCATTAGTTATCACCCTTTAGATTTGCAAACAGAATGGGAAAATCACTGCGATGATAGGCTCGGCAGTGTATTCACCAATGACTAACCAGTGTTGGAACAGAACTAAGTACTTTTACTCAATTACTGTTCTTAAGCACAGTTTTGAGGCTCTTGACATGATCATTCCTATTTAATGCTTCTTTATAATTCACAAGATATTTGCAGATTAAGCTTTTACATACAAAATATTCAGTCATTTAAACTGCCCAGTAGAACTAGCTCCATCTCAACCAGGTACAACAATAACATGCTGTGGACAATTCATCAATCATAGTAATACAATAATATATTGAATAATATAAGGGGACATTTTGCATAATGTCATGTAACGTAATGTATATTTTACTTGTGTTACTTCACTTGGGCTATTTTTTAAATTGCTGTATTGCTTGAGTACTTTGTCCACCATTGAAACTTTATACTTTAAGGTCGAGTCTGTAAGATTTAGGGGGATGTTTTGGCAGAAATGGAACATAAAATGATTGTATATAATCACCTGTAAATAAAGATAGTTGTGTTTTCATTACCTTAGAATAAGTTGTTTACCTACATATGGAGCAGCTACTCTTTCACAGAGTTTGCCATGTTGTTCTAGTAGCCCAGAACGGACAAACCAAACAGTGGCCCTAGATAGAGCATTTACATTTTTGCAGTTTCGCGTCATCCACTGTAGTTTTCCTACATGCTTGGCACACGGGAGAAGTTTCAGTTGGTTGCAATCTGCAATTAAAGACAATGGACGCTACATAATACAACACATTAGACCTTTAAATTGCACATTATTCTGTATTCTATTACAAGGAAAGGGTAAAAATGTTATTTAGAAATCTTTATTGGGCTTTGAAAGCATTTTGAAAAATTAAAACAGTAACATATTACTACTTTCACTTTACTATTGTATAGGTGTGGGGTCACTCACTGATTTTTTTTTGCTGATTTTTTTTCCCCTTTCACTTTACATTTGAAATAGGTTTGAGTTAAAATACACAAAACTGCAAACAAAGGACACATTATTCAAAATATACCAAATTAAATGACATGAGTGTTATTGAGAGCAAATATGGAGGTATCAGAAGTACAGTTTGATGATATATTTTTGTGCAGACTGCATGGTTAAAGTATAATTAGAACCATGCTGCCATCAATCAAATATGTGTCTGGTGTAATGTATGTAAATTTGAGTTTTGCTCAGACATACAGTTGCTGAGATGGAATAATTGCAGTGCTAAGTTGAAAGCACAGGTTCCCAACCTTGGGGTCCTGACCCCCACTAGGGGTTGCCAAAAATTCACAGGGGGTTGTGAGGCCTTCTTAATCTTAAGGTGTAGGAAAAGTTGTTATTAAAATATACAGTAGGCCTATACAGTATCTCTGCATTTTGTTCATTTCTGTGGAGGAAACTAAATTAATTTTTTTTTTTTTTTTTTTGAGGTGTAGATTATTATTCAAGAACACAAGCTATATTCACAGAGCCTGTACTCTCTGCTAATGAGCCCTGTCCTGCTGTTAAAACCACCTAAAAGCTAATGGAACAATGGCAAAGCATCAGTGAGAAGAAATTGCTGAATTTGTCAGTCTAAAGCCAAGTTTAGACCAAAGATTCACGAGGAGACAAAATCGTTTTAGAACGTTGCAAAGGAAAGTTACGGCATTGTGAACTGGATGTCTGAGCTTGACACCAAGATGGCTGATGGTGTCGCCTGCAACTCAGCTGGTCAAATCGCCAGCGGCTGGTTGAGCCTGAAAAGCTCAACATCAGGATGGAAGTACAGAGAGTTGTTGCATTGAGATGATACACCAGCTCATCCAGTTGCATTGGTGTAAAGCAGCAGGTTTTTAAACGTTGCAGAACGGCGCATTGCAAAGTCTGCAAGTATTCCCGAATCTTTGGTCTAAACTGGGCTTAACAGAAGTCTATAAAGTATATATGACTGTTAAAAAATTAATAATAATAAAAAAACACAATACAGACAAATAATTCTATAAAAAGTCCCTAAATGAGAACTCATCTTTAATGCAAAATTCACAGGAAATAATGAGCTCAAAATTCATCCAACTTACTCATTTTGCTCAATCCTTTTTTGCTTTGCATTCATTATTTCGGTCAATTGTGCAGTCTATCAGTTGTTTCACCATCTTCTCAGATATGTATTTTCTCTCTGACACCTGAAAACACACCATGAAATATCTATTTACTTTGAAATAATGCACAAACCACTCATGCACAAGATTCAAAGTTTGACAGTCAAAGTCAAGGAAGCTATTAAAAAAAAAAAAAGAAGATAGATCTCCTTAATTTTCCTCGCTCAAAACTAAATGTGTGACTTTGGGTATTACAAATAGAGCTGACTTTACTTGGCTTTACCCATGAGTGTCAAATTTATAGGCGTAATTTGTGAGATTAAATAAGTTATTTGTGATAGTCAGGGGTTGTTAATTTACTCAATGTCAAGTAAAAAAGGTTAGGAACCATTGTTTTAGCGGACAGCAAAGGGGCCTCCTGTGTGCTGGGCCCTTAACTCCCAGCTACCTACGCCCCTGCAAAACTCCCTTCATGGACCCTAGTTTTGAAAGAGCAGCTGCACACTATGAGCATCTGATGTAGGTTTATGTATTAATATCCACCAGTGCTGCTGTCATAAACTGTCGTGTGACATAATGCTCTGTAAAACGTTAACAAGCCCACAGTGTGGCACATAGACAGAGGACATCCAGCGTTAAGGAGATTAATTCTTGATCCGTGAACAACGGGACCTTGAAATTAGCATGTGGTTGCCATGGCGACGGACACACGCTAATCCAAAATGCTCCGCAGTGTTGACAGACATTTAGTAAAGTTTGTTTTTAAGTGCAGACCCGACCCTGTAAGCTACACCTAAATCCTTAAAAGATTTAAAACCTTTTTTTTTTTTTTTTTTTTTTAAATATAAATGCAGGATAAAGAGACTTAACGATAGGAGCAGAGAGGTTACAGGCAACATCCGCGGAGACGCCCGTCGCCTCATAACGGAGCCAGATTTATAGCGGGGAATTTATGGGCAGTTAAAAGTTTGCGTCGAGTCAAGGTTAAACACCAACAGTAACGGTACCGTTAAAGGACATATCTGCAAACATGAGGAGTCCCGGACATGAGAACAGTATTTTGGGGGGAGAAAATAGGACAGTGTTAACATAAGGTAACGTGAATTACATTAATATATCCCTGGTTTACGCTGCTAACAGACGTTAACGTTCGCCTTGTTAAACCCATGCTATGGTTAGTTAACATTAGCTTATTTAACGTCAAGCTAGTTTAAGTTAACTTGAACAAATCACTCCGAAAATGTAACGTTAACATTACCCAGTTAATTTTTTATCGTTAGCTAACGTTATTGTACTTGTTTAAAAACTATATTACAAGAGTTTAATGTAGCTGTGTGCCCCTTTAAGTCAGTAGTATGTAAAGTTAAATAAATTAACGTTACATACAGACAGTATTTTAGCTAGTCTTCAGTTAATAGCTAACCTAACATTACGTCACAACATTAATGAAAGTGATTAGTGTTAATTAACTTCCTGCAACCTTGTTAGCTAACCTCAAGCAAAGC
Organism: Epinephelus moara; assembly: GCF_006386435.1. Classification (NCBI taxonomy): domain Eukaryota; kingdom Metazoa; phylum Chordata; class Actinopteri; order Perciformes; family Serranidae; genus Epinephelus; species Epinephelus moara. The sequence goes on from NC_065509.1 coordinate 21,451,903, forward strand.
AAAAATAATAATAGTAGAAAATATAACATTACTAGTAGCATTAAATTGAAATTTACACCATGGCTATTGTTAACTTTGAGTATTTATTTGGATGACATTTTGCAGCAACGTTCATGCTTATGTTTTCTGACATAGATATAGTTTATTTTTTTGCAAAATTAAAACACAAAAAAGGCAAGGAAATAGAATAATGCAGTACAATGCAGGGAGAGGCAAAACACAGAGGGCTTATATGAAGCCTCCCCCTAAAAAAACAACAACAAAAAACAAAAACAAAACAGCAATAATAGTATCTATTTAGGAACAGAAAATGTGAGTATGTGGGGATAATAGTTTATACTGTGATGACCCTTAAGCATAATAAAAATGCATCACAATGAGTAAAACAAGCTAAAACATGAATAATAATAATAATAATGATACTAATAAACTTTATTTATACAGCACCTTTTATACAGGAAATGCAGCTTTACAATAACAGCGGTATAAGCACTGAGTGCTTCACATGAAAATAGACACAATGGATGTAAAACAGACAAGGTAATTCAATATACTGTAAAAGGTCATTTAAAACAGTTTAAAACATGGATTAACTGATTCATAGAATCATAGATTTATAAAACTATAAATTATAAACTCAAGTAAGATTTATTTAACTCAATAGTCAATTTTATTTGCAATACCCAAAGTCACAAATTTAGTTTTGAGCTAGGAAAATACAGGAGATCTTTTATAATTTTTTTATAGCTTCCTTGACTTTGAGTGTCAAACTTTGAATCTTATGTATGAGTGGTTTGTGCATTATTTAAGTCCTCAGAGTAAGTAGTTATTTCATGGTGTGTTTTCAGGTGTCAGGGAGAAAATACAAATCTGAGGAGATGGTGAAGAATAAAAATATTGGAGGGCATCCCAACCGCTCTTCCAAGTGCAAGACAAAAAAGTCTGGGTCCCAGATTGCGTGCAGCAAGGACCTGGCACCTCAAGATAAACAAGCCCAAGGTGACATCCCAGCTGTTTCTCCAGAGCTCCAGACCAACAGCCAAGGTCAGCTGGGCTTTCCAGACAGCATCTACCTGCTTGCATCTGTGGTCTTTCAAAATAACCACCTGGAGAAGCCTGCAGCCCACCGGTTGGTGAATTATGGCAAAGAAAGAGGACTTTCATTACCTGAAGTCAAGGATGAAGAGATGCAACGTTTAGCTTATGAGCTGGCCTTCAATACACTTAAATGTGAGTGTGTAAGTGACTGGTAGAGTGAAGGTTGGTTTTGTACTAACCGTTTTTCCCTTTTACCTTCCGTCTTTCTTTCCTTATTCTGTCAACCTTGGGTGCATGAATCCAAACACTTTGTTTTGGGCAACTTCGGAGTGAGGACATCAGCAAAGGGTGTTTAGCAGCTCCTATTTTATTTCATTTTGGGTACATCAAATTGCAAATAAAATCTATTTGATTGCAGGCAAACAAACCGCCATTTGAAATGAGAATAAATAGCCCTGGGGAAGTTAATTGACAGGGAGAATTGGATATAGATAGATTGATGAAGGGCAAGTAGAAGAGAAAAAAATGGTTGAATGACCAGGGGGAATTCTGTCTGATGCTACAAATCAATGTGGCCCATAATCTGTTATCTGGGACTAGGGTGGGGTCTGGGTGGACGAAGTCACAGGGGTGTATAATCACCATGGTGATAAGGGAGGGGAGGTGAGCCGACTGTCAGTGCAGGAAGCTGGCTGGAATCGATTTAATGCGAACTCAGTGGATGGAGAGGTCAGGTAGCGGGAACACCCTCGTAGCCATGAATGATTTTTTTCCCTCTCACTATCCGTCCGCTTAACTCAGATAAGCCTCAGGACTACATGCCCCACAATTAATGCAGATCACCTCAAAATATCCATCATCACAAGCCCCAGCCTTGTTGCAGTAACCTATATAAGTTTTACTGCTCTAGGTCATAGTACTTACATTACCAAGTGAAATTGCCTCAATTGCTGAGGATAATGACAAGAGAGAACTTGGAGATCTCTTTGCTAGGACATTGTTTCATCCATCACTCTTTTCTTTTCTCTGTCAGAGGATGCCCATATGCACTAACCAGGATGAGGAAACTGCTGTTACTGTAGGAATGTAAAAACATTTGCTCAAGAGCCTGAGCTCTACTTACAGGGAAAATTGGACTGCTTGAGTTTAGAGCAATTACAGTATACTGCAATTTGTGTTAAATTTAATCCCCTTTTTGTTCAGATCTTATTTCAAAGACAAATATTCTCTGTCTTATCAGTGCTGTGTTAGTACAGTTCTTCTCTTCAGGTCCCATCCCCCATCTGTGACATTTTTAGTATCAGATCATTTGTAGAGTTTCAGCATGTTGGGTACTAAAACAGAGATAACTTAAACAAAGGAGGAGCTACACATGCCATCATTGTCTAATTTACAGAATTATAGGTAGATACCTGCACTGGTTACATTGTCTCTGGTTTTTATGCCTCCGCGCCAGTGACAGTTGTGGCTGGAGGCATTATGTTTTCTGTACGTCTGTCCCATTCTTGTAAACGCAATATCTCACGAACGTCTTGAGGGAATTTCTTCAAGTTTGTCATAAAATGTTCACTTGGTGTTAAGGATGAAATGATTGTTATTTGGTCGTCAAAGGTCAAGGTCACTTTAACCGTAGGTCCATTTTACTCTAGTAGACGCAATATCTCAAGAACACCTTGAGGGAACTTTCTCAAATTGGGTAAAAACGTCCATTTGTACAATAAATGATTAGAATTTAGTGGTCGCTGTGACTTTGCGCCTGTCTCATTCTCGAGAATGCAGTATCTCAAGAAGGCCATAAGGAAATGTCCTCCAATTTGGAACGAACATCCACTGTGACCTAAGGATGAAATGATTAGAATTTGGTGGTTAAATGTGCACATAACTCAAAAGTTCATAGATTAATTTTGACAAAATTCCACACAAAGGTCTGATAGAATAAGATCATGCAGTGATGATATTTTATATCCAAAAGGTCAAAGTTCAACTTCAACTCTAATTTATTATAAGTTTTTTTTACATGGACTGTGGTCTAATAGAAAAAAGAAGTAGGAGTTTTTCTGTATCTGAGGTTAAATAAGTTCCTGTTGCTACAGTTGCTATATTTGCACAACAAATTGACAGTACATCATTCTTACACAAGAAGAGTAGCTCGGTTATGATTATGAATGAAACTTTACTCCGGTGATGGAGACATGATTGTCGACTTGCCTCGATCACATACATATTTTGGTCACATGTTAGATGGCTGTGTGGTGAAATTGGGTACAGATGAAATGAAACTGCCTGGAAGCCAATGTTAATCTCTCCTCTTCCTCCTCCCATGAACAGCCTGACTTTTGGTGCAGAAATTGATTTGCTAGTGACACACACCCATGCTGGCAGACACACACACACACACACACAAGACACATCATTCGTGCACTGCCTTGGAATGACTGATCCGAAATTGAGCTGAGGTCAGTTGTTAACCTAAAGAAGAAATGCTTCAGCAGCGAAAAAAAAACACGCAGAGCAAAATGCCAATGAGCTCTGGTATTGATCTTGTGATTATAACTCTTATCTGCTTAAAACAAAAAAGTGGCTCAGTAAGCTCCGCATCGGTGGCTGAGGACACAGACTTGTCTGTTGCTGTGATTGTCAGTCAATACTAAAATATGGAGTGGGAGTTGGCAATGATGTTTACCCTGGTGTGGATTTGACATTTCATAGACAAAGACGAAACTAAAGTCAGCCAAATGACAAGTCAAGCTAGTCAAGCTGTTTTTGCCTTCCCTTCTCTGCCTTTCCTCCTCTACTTCATTCTGTCGCCTTTTTTTTTAATATCTTCAGGGCTTTTCTATATCTTTGACCTTTCCTGTCTCTGCAAAAAGCCTTTTTTCATATGTGAGTGACTGACTGCTTGATCACTGACCTGGAGGCGGTTTATGTTTTCAAGGTTTCATTTCTTGTTGTGTTCTCAGTGCCCGAGGTATGTGCAGATGTTATGGAGTTATGTAAAGTTATTTTTATGTGAATTTTTTTACTTGTAAAAAAAAGTAGTTGACCTTGTCGCTGGCCATGAGAGCCCCCCCCCCCCCCCCCTCCGCTTTCCTCTTTCTTTCCACTGGCTACTCCTCTGAGTATTTCTGCCTCATTGTCCATACTGTCCAGCTGGGCTGCCAGACGCCCTTGTCAGATGACTGTGGCTGCTGTATTCTCTGTGTGCAACTAGAAAGGTTCTTTGGACCACTTTGTGTTAGGCTGGATTTAGAGCATGAGAGAGAGAAACACTGCCTTTTTTGTCCTTGACCACAATCAGAAGAACAGCCGCCACCAGTATGCTGCAGCAAATATTATTGTGCAGGTGCATAATACGTAAGACCGATTTGCCATTTAGACCAAAGGTGACCGTATAACTTATGGCATGTAGCCTACGTGTTTTGGCTGGTCCTCTGTTAGATTAATGTGCAATCGGGTGCACTGATGTGGAAAACTGTGAGACAAAGACCTGGTTGAAGAGAAGAGGAGCCTGCATTCAGGTCTGGCTCTTTCACTAAGGATTTGTTTGACCACAGTCACCATCAGTCACTGCTCATTGTGTTATACCTGGATGGAAGCCACAAACACACAGCCTCAACATGGGTCCTCTGATGACTAGTGCCTCCTGCTGGTGTTGGATTAATTTCTTGTTAGGCTGATTTTAAGTCATTTTTTTTATGTCATTTTCTAGAGTCAGGGGTTCTGATTTGAGGAACCCAGGCACCGTGTCTCTGGTGTAAAGATGTCCACTGTAAGTGATTCATAGCAGAATTTTCTCTGTGTTTTACTCAACCTGCTGTGTGTGATTTATAGCATGTGAAAGACTATGACCTCTACAGACCCAACCATCACGGCTCCCTCTGGGGTCTGTGCTGCTCTGTGTGCACTGAGTGTTTATCTCTTCAGGGCTTATCTCTAAGGCCTTCTGCAGTAATGGCCGCTATTGTAAACCCCATTGACCCGTACCTGCTATAAATTAGACCACTGCTGATGATATGCATTTGTTCCCCCAATTAAAGATAAGCTCTATTACCTGCAAACATTTATTTGTGCACCTGGCTGTTTGTGCGTGTATATGTAGATGTAACTGCATGCAGATGTGTGTTTGTCCTGCCCTACACGCTATCTACCCAGCGTGCGTTTGGCTGCGACCCAGAGTACCATTTGGCATGATTGGAGATGTTGTGATAAGTTAGCAGCAGTGTCTGTGGTTTCCATGGTGTCTCAGTGGACCGGCTGGGCTTACCTCCTATTTGCAGCTTAAGAGGTGTGTCTGTCAAGAATAAGAATTAACCAAGAAGGCAACCATGCGTGTGGTAGACACATACTGCACGGGCATACTAATGATCTCACCCTTATACAAACACGTCCACCTCATTCCCACCTTTTATTTACTCCTCTGCAGTAGCATAAAGAGGATTTTTTCCAACCGCCCTAGAAACACATCCGCATTAGGGGAATGATCCTTTTACCCATTTCCAGTGTGTAATGAGCAAACACTGTACCTGCAGAGCGGCTTTGGAAGCAGCTCTTTCTTAATCCTGACATGATAAGCTGGATAGTGTTGCCAGCTCTCCATCTCACTCATATAGAAAAGCAGAGCCCACTGTTCACAGATGGGAATGGAAGGGATAACTCTACGTATGTTTTCATGTGGATTTCAGAGAGAAGGCACCCTGTAGGTTAGTAAGACAGTTGCTGCCTTCATGATATGACAGCCAGGGCATGGGGATTAAAAAAGTCTATAAACCATGCATAGATATTTGATAGGCAGCTCCACCACTTTACAATTCATTGTTACCTTCAGACTACTGTCCAGGTTTGATAAAGACGGTCAAGCAAAGGTTAATTGAGTTGCCTGGGAAGAAAAGGACAACTCCCAAAACTTACAGATCCAGTGAGAAGGATTTAGGGGGATTTATTGGCAGAAATGGAAGACAATATAATAAGTATGTTTTTTTAGTGTATATAGTCCTGAGAATAAGAATTGTTGTGTTTTCGTACCTCCCTGATGGAAAAAGATTTCAGCACACTTACATTTATGCAGTGTTTCACTTGTGTGTTCCACTTGTGTGTTTTAGTACCTTAGTATGAGCTGTTTATATCTACATAGGGAGCAGGTCCTCGTCTATGGAGATTGCTATGTTGTACTGCCATGTTGCTGCAGAAGCCCAGAACGGACAAACCAAACACTGGCACTAGATCGGGCCATCTGCATTTTTGCATTGATGTGTAGTCCACTGATTATTTTTATGTAAAATTGCTTTATTCAGTGTTTTTACCAGTTTAAATCGCCTTTGTGAATAGTTTGGCACCCATTAACCACTTCCTGAACGTCTGGATTAAATTGTCAGAGAAAAAAGGCGTGCACACATAAACAGGTGCTAGGATAGCGACCTTTCTTTGACATGCCAAACAGTGTTGGAGAAACCTCTATTTGTAACGTGACACTGCTTTATTCAGTGTTTTACTGATTTTAATCACCGGGTCTGTTTGTTTTGGAGAGGAAAAAAACTGTGTGGATAATTCAGCTCCCAGTTAAAACCTCCTTAACAATGACCACTGACAGAATTCTAACAAGTAGAAGTTTCAACTGGTTGCAGTCTGCAGTCCTCACAGCTCAAAAGCCAATAAAACCTCCTAAAACTTACACACTGTTCCTTTAAGAACACATCCTGTTTGTGTACAGTACAAAAGTGTAACATAAGTCAGTCATGTTTGTCCATGAAGTCACCTCTATATCATTTGTAAGTAACGTGTTTGGTATGAAGTGCACGTGTGCCTGTCATACTTGGTTTCACTGTTCTTGTTTAGACGTAGCCTGTTTATTACCTCAGATGTCATTAATGTCATTAGTCCTTCGCTTACACACACCCACTCACCACAGACACAATAAGTGAAAGAAATGAAGCAAATGAAGAATCAGATTAACTCTAATTAAGCACCAAATAAGCATTTAATCACGGGAAATTAAACCCACCATCTAATTGAATTATCCTTTCAAATTAAATCACAATCATTAGGGGTGCCTCTAGGAGCCTCTCTTGCTCTGTCTTAATCTCTTTTCTCTCTTTTTTCCGAGACATGTTCTCATCATTAGATATGGATTTGTCCTCCGTAGCATATATCTTACCAGTTAATGGATAGGGGTAATTCCTTGTGCCTCTATCTCATGCTCCAAAGGGGAGAGTCGAGGCCGGTTTCGAGGGATAATTAGACATTGATATAAAAGATGGCACTAATATGCATCGTTATTACTCAGACACATAATTAGTAAAGGAAATCCCCATTACCACATTTCCATCCTTCTGCCTAACCTTGTTTCACGTCTACTTTACATTTCTGTACAGATCAAGAGCTGCTGGAGGACATCATGATTGACAGCTGCTTTTACCTCAGTCAGCCAATGGTAAGTGAGTTCCGCAGAAGCAGTATTTCTTTTAGTTTAAGTGTAGTAAACATGTTTAATTTGTTGGTGTGTGTTGGCATTATGGAACAAAGAGCTGCATCTGCTCAATTTACTGCTGAAAATCAAAGTCCTTAAATTCTGAAATTAGCTAGAAAAAGTTTTGTGGTTTACGATGCTATTAATTTGTTTACAGTTTTGTTTACTTGGCGCTGTTTTCCTAAACTCTTTTGCTTACTATCCTTTGACGGTGCTTTGACTCTTCAGCATTCATGTCCTGCTGTTCATACTCCACACACTCTTTGTTCTTTTCTCCAGTCCTCTAATCAGTAACAGCAATATTGATGTATTACACTGATACTCTCCTTTCATCAACTCACAAAGCACCTCATGTCTTTTCTATTCCCTTCCCTAATCAATGACAATTGCTCCCTTTGGAGTAACACATCTGAAAGGTACTATGAGGCAGAATTTGCCTGGCCGTGTCTTTTCTTTTATTACTTTTCTCAAGCAAAACTCCCCATTAATTAGACATAAAATCAAAATGCCATAACAACCCAGGGGCAGGGTGTTTGGATGATGTGGCGTCGGAGTGTATTCTGCACAGTGTCTCTCCTACATACGTCCTAGAACCAGTGTGCTGAATGTTATTAGTGATACTAAGGCTGTGCTGTGTAGTTGTAAAAGAAAGATTCCCAGCACAGCCGTGTACCTGCGGCTGTTAGACAGTAGATGAACGCTCTGCTACTTAAATGAAGAGGTATCCTCTGGAGGAGATTGGCATGTACTTTTGCCCTACTTTTAACACTCCACATAAAAGACGCCGTGGAAAGAGGAGGGCTGCTCTAGCTGCTGCTTCTCTAACAGTCTGCTTGGTGATAAAACATGCACAGAACTAGTCTGTGTGTGCATAGCTGATAGAGAAGAAAAGCCATATGAGCAAGAGATGGTGAATGTGTTAACAGGAAACTAAGCTGTCACTGAGCGTACAGATTGTAGACAACTAATGTCTACTTCAGAGAGGACGCAAACATATACCGACACATTAATACACGTGAATGTGTGTTTGCAAAGCAACCCCCTCTACGCACACACTCACACATACACTCACACTGTAGCCTTGTGAATTATGGCCCTAGGTGAAATGAATGGGTCTCCCTATGTGTTGGTGGCAGGTCGTTACTCTGCATCCCTCCAGCGAGACAATAAAGCCCAGACACAATGAGACAGTCTTTAGAGCTCACTGTTACCTCCTTTACACTGCTGGCATCTATAAAGTTCAACCTTGATAGAGAGAGGAGAAAGAGGTGGGCGAGAGGAAATAGGCGGGCTGGAAAAAAAGGGAGTATATAAGGGTATTGGGAAAAAAAAGACTTGCATGCTTAAAGAGCCTAAGGCGCATTTGATCACAGCGGAGAGAGACAATGAAGGCTAAATCCTGAGGAGGTTGGACATGAATGACATTGAAGGTGTGACCCAAGCATATTAGGTAAACTGGTACATTAAACAAGCCCAATGTCAAATACGCCATATGAAACTTAAATTACATCCAGAAACTGCTTGGAAATAGTTTACATAGTAATGAAGAAAGTATCAGCTGAGTCAATAGTACATATTAATGTCATGTATCATAATTGCCTTTACTGTGAAACTCAGCTGTCTCATAATAGTAAATTGAATTTAGCTATTGGCTTAAGTTTAGTATCTAGCATTTGGCAGCTTAGTATTAACTTGAACATTATTTTCAAACCCAGCTGGTGGTTATGTGATAAAATAAAAAAAATAGTCAGAATTTAGTAAGACCAATCAGTCTCTTATGTCATAGACCTGCATTTGAGGTGACTAAACACAGCAGGCATGTTTACTGCAGGCCAGTTTCCCACCATGGGATTCTGTTGCCAGGCATTTTAATGACTGGGAATTTTCTCACACCCAAGGGTTTAACCTTGGTAAAGGACAAGTGGAACTTGAGGCAGAGAGGAGGAGGTTGAGAGAGAAAAAGTGGTGTGCCACAACCTGTCTCTGAAACTGACCTTTCCGAAAGTGAAATTAGAAGCCTCTGGAATGAATAATAAGCACTGGGTAATTCCTTAGCTGCAGAATAAACCCTTGTAGCGCTCTAGCTTCTCGGCCCATTAGCCCAGTAGTGAGGATGTTGCAAGCTGTTGCTGCCGTGGAACACCATCTGCCACTAATGTGGCTGGTGCCCTCCCACCCTCAGGGACAGCAAGGTGGAGAGAGGGAGCGAGAAAGAGGGACATAGACGTAGCAAGAGGGAGAGAGTGCGTAATGGATAGATAACTGTAGAGGAGGAGAGGTAGAGACATAACTTCAGGCTTCCTCCGATGTTTAATTAAGTGGCAGGAGTGAGGTCGTGGCAGGACATCCTTGAGCTACCGTGTGTGTGTGTGTGTGTATCAGTTTCTGCAACCTGGATAATTCAGTCTCTAAATTAACACAATAAATGGTGTCACTGAACTGTATCCTTCGGTAGATAACCAAAATAGAACAATCATCAGTACATTACCAAATGTCAGGTTGTGTGTGTCTTGGTTTAATGCACATGTGCATTTTAGATACGTACCATATGCGGCTGACCTTTGAGGCGTAACCATTCGCTGATTACAAGCTTGTGTCTCAGGCATGATATTAGAAATTAGAAATTTGTTTATCAGGCATGCAGCCTCTGTCTTCGTTCCTCATTTTTCTTTGTTCTCTTGTTAAAACAGAAGTCACCAGTTAACTGTGCTTTTTTGTTCTCATGCTTTAGCCGGATGATCAGATGAGCCTTGTTGCCGTCATGCTCTATGACTTCCAGGACAGAAAGTTCCTCCCACGGGAACGACAGGGCGTGGATGAGATTGTACAGGAAGTTAGAGATGTGGAGAACTACCTCCTCAGGTGAGGAATGAAAAATAACAAAAAGGAAAAGGAAAAAAACGAAGAAAGAACCAGATGTCCCAGTGGATTTATAAAAGGGAATATAAATTGAGAATATGGAAGACGGTAAAAAAAGAAATTCTTTTGTATGTGTTCTACGTAGGTATAAAACCAAGCTGGCGGCCTCTCTGGCCCGCTGCAGGATCAAACATGATCTCTTGTCCATTGAGTGTATCCTGCCGGAGAGTGTGAAGAAGAAGCAGGAGAGATCAAGCAGCCTTCCACTTCACGCATGGGTCAACACACAGAGGAGCAGGTAAGCCGAGCACACACGAGCATACACCACTCGCTCGCCCCCTCAGAAGCAGATGACGTACACGTGCACACCTGAACACAGAGCCAGGAATGCACTGTAAGCAGATATAGAGTGTGTGCACACCTAAACCTACACACAGACCTTTAACTTGGGGTGCTGCCCAATGTTTTATGGGCTAGGTGCCCAGCTGACATCCAATTAAACCACTGGACTATGTGTGTGTGCGTGTGTGTGTGTTGGTGTGCTAATATGTGTTCTTGCAAGCACCCCGACAGGCTGATTCAGTTAGGTGTAAATCCTGCAGCTGCGGACAGATTCAATCAGCAACAACCCTCAGCAAGCTCTAGGACTGTAAAGGTCACCTGTTGGGACTAGTGGTGTATGTGTGTGAGTGTGTGTGTCTGTGTGTGTGTGTCTTAATGGCTTTTACAGCACATTTTACTACTGAAGTCTTTTAAAAGGCCACATAGCAATTCTACAGACCATTATTATCTATGATGACAGTCTTCCTCTTTCTCCCACCTCTCACCTTCATCTCTTCCCTTCTCTCGGGCTTCCACTAATCTGCCCTCCTCTCTCCTCGCCTCTAGCCTTGATGAAGTCCAGAGTGTGCTGAAGAGTGTGGGCTTCTCACAAGTGAAATCGATTGGGCAGCTGGAGGGCCAGACCTTCTGCCAGGATCCCCACTGTGGGGATGTACTGGTATTCCCTGCTCAGCTGAAAGCTCAGCTATACACCACCAAGCTGCTTAGCAACCACAAACTCATCATCCAGGTACAAGTTTCACAGAGAGAGGAGGTTTCTGACGAGAGCAGCCTCCTCCCCGCAGACTGTGGCTTAATATGGTTGTGGAAATCTGCTCAGCCCCATCAATCTCCTCTGATATTTATGATTTCACTTTGGTAATGGACTTGCTCAAATTGATTATAAGACTTAGATCCCTTATGCCAACTAAGATTAGTTTTCCCAGATACAAATATTTCACATCCGCTCCTCTCGTTTGGCCATACTTCACTTCGAGCCATAAAGAACCCTCCAGTCTGGGAGGGGGAGAGCGGTTTAGTCATTTAATTTCTACTCCATTAAAGTCAAGCTGCCATACAAACTGTAAGCAGCACACAGCACCAGAACACAATTAAATCAGATTTTGCAGCCAAATTCAATCAAATATTCAACACCACTGCCTAATTAATCACCTTTCCCGCTCTCCATTTTATGAGTCTCCATCACACTTTCTCTCCTCTGTTTTTCTCGCTTTTCAAATGTCCTTGTTCGTCTCCGCCCTGGATTGTCTTTCCCAACAAACCCTGTGATCTGGATATTAACTACAGAAACTCAAGCTAGCCCAGTGGTTCCACAGGGATATGTTCAGCACTATTTCCAGAGGGGACCCCACTGATTGAAGGACATCTTACTCTTATTCTTTCTCAGGATTCCTGCTTTGCTGTCTCCCCTCCTCTTGCCTCCATACCTGCTTCGCTACAGCTGCTCCTAACTCCCTGTCTCCTCTCATCTATTCCCAGCTCAATTCTATTTACCACTGTCATACAGTGCAACTTTTCTTCCTCCTTTCTCTTATCTTAGTTTGTGTCTCATCAGTTTGAGTGCTGCTGCTGCTGCTGCTGTGCACAAACCTGAATCTAGGCGTCTTGTGTTAAAGCCTGTCGGCCTCTTTATCAAACTAATGCTTTCACTCAATGTGTCTGCAGGATAAATCTTGCAGCTTGGGCCCAAATGCAGTGTGCTCCCTGTTACCAGAGGAAGGAGATGTTCTTATGGCGGGCTGCATCTCTGGCCTCACCGTCTGCCACACTGCCTCCCTAATCGCAGAGAAACATAAAGCCAACAAAAGCAACCACCAGCCCACAGTCTACGCTTGTGTCAGTGATCGCACAAATGTTCAGAGGGAGGAGCTGCAGCAGGCCGTCGCTGCCATGGGCTGCAAGAGTATGCATAAAATGGATGCGTCCTTGAGTGCAGTGTCTGTTTGTGACTTTGTATGGGAGACAGAAGAGGAGATTGACAGAGAGAGATGGAAGCAGAGAATACAGCAGTCAATTTACTGTCTTTGTTTGAGGTTATCTTTGTCTTTATAATAGAAAGTGAATAGTACCTGTTGGCCTTGTCACACAAATGCACTGTTTTTTTTTTGTTTTTTTTTCAAAGTGACTGGCCATATTTTGGGGGGAGCAAATGCACACTTTGGGGATCAAACTATTATGGTAAAGTTAAGTGATACCAATTTGATTTTGCCAACAACCAGAGCAAAAGTAGTTGAAAGATTGGTAGTTGTCACCCAATTCTCAGACTCTTGTATGCAGGCAGTGCACTTAAAACCAGACAATGTCTGATGAGATTCTGAGCTGTATGTACGTGCTGATAGCGGCTGCCACCTCAGCTAATCATTAGGGAAACAATTAAGCGCCTGTAACAAAGCTGACATTTTTATAATTGCAAAAGACGCCTTCAGGCAGGGTATTTATCTACAAAGAAACATAGTGGGAAAAGACTGTTTCCAAATGTGTGTCAGTGTCATTAAACCGTACGTGTATTCTGCTCAGATGTGAAGCTGATACCAGAGGTCTTCCAGTCTTTGGACGGCGGTGACAAGCGATTTCAGAGGGTGCGCGTTATCCTGCTGATGCCCAAGTGTTCTGTGTCTGCAGTCAGCAACCTGGTTGAATTCATACTGCAAGAGAATGGAGGTACACAGTGATCTGTGCATTATAGCAGAGCCATTAAGTGAGGACTTCAGAAATACATGTTGTGGCTTTGTCTGTTTTACACCCAGTTGCGTCCACACTGAAAGAAAACAGAGGTACATGTTTAGGATGCTGCGTGCAGTGTGCGCACAATTTCCTGAGTTCATACTGCATGACAAGTAGCACACAAACTCACAGTCTGTGAATGCAAATTATGCAGATTCCTAAACCTGCATAGCTCTCTTGCTATTAACTGTTTCTACATCATCATATAAAGTCTGCTGTGAGTGTTTTTTAAAGGTTTAAAGCAGATTTACTAAGATGTAAAAGTAGAATTGTAGTCAGCTACTTTTAAGGTTTGATGCAGCAGAATTTATTGATAAGCAGTGACTTAAAATATAAAACATAAATCTAAAATAGAGCAAATTCACATTTAAACAGAAGATAGAGAGCATTACCATAAATAACGATTTACATTTCATGCATTTTATTGCTATGTTTTATGTAGTTTTGAAGATTTGTTTTTGATGATCCATCCACAGTTCTCCTGCAGGCTGCACATCTTTACTCTTTAACAACCCTGTCAAAGAAAGCCCTTCCATCTACTTAAGTGGATGTCATTTATATTGGAGTTGTTTAAATATAAGCCATTCTCATGCACAGCACATTGGTAAACAGATCAGTTAATAAAACAGAGACTCTGCTCTTTCTCAGACACAGAACTGCTGCAGGACTTATCCCAGGGCTCCATAGCCCAGAGCAAACTGGAAGCTCTGGTAACCCAGCAGAGGAAGGATATTGATCACGCCTTGAAGTGTGAGTGTTGAACCACCTGCTCTCATGTTGACAAGCGCACACACGCACACACACACGGCATATGAGCGCAGGCTCGAGCGTGTAGCCTCTCTCACCTCTCTGACACAATGAAGCTTATACGTCCTAATTATCTAATCTCGTGTGCCATTAGGCTGAAGCCTGTGGTATCCCTGGGAGATCATCTGAGTCTTAATTAGGAATGTTAATGTTGCTCCGCGCCGGTCGGCAACAGTCCTGCAGCATTCCTCGCATATTGTAGACAAGTGATTACTAAGTCTGCTTTGTATTGCACACATTCTGAAGAACTGAATTTGACAGAGAGACCTGCTCTGCATCATATTGTATTCTATACAGGTGCTGCGGCTCTAATCTGCAGTCAGTGATTTCCTTCTCAGGTGTAGTTTATTATGTAGTGTTTTATTCCAACCAGTAGCACGTTTATCTGCGTCCAGGAGCTTCACTCATTAGCCTCAGTTCGTCTTGTATTGTTCAGCACTCCTCTTTCTGTCGTCTGGGTCATGTTCATCGAGCAGTTGGAGTCTTACTGTTCGAGGCAATGAAAACTAGCTCCTCTAATCACACTGCCATCGATCAGCCCTCTTCTGCATTTTTTGCCAGTGTAGATACTTTCTAATAGGACTGTTAATTAATGGTGGGTGTGTATCGAGTGCTCTGGCGCAGTTGAGTCGATGGTCTCATTTCAGTAACTCCACACAGGCACACACATGGACAGATGCTTACAGACATTTACAAACACACCTCCGTAGCCCTTAATGTCCCAGCTGTGAGGTGGTTTTATTATAGAAAAGGACATCTGAATAACAAATACTTGTGCCTCATGCCTCTCGCTCCTTGGATTCGGTTCCGCTTCCTTAGAAGCAATATTTCACGTTTGTTTGGAGCCGATTTGCCACATCTGAGCAGGTTTTATTTGTTATCAGCTCTGCGTTAATTGTTTCTGTCTGGCTATAATTAGTGAGCAAGAAAGAAATCAAAGCTCAAATGAAGGAAATCAAACGGCCGATAGCTTCACAAATCTACAAGCCAGCAGCAGTTGAATAAAATGAGCCATGTATATACACAAACAGTACTAAAGAATTAATATTCAAGAGCCCGTTTCTTCAAAGGGAGCGCTTGATGAGGAGGATGGCTCAGTTTGAATAATCAAATTTAATTGTCATAAAATTAGATGAGGAAACTTTTTGACTGAATGTGCGTGTGATTGTCTGTCTTCCTGCTTTAATTAGACATGGAATTAGTTTGTTGTCTAGGATTGTGGTCTCGTGTCAGTGAAGTAGCTTTAGTTTAATGTCTTGGTAGTATGTGTCACAGATTTATTTACAATTAAAAGTGCAATACAGTTGCAACACACATATTTATATACATGGAAAATGTTAATACAGTCCACATATTTCTATGTATAGTCCCCAAGGTTTTGGCAGTGGTGTACTCTACCTGTTCCTCATACCAAGAGGAGAATGAGGAGGTGGTGAGCAGAGCCCTGGAGCGAGCCAAGACCCGCTCAGAGCAGGAGGGGGAACCAAAACAGGCAAACTTCAGGTCAGCCTCGGGTCTCTGTACCTCAGTGCCCTGGTGCACTTTATGCATCTGTCTCAGTCATTGTCTTTCTTTGTCTGTTTGCCTTACTGTCTGTCAGCCTGCTGAGTTGTTTGTCTGTTTCCGTTCAGACAGGCTTCTGTCAAAGTCTCAGCACACCTCAGGCAGAAGCTGAAGGAGAAAATATAATCAAAAGTCCCATTTTATGTCTCTAAATGCTGTGAAAAGGGCAGAAAAAACCCTTTTCAGACAGCTCCCCTTCTTATAGAGATTCTTTATATTTTGAATAGTTATTCTTTTGTGTGTGTGTGTGTGTGTGTGTGTGTGTGTGTGTGAGTGTGTGTGAGTGGTGTGTGTGTGAGTGTGTGAGTGGTTTGAAGAACTTAAGAGTTGTTGAAGTTTATCCCTCCTGTAGATCTGGATGTACTAAGACCGACTGCTCTCTGCAGTAGGCTGGCCTGGTGTGCTGGCAATGCCTCAGGCCAGCATAAATAAAACCCAAGTAATATTATTTGTATGAATAACTGGCTTTACTTATATAACTAATAGACTTGTGTGTATTTAGTTTACTTAACAGGACTCCTGTTAAGTTATTTTTTTTAAAGCTGCCTCTATGTGCAAACTGTATTTTTCTGTTTGTGTGTATGTGTGTTTCATCTAGGCTTAGTCCATCCCCGTTCAGCATTCCTGACCATGCTAAGGATCCAGAGAAAACAGACCCCTTCTTTATGCTGGAGCCCTCAGAACAGGGCAATGGCTGCTTTCTGGCTGTTCTCAGCAGAGAGGTAAGCATCACTTCAGCAGAATGCTCACAGAGCAAAGCAGTGGCTAAACCCTGATGAATTGACAAAGACAGGATGTTATCTGTATCACCAATATTCACTATTATTTATCTTGACACTTTATGTACCACAAGAAGTCATTGGTCAATTTAGTGTTTGAATATTTTATTAAGTATGGGAGTGACCAGAGGGAAGGACGAGTGATGTATTAATGTAGTCCAGCTGAAGTGCACATGCATGTAACACTCTTTACACCGCTGAGAAGCAACTGCTGTTAAGGTGCATATTTTTTTTACCGGCCTCATGGTACTGTCTCCAAAAAAAACTTTAATAAGGAGGGAATAAGGAAGGAAGGTAAAACCTGCAACTTTCCTCTTAAAATGTCAAAAAAAAAATGTTAAAAAGTCAATACTTTTCCCTCCCCTGAGGTTTCATGGTCTACATGATAATTTTACTTCTCGAACAGAATCTATTGTAGCTCCTTCAGAAATTTACACCACCACTGCTGCTGCTGCTTTCGAGCAGTGCAGCCAAAGAGACAAGCGGGGGGAAAAATTAAGCTCATTTAATATCCGGCCCTCGCAAGCTGTCTGGTTTCTGATGACAGGAATAATTCCAACATTCGCCCTGAACCTCAGCTGACCTTTCCAAGTATGATACCAGTGTTATTTTGCTGATTGCTATATGTTTTAGTGACGGTGTGTTCAGTGTTCAAAGTGACTGATCCTTTGCGTCTACTGAAGAACTCCCTTGTCCTTTTCTTGCGTTCTTCTGAGTCCTGAAAAGCCCTTGTAATACACACTGATGCAGAGACAACAGAGACAAGGTGATAGAGATTTGATTGGTGAGCCTAAAAACAAGTGTGGGAACTATGATTAAGCCGTTACGCAGTGCTGACAGCCATTTTTCAAGAACAAGTCATCCACTGGGAAACAGAAGCATGTTTGTCTTCTAGAAACAGAGCCCTTAGAAAGTTTTCTTTTTGTTATTTGGCGGAAAGGGGAAGGTAAGCTGGGTGCCAGGCCACAAAGTTGAGAACAGGGGGAAATGAGCATCACAGGCTGTGTGACAGGTACTTGGTCAAGCTGCTCGAAGAAATGAAAATGTTGGGTCACAGACACAGGCGTTGTGTCCGAGTCTAATCTGGCAAGCAGACAGTGTGAGATGAAGGAGGAGAAGGTGGCAAGATGAGTGTGAATGAATGCTGATATGGGAGGGAAAAAATCAGATTTAGAGATAGTCAGGATGAGATGAAAGGATGAGAGAAGAGAGGGTTAGCTTCAGAGCTGCAGTTATAGCAGAGAATAGGTGTTGGATTTAAGTACCCAATGGAGGAATCATGTAGAAGTCCACATTTTGTGTGTTTGAAGGTGTTTATGAGTAACACTTGGAAATTAGATACTGTAGAAGTGTCTTTGAGGGGATTTGGGTTTGTTGTAGCTCTGTCTGAAAGGAGCTAATTATTGGAGAGCACTCTGTCTCTGACTCTATTGTGTTGTCTAGTCAAAGGCTTTCATTGCTTCATAAAGTCTCTCCCAAATTCATCGTCTGTCCTCTCTCTGTCTCACCTCCTCTCCTCCTCCACCTCTTTAGTATTTTTGTCGGTGGTTGTTAAGTTTGACAGTAAGACTATTACGGGAGGGAAGCTCAGCTCTAACTAGCTGTGGGTGCAGTCTTCTGCCGTGGATTAGTAACGGCGCATCAGCAAGTCTCATCAGGTCTGTGTGACCGGGCTTCCCCATGTCCTCATAATCCACAACGCGGCCACGTTTACGACATACTCCTTCACATTATGAAAATCCGCTCTTATGCTTATGATGCCAGTGCAGGGTTATTAAGCCATTTTACTCCCACCGGGTGTGACGTGCGCTCCGCACCGTGGTGTCTGTTCCTTTCCTGGCCATCCATCATGTTTTATACCTCCGCAGATAGGAATGAAAAGATAATCAAAGTGCTGTAATGGTGCCTCAAACAGGATTTTTTTCTCCCCACCTCCAATAAACTCAGCTAATCAAAAGTTATTGTGGCACTCTGAAAAGCGCCATAAAAAGAGCAATTATATAAGTGTTTGAATGCTGTCTGGCTTACATCGCCTGTCATAGCGCCGCCCAGTAAAGTTCTTTATGAGCCCTCCATACAGAAACAGCTGGGAACAATAAAGACAGTCAAGTAATGTGTTTCTGTCCTAATTTCCAGAAAAAGCAGAGCCCATCACAGGTGGACCCTCCTCTGACAGTCCACCTGTGATGGATGAATTTGGACAATAATAAGAGAGGATTCAGAACCCTACACTTTTCACATTGATTGTTTTCTTCAACGTTTAGGGTGAGCTTTATAAATGTGGGTGTAGTTGCCAAGATATATATACATACTGATTTTGGACGTAAGTATTGAAACAGAATGGGTTCAGCTCCAGGGTATGCTGTGGCAGCTAAGTTTGGCAGAGTCAAGAAGGAAATGAGAGATTTACAGAGTATGGCACAGTTGGTTAGTGGAGATGGAGAGGAAGTGAGATTTACAGGGGTGAGGGGGAGGGAAGGGCGGCAAGGGAGAGTGTCTGTTGAATAATTCAGCGCCCCCTGTCTGTATGAGTTAGCATCAATGAAGTTCAGGGCGTCCACCAAAGACTGCATTACAGCGGTGCCTCTGAAGCATGTTTACCTGTGTGCACAGAGTGTGCCAACACAAATACGTACATGCACAAGTGCAGTATGCAGTCGCATGTTTTACAGCATGTATGCACAAATACCTGTGTGCATAGAATTGCAAACAGCTTGTATAAACACATATATGCATTTGCCTTAAAGTACAAGCAAGCACTTAAAAACAAAATACGCAGTTAAACCCACACAGGCTGCACGTCCCTGTAGTGTACACTGTGCTTGTGAATAATTCAGGCGTTGAGAAGAGCAGTAGGCTGCAGTGTGGGCCGGTGCTGAGACAGCAGGTGACCCTGCAGCCACCAGCAAGGACATGGTGGCACCCTCCTTTCCTCCCCTCTCCTCTTTTCCTTTACTATAATGTGCAGCACCTGGACTATTAATTGTACTTTTTGAACGTACTTTTTAGTAAATAACTAAAATCAAAGGAGTCTTGTTCTTTCTGTGTAGAGACAGAGTGCAATTAAGCCCCGCCTACACCAAAGGGGAAAACAATTCTTTGCACTGCATTGACTTTGTATAGCGTGAAGGTGCCACCTTGTCACTTCCGTCTGCTAGCAAACAACAGAAATATGCCTATGGGCGTGTATCCACATAGCGATTTTCTTTGGCAGAAAACTAAGGCAGGGAGCGCTTCATCAAAAAGCTCTCCCAGTGCTTTTTCTTTTTCAGTGACACGCCACATGTGGGTTTTGTTTCTATAACATTATCTTGACATCAACATTAACTAGGTCGCTAACGTGGTGCTACGTTAACAGAGGGCTAAATACATAGTTAACAACAAGCTTAGCTCATATACAGTGATGAAAGCACAACACTCACCAGCAACATTCAGTGTCCGACCTATCTGCTCCCACAAATGGGCTTTTCTGTCTTTGTTGTGATGGTTTCACATAAAAGACAGACAGACAGTAGCTGAAGGAGCAGCACTGAGGACACCAACTCCTTTCTGACAAGTTCAGAGATTTTCAACTAGAAGCTCTTGGAGCGCCCGCACAGTAAAGCTGGTGCGCTCTGAAAAAAGACGCTGGACATGGCACTTCTTCTCTAGGTGGCTGCCTGTGGCTGCATACACTCCCTCCTCATTGGGAACAAATGAACAAAGAAGCTGGCGCTCAGAAAAAAAAAGCTATGTTGACACAGGCCCTAAAAAGCTGCTGCGTAATGGGATGCACTACCAGCCGGTTTAAGAACCCAGAAATAACTTTTTGAAAGATGCTAAACCTTTAAGAAGACAAACGTAGATACAGGCCAAAAGATGAGAGGTGTAAGCAATAAGAAAACTGGAATCATGACTCCCAAATATAAGTTACAGTTACTAGTTTGGTCAGAGAGGCTGTATAGATTGAAAATGACTAAGCTATGTAAAGCCAGGATTTGATCTGTGTTAGGTTAAATAATGATACTACCTGGTGATTCGATCAAATAGTTGTAAATATTTAAGTATTGTAAGAATTTCAGACTGATGATATTGAGTTTCTCAATCTATTTTCCTCTCTGGTACACATAAGGTGCTAATACAACCCTGACATGGTAAAATCTAATGTTTTTAGTTTCAGCCCTTGGCTGCATATTGTGCGATTGTTTCCCCTCAGGTGGTTTTTAGTGTATGACATGTTGTACTCTATCACTATGCCTGTCCATCGATTTTCTTGACAACCACTCATACAGTCGACTTCACACTTGGCAGGTGTGTTGCTTAGGACCTGTTCCGAACAGACATGTTTTGAATGGATGCTGCACTAGTATCCATTAAATGTTGATTATATGATTTTGCTTAGTGCTTAAAGAGTGTGGATGTACTGTATGATCAAGTTGCATTTTAGGGCAGATAAAACATTGTGTTAGACATATTTCTTAATGATGCCACCACATTTCTCATGTATAATAATAATAATGTACACATTTCTTACATTTGATCTGTCTGTGAGTAAAGTCAAATGACATCTCGCTATATGCTCCTGTATACAATATGTTTCAGTCAACAATACATACAGAGGTCAAAGAGTTGCCACATGAAGTGCTTGAGAGGGCAAATGCCAAAGGCATACTGGACAGGATCGGCTCCAACCAGCCAACCAGAAAAAAGCAGCATGGAAACGCCAACAGGATGACAAAAACGACCCATGCTCGCACCTCTCAGCACCACCCTTCTGTCAGCGCTCAGGCCAAAACCCAAGAGACCAAGGGCAGCAACAGTACTACTTTGTGTGGACATCAGGAATTCACTAACAGGCGACAGCTGTCACAAGGTGGGCATGATTATGTTAGTCCTGTATGTAGTAACAGGAACATACAGCTGATTAAAGGAGACATTTTTATTCCTTTAAGATTTTAGCTAAAAGGAGTAGCAAGGAAGAAGGTTTGGTTTAAACATAAGCATGTAATGTCTTGTACTGTTATTCCTCATCCTCTTTTCTGAGTGCTTTCTGTACAGTCCAACAATCCAGTCTTCTCCCTCCGACCTCCATCTCATTGTTTCTGTCCTTCAGGAAAAGCCAAAGCTCTGTGCCTGCAGGCTTCACACAACACTGTGTCCAGCTCCCTCTCTTCCTCCAAGCCAGAACACAGCACAACCAAGAAAACCCTCACCCCTGTGTCCAACACTACAACTCCTACCACCTCTCTGCCTCCCGCCCCTCCACCTCCTACCCCGCTGGCCCCGGTCGTCCGTCCCCGCAGAGCTCAGGTGGTGCTGAAGCCTGTCGTGTTCGTCCTGCCTCCTGTTCACTTCCCCAACCCTTTCTCACATCAGCATAACCGAACAAGTTTCAGCCGCAGCTTCAACTGCAAGTGGAGAACCCCGGTTCAGACAGTGCCCCTCTCCCGCTCCAGTGGCGGTCTCTCCGGGGATGCTATGGTCAGATCTCGCCCTCTGATTTGAGCTCACAAACACCAACACAGATATAAAACATGTATTAACTTTTGTGCCAAATGCTTACATAAATAAAGCCAGGAGAGTCTAAATCTAACACCAGATTATGTACAGTGTTGTTGATGATGTGGGGGAAAAAAAAGTCATCCTCAGTGCTTCTAGAGCCGTTATTACCTGTCATTATTACAGTGTCTCTGTGTGCCGTAAAGAACAACCTTGCCACAGTAAGAGTCTAATCAAACTGCATATATTTATAGGGCTGAGCCAATGTCATTTCAATGTGACTGCATGCTGAAAAGCTATTACATAGGCTTCCACTGACCTGAAAAATCAAAGGACGTATTCAAGAAGCTACTCCCTTCTTCTTTTGGTAATGCATTTATTGTCACAACAGATTACATTTACATGGTGTGGAGATGAGTGAAGAACAGAATCGAAATGATTTTTTAAGCATCTCTTGTTTGTCTTGTGTGTGTGTGTCTTTTTCACTTTGATCGGACTGCATTCACAGAGTTCATGTGGAGTGCAGGTGGTGGCCACGAGCCATAGGAGCAGTGTCAAGGTTTTGATACCAGTGACAGCAGACTTTCACTGCTGTATGTGCATATATGTGTATGTTTGTGTGTGTGTATTTTGTTTGTGAGTGGGAATAGACTGACTGGATTTACTGAGGAAGAGAACCGAACGGCACAGATTTGATCTTTTCCGTGCTGTCCGCGCAGAACAAACGCCACCATGTGCCACTGTTCATATAGACTCGAGCGCTTCACATCTGCCAAAGTCAAAGCCTGGATCTGGATTTCGTTGCTACCACATAAATCTGGGGTGTCTGCATAAAGATTCCTGAGGAAATTGTAAAGTTTAAACAGAAGCAATGTAACATTCTTGAGCTTTTAAACTCTAGTTTCTCTATAATGTATGCAAAAAGAATTTACAATCGTAACTAATTAAAAGCTTTAAAATACATTAAAAAGTGTTACCGTTCTTTTGCTGATCGACTCATCCATCAAGGAATGGAAGGTAAAAATTGCTGACCGACAATCTTTAATTGTGATTCGGTAAATGGGGAAGAGAGCAACCTTTTATGGGTCAGATTTTGTTTGTGCCAGTGTTAATCCAGTCATGGTCAAGTGGAGATGACTTGTGCTGAGAGCATCTATTACTTGTGTGTTCACCACTCTTCTCACCGAGACCCTTTTTTTAACTCGTCAATGTAAAACATATCCCATCAAGAAAACATGCAAAATCAAAACCCACATCTGTCACCGACACTTCATCTCCTCCCCTCTTATCTACAAGTTTTGTGCCCTAAATTCTCTCTTCCTACATACAATCATTTACATACACTTCATCGTTACAATCACTTCTTTCATCCTCGAAGGACATGTTAAGTTTTTTGTTTTTTATGGAGTCTGTCATACATCGAAGGGATCAAAACATTTTTATGCCATTTGGTGGGAGGGAGCGTGTTGGCAGGTCTGGTTTCTTTTCTTATTCAGCTGTTAAAATCCCATGACAGCAAGTCGACACCTTTTCTGTCCTGGAAGGCTCCCGTAGCTTGGCGTCTTGGGCGTCCGGTCCAGGAGCTCTGACTGTGCTGATGAGTGTCTTTACAGGACGGGACAGAGCATGAAAGAAAACTGAGTAAACCAGTGAGTGGTTCCATAAACCAGTCTGTTAATAGAAATGTGATCTATTCTTCCTCTGGGTTATTCTGTATCCTGTCTGTGGAGTGCTCCATCAAGTTATCCATTGAGCCCAGAGATCCGCATACAGTGAGGGCCAGTGAAGCACTTAGACACGGCAGCGTTCAAAGGTCAAAGTTCAACCAGTGACACCAGCTTTTCTTTTCCTCCTCATGAAACAGATGACCTTTTCTTTTCTTTTTTTTAAATCATCAGGTGTACTGGAGGATTGTTCTTTCCTTCATCTGCGGTGGTGTTTGTTAACATGTATGTACATCATTGGTTACCATGGCTGGTACGGATTAGGTGTTTTCGTGGCGATAGTGTGTGAGTGGCGTCCGGTTGCGGTTAGGAGAAGGGGTGCGGCGGTCACTGGTGATGGTCATTGCTGGGGGAGTTCCGACGGCTGTTTCTTGGGTTTCAGAGTGTCTATGAGAGACTGCACGCCACGCTTCACGCTGGTGGTCACCCGGCGGGTCACGGAGTCTGCGGAGGGCGAGGTTGAGGAGCCAGCGCGCTGGGAGGGCGGCCGTGCCACCAGACACTTCTGATACCGTAGCTAAGGAAGAGGAGGAGTAGAGGAGTTTTTATCATTTCGGTTTTAGGTGAAAACAAAGAAAACATGAAGCGAGATGAATGTTCCCTGCAGTTTATAGATCATTTATTAAAGGAATAGTTCTTAGCATGTGCTTATGTGTTGTCCTGCTGAGGGTTCGACAAGAAGATTGATACCAGTCTCATGTCTATACACTAAATATGAAGCTATCAGCAGCAGCCGGCCATCTTAGCATTAAGACTGGAAGCAAGGACACAGCTAGCCTGGCTCTATCACAATGTAACCAATCTCAAAACTCATTGGCTATAGGTCTGATGATGATCTAACCTGTGGCAACAGCCAGTGTTTTGGGGGGTTCCATTGTCGCCAACAGATAATAATGGATATCTGGGCCTAGACTTCCTTGTCCCTGCGCCGGTCTTGGTTTACAGTCTGATTCGAGTAGGTATAGATGCGGCTGTAGCAGCTACATGTGACCTGCCCACTGGCTACATGACTCCCCCGCCTTACCTACATGTCGGCCCACGTTCAGCCCCCTTCATATCATGGTCTGAAATGTACACTGTGTATAAAGATGGACAACCCATCTTCACTCACTCCCACTGATAAATATGAAGGCAAAATATCCTGGATTCGGCCGCTGCCATCTTGTGTTAATGACATAATTTGGAGTGTCTGAGAGTCTGTGCAGTAGTGATCACTGCAATATCAAGTTCCCGCCAATACACCCATCCGACCAATGGCAAATAGTGCCATTGTTCACAGGCACTCACAGCTGTCAATAATGGCGTCAGTCCCTATTTTATAGCATTAAATAACTAATTAAAAGCAAACTGATGAACACTTAAACAAACATCAGTGTGTACTCTAATCTTTTATTGTGATCCATGTCCAATCCACTAACATGAAGGGAGCAGGGTTTATGACCTTTACTGCAGCCAACCACTAGGGGCAACATAACTGTCTAGTTGGTGGGCTCATTCTGTAGCCTACTGACGGGCTAGGCTGGTAGGGGTGTGTTGCGTAGGCTCCAAATGGAATGTGGCTGTAACTATACATGTCTCATCCTATTAGCACCTTGAGACACAAGAATAATGTTGAGTTGAGAGACAACGTGTACAACTTGATTATTTCAGCCAGTTTAGTAAATCTAATATAAAGCTAAATCATCGTCAGAAGATAGCTGATGGGTTCCAAGACTGCATTTCGGCCAATGCATTCCCCTGCCACACAGACTGTTTACCTGCATGCAATCAAAGCCTGCTCAAACGTGATTGGTCAATACTTGGTCAAGCCTACGAATAGCAGGTGGTAAGATTCAGGGCCTTGAAGTGGCATGTAATCAAGCTACTGGATGAGAGGAGACATCAGATCCTGAGGCTGATTTACATAAGGTCTTAAAGGTACACTACAAAAGACTGTCTGCTGTAAAAGATGTCGTCTGAACTGCTGAAATTATTATCTTTCAGTTATTTTAATAATTTCCATTACACCAAAAACGGAGACCAGAACGCTTCTGACATCAAAATCTTGTCCCTGTCACAGATTCTGCATTTATATGTGGATATCTGTTTATAGAGATGTAACAATAATCAGCACAGTCCAGCACATAAAATGACGTCTTAACTTTAGAGCTAATGGTACTGGTGGTAGCTTCATATTTACTGTGCAGACATGAGAGCAGTGTAGATCTTCACATCTAATTCTTGGCAAACTAGCAAAAAAGTGTTTTTTACAAAATGCCAAACTATTCCTTAAAATACAAAATCTTTAAAGAATAATTTTGGAATACAACATATAGCATCATCTCATCATCATTTCATGACAATAGTAATATGAACTTACCACACATGCTGCCTGCACAGCCTCGGACACACTGCCTGCGTTGGGATCGCACCAGAACACATGACACTGGAAATGCTGGTTCCCAGTGTCCATAATGAAGGCAAAAGAGTGTATGTCTCGGCCCACGCCCATGAAGGACAAGAAACGCACTCGACACTCCACCAACACCTCCTCTTCCTCTTCCTGCACAGACAGCCAAGAGGAAAATTAGATCTGCGCTAAACTCTATTAGATCTCCCTCTCTAATCTACAAGCACATTCACATCTTTTATTTATCGGTTGCTCCTCAGGACAACAACAAAAAGTCCCTTGCCTTTTCTTTGATGACAGCCAAAGTGGTGTCAGCAATACTCAGTATGACAGGAGTCCAGTCCTCTTTGCCTGTGGAGGACAGGAGGCTCTCTATGGCCCCATTTATGATGTCCATACCTGGGGACAAAGTACAGGAGAGGCTGCGCAGTGAGACAGTGTGTGATGGATTTTATTATAGGCTGCAGGATGCGTTATGACGTGTGTATCGGTTTCAGGGTTAGTTGAGGTTTACCTATGGGGCGAGACACAGACGTCATACCCAGATACAGCACATGAAACTTCTGCACCAGCTCCGTCTTTGGCATGGGAAACTCTGCAGAGAGAAAATACACACACATTAAAACACACTCACAGACGCGCATTAAAACACACACACACACAGGCACAGACCGCCCGCAGGGAATTTTATCTCACGACAACATCTAACGCAAAGTTCCAAAAGTAAAGTCCACACATGATAATTGGCTTAAACCAGAGAAATAAACAAACACTGGTGAATATTTTAATATTTTAGGGTGCTGTTGACATGATTAGAGCATGAAAAATATAGGATATAGGCGTGCAGGATCTCAGAGTTTTCTGCATGAACACCCAGCTGTGCTTGTTTACACAATGGCCTGTAGGCAGAAAGGATGAGTGACTGAGGATGATCAAAGATGTTGTATCACCTGCATTGCAATCAGCACATAAGTTAACATCGTTTACCCCCAGGGACCTCGTTATTAACACACCCTGCAATTAGCTGCGTAAGCCTGAGATGGTTCCTGACAAGGCAAAAGGCCAAGCTCTAAACGTGGTTAACTGTTTAACTTTGGATTTTAAAGAATGTAAATCCTCCAATGTGCTGAAAAACGAAATTATACAAAGTCAACACAGGCCTTCACAGCTGAAGAATCCCCCTCCACATGGTGACATTATTTATTAACTATCTTCTGTATCACTAGTCAACATGGATTTAAAAAATGAGGGTTAATTGCAACATGAAATTAAATATTATTGAGACTGTTAAAATGTCATTATGTTGAATGACAAACTCAGATCAGGGGGTAAATTAGAGCATTTATATACAAACCTAATAACATCTGTATAATATACAACTGTTAAATGAAACCTTTGATCAAGTTTAAGGTGCTGACCATGTGCTGCAGCGTCTCTGGTCTGAGTGCAGACTTTTGTTTGCACCCATTAACACAAAATAAAATGTTGAAATGAATGAAATGCTGAAAAACAAAAGGCCAGTCACTAAAATGTTTCACACGAGCCAATTACAAATCTTCAAGAAGGTCTCAGTCCGGTTGTTTTTGTGCATACCTGAGTGCAATTGCTGTGTTCACACCTGCCCAAACGAACCTCACTTAAAGGGCAAACAAACTTGAGTTCGACTGAACCAAATCAAACGGGGCAGGTGTGAAAGCACCCTGAGAGTCAGTGTTTTTACTCTCTTTGGTGGAAAGTTTCAAGCCTTTGTAACCTCTGACCACATCCAGCATTACATGGGTGTGGTTGGCTTGGCTTTGTTGCACCTGTTACACAAGTATACATACACTTAAAAATTTGTAGCCTCCGGGTTTACTTTTGGGGAATGCGGCCCACTGAATATGCACAGTATGCACAGATTTCTCTATACAGTCATCTGCTCCAGGCATGCTACTTCATGTGCATACACTGCTACATGTAGCAACATGCTAACGTCAGGTAAATCATGTAATCGTGGTTGCCAATGTTATGTATTTTCTTCCCAAATTCATATTATATTCCTGCTGCAACCTGTCTCCTTGTAAAGATTTTGGTTGAGAAGCTTTTACTGGGAATTTTTCACTATAGAAAATGCCACTATACTCTGTCACAGTCATTCCCCCGGCTGCAGAGACACTGAGAGTGAGCAGATGTGGAAGACAGAAAACACTGACCAGTCAAATGGGCTTTTCTGTAGGGAGGATTAAGGAGACAGGCGCTAAAGCATTTCAGACAGAGGGTGAATGCAGGTTTTTCAGCACAGACAGTATGAGGAAAATAAAATGTTTTATGAACATTAAGGTATTTAAACATGCTTTAGTAGAAACCCAAAAATCCAAGTATGAGCCTGAAAATGAGCATTATAAATAATCTTTAAATACAGATAGACCAGCCCGCATATGACCTTCCTCATTCTGAGTTTCAGCCAATTTTGCACAATCCACATTTTAATTACTGAAGTTCAAAGATTAACAATCCATCATGAGCTCATCTCCATGTGATGGTATGGACTGACTGAGGGAAATCAATCATGGATAATGGCTTTTGCCTGGATTCACCTTATCAGTGTACTCCATGGAAAAAGTTCCCAATATCTCACACATTCAGAGCTGCTAAAGCTCTGGAAACAGCAGTTACATGAATGTTGAACAGCGAGAGGTTTTCATGCATTAATTTCATATTTAAAGTCGAGCTCAGGCAGGACAGAGCCGACGAGGTCAGCAGAGCCATTATCCCGGTGTTGGTGCTCATCCAAAATCATTTGGTGCTAATCTCCTAATATGTGTTCCAACACGGGATTGCACACACTCAGCTTCACTGGAGAGATCTAATCCAGGCGAGATCAAGAACTGTTTTCCATCCACTGCCTTTGCTCTGAATGGACCTCTAGAGCTCACGCACGGGTATATATTCAAGGACTGTGCTTCGCACTGGGCACCAATTGGTTGTTCAGTTAAAGGACTATGAGTTGAAGCAAGTAATAGCTTTAAAAGATGCGAGGGATGTTTCACCAATAAGTTCTTTGATCCTGGGGTTGGGATGGGTGCCGTGGAGCACCAGGCCTCGCCTGAAAGAAACACTAATTGGGTTTTAATGAGGTCGACTGCCTCTGTAAGTGAGGAGCCGATATAGTTCTTTTATATTCTGATGCCGGAGCTCCTTTCCCCCACGCTCAGCAGATACGCACACCAGCTGAAGTTACAGCAGAGGATGAATTGTGCTGGTGCTTTTTTCTCTTTCTTCCTATAATTACTTGGGACTGAGAGGAACAAGCGGTGGGACTTAGCAAAATGGGAAACGGTGAATAGAATTAGCGCTGGGAGGATAAAGCTCAGTGATTGTGGAGCGTGGAGTTGTTCTGGAGTCAGCGTTATCTGAGTGTAATTGAACCAAACACTGCTATCTTTTCTATTAACAAATGTTCACAGTCGCTCCTGAGGCGATAAGGTCATTTTTTAAAAAAAA
The DNA here is from genome assembly GCF_006386435.1 of Epinephelus moara. Lineage (NCBI taxonomy): Eukaryota > Metazoa > Chordata > Actinopteri > Perciformes > Serranidae > Epinephelus > Epinephelus moara. Next base: position 21,481,552 of record NC_065509.1, read on the forward strand.
AACACACATAGTATATGGTTTCAGATGTGGAGGAACGCTGTAATGTGAGACAAGAAACCACAGCAGGGAAGAGAGCGCACGGCTGACAAATCCAATTCTCTCATGAGGGAACTACAAAAGAACGAGACTCAAAGAAATAGATGTGTGCGCATGTGTGTGTGAGTGTGTGTGTGTGTACCTTGTAGGGGTACATCGGAGCCGGTCTGGGAGGAGCTGCCAGCTGCAGCCTTGGCACTTTTCCTTTCAGCCATAATCTAGAGAAAAAAGGAGGGGAGAAAAAGAGAAGAGGAGAGTAATCAGAATGGGAATGGGGAGAAGAGAAGGTAGGAAAGGTATGGCTGAGCGAAATAGGCTTAAATTAGCTATAAGGATAGTCTCACAAACAAGCATCCAAAAATATTTTTTTGCAATGAATTAATAACACAATCTAAAAGATAAGACTGATGATATTCTGAATTTTTTTTTATTGTCAACAAATCACGTAAAAAGACCATAACCATCATGTTAGTCCCTTTCTCAACACATTCCGACTTCCCAAACAGATGTGTTTCTACTGAAAATGTGAATCTTTAAACCTAGAAAAATGCGCTCATTAGAGTGCCACTCTCGACAATTCTTCTAATACCAGCAGATGTGCTGCAGCGCGTTTCACAATACACGCATTGTGTACTTTTGACGGAGCCGCAGTGCATTGCACAGAGTAGGAAAGAAGGGAATAGCCTACTTACTTACTTATGGTAGAAGGACAAATATCATGGGAAAATGACCAAATCAACAGCAAAATCTGCAAGTCTACAATATCAGACAGGCAAAGTGCTCGGCTTCGGAAACACCCCAACCAAGCATGTGGCAGACAAAACAAAATTATGTTGGAGCCAGACTGCGGAGAGCTGTGTCTGATGAAACTGTCCCTCCTGGCTCCCTTACAATAAAGATGGCGGCAAAGATAACAAAAATGGCTGATTTGTTTATCTCATATCGTGCTGACTTTTGTAGATGAACAAATCTGGCATGGAATTAATCTGCAGATGCTCCAGTTCAAAATGACACTAAAATTTTCTATGGATGGCGGTTTTTGAGCTATGGCGAAAGGCCAAAATGTGGCCTTCAACAGACGGTAAGACTTGTTTTAAGCTGAGCTGATTTTCAGAAAACACACGGCCCCTATCGACCGTTTGAGAGGAGGAGTGATGAGTCAGCAGTCAATAACAATATAAAACACTCAATTAAACAGGTCTTTGAACAGTTGTGAATCACCGCACATAAATGTGCACACAAAATATTAGTCTCATTGGTCCAGTAGTTTGTGAGATTTGCTAAAGACGGACAGATACACAAGCACACACTCAAACACACATGCACACACATGTTCAAATGCACGATCCCCTCCAGGCTTACACCTGGCAGAGATAACCAGTCACAATAATAAACTTAAATTCTTCCTGAAACAGCTTGGCACTGTAGTTGTTGGCAAATGTTACTGAAACAGGTGTAAACTATGTAATTAGTGGGGACTGTTTTCAGCCGTGGATTTAGTGTGCTAGTGAGGGAGTTTGTGGATTGACTCACAATAAACTAATCATACTAAAGGAACATGTCATCCAGCTTACTGATGTGTTTTTAATAGTTGTTAGACAACAATGGTGTTTTATGGCACAGTGGAATAAGCTGTGTCGCTTTGGCAACAAAGGTAATTCTTGTTAGACGATCAGTTTATTGTTGGTTTTGGTCTTTTCATGGGATTTGATGACAATAAGAAAAAAATACTACCAGCCTTATCCTTTAAAACCCTCTCTACCACATGGTATATCTAAATTCAGTCGTGTTGAAAGAAGCTGTCTCGCTTTTCTCTCTGCTCCTGCTCTCCTGCTGCAGTGTACACACTCTTTAAAAAGTGTTGAATAGTCTGCATGGCCCCTGCACTGAGCTGCTACAGATACTTGATTAATTGTAGGTGTCATTAATCAAAGTCTATGGTGAGTCTGCAACTCTGCTCACAGGGGAACATGCAAGAAGCCGCATGCATGCACACACACTCTCTCACACACACACACTCTCACACAGCGCAGCGCAGCTGCAAGACTCAGGTCACCAAGTTTCTCCGCTGCAGTAAAGAGTAGACTACCACTGTGTTTAAAATAGGCGGTGTGAAGAGTCATGGTTAAACACATATATAGAAATACAGACACACAGAAACATGCTATTCCTGTGATTCAGGGTAGGAGATATGAAGAAATTTACGTAAAGAAAAACATTCCTCTCTAAATGGGTCAACATTCCTCTGAGGAATAAAATCTGTATTTCCAGGTAGATACATCCTCTTCAAGGTCATTCCTGGTCTGAGGACGACTGGTTTCTCTTTGTGTGCAGAGGGATATCCGTAACACATTGATGTGTCAAGCAAATCCACAGAATTCAATGTTTATAATACACTACAACACCCATCAGTCAGTCTCCCTGCGAGAAACCATTTCAGTGATTAACTAATTCCTTAAAAAATTCACAAGAAATATTGCTGAACGTATTTTATCCGAACTATCAGCCAGGGGACAACCTGCCGAGTGCTGCTCCCACAACGCAGGGTGGAGGTTAAAGTCACCAAATGTAACGCAGACTTCAGTGTTCCATACAGTACATTTAAAAATGTTTAAATACATATTCAGTAGATTTCTAGAAGATGACAGCAAAAGTTAAAACATCAGCTCCAAATGAACATTATACACTGCTGTATCTACATATACAATAAGTAGAGGTACATTACAGAAAATATTTCAAGTCATAATCTGTATTCAGTCCATAAGGTGATGGGTTCTCACTCAGTCGGTGGATTGATTAGTGTTCCCTCCTGGAAAGTAAAACCTCTGCATTCCCGCCTCTTGGGGGAAGTACTACCTTCTCAATCCTAATATATGTTAGAGGGGAAACAGGGTGATTACATTCAACAAAGTGTGCTGCTACTGGAATAATTCATGTTTTTGCATGAGTTTCAACTACACTTAGGGGGCAAACAAACTTGAGTTTGAGTGAACCGAACCAAACAGGGCAGGTGTGAAAGCACCCTTAGTTTCTGAGGGTGTACAAAGGGGGCCACATGTCGAAAGATGGTCTTTTATATAGTGCCTTTCGACCACTCAATGGCTTTAACACTATGCTACATTCACCCTTTCATTCAAGCACTGGTGGATAAGGTACCACCTGTTCATCAGTTACGCACACACTCATGCACCGCTCGCACATCCATCAGTATCTTGCCCAAGGGTACTTCAACATGCAGACTGGAGGAGCTGTGGATCGAATCGCCAATCTTGCGATTAATGGACGGTCCGCTCTACCTCCTGAGCCACAGCCACCCGAGGACTGATCAACAACACGCCCTAATGATTATGCTCAACATACTCCCAAAGTCATGTATGACATGTAAGATGCTGGGCCCTCTTTTCCTGGCAGCATTTCAATGAGCTCAAACAGTGCTTCAACGGTTTGATATTTTTTTGCCTTAAAATCTGCTCTTTGTGGTGCTATGGTGCCAAGTGCAGTGTGCATAGTGAACATGTGGGAGGAGAGGGGCAAACAGGTGGGAGGTTCATTCAGAAGAAGCAGCATAAAGTGAGTTGTTGGTATTTTGGTGGAAATTGTGTCTTAGACGTTGTGCTAAGAATAGATGTTTTAGAACTACATCTGTTGCTGGTGCATCCAGCTGCTACCGATCTGAAAAGATTGTTTCCTGCATCCCCTGATCCGCTGTACATGAGCCTGGTGTTTGGTGGGTTCAGGTTAGGTGATCATCATCAATGTGTAAAATCTGTAACTATGTGACCCTGTTGTATTCACCGGGTAGTTGGTATTTTAGATACACACACACACACTGAAAAAAGTCTTTTCTCACTCTGTAACCTGAATCTTATCTCCTCTCCTTGCTCTAAAGGCTCTTAAAAACCTCTCTCTATATCTCTGCTCAACTCTTACTCCTCCAGTGAGAGATAACAGAAATCTTGTCAGGGCACTGCCACTGTGTTTTGCACTCCTGGCTATTAGTTTCACGTAGGAGTAGCATCAAAGTTACAGCCTCAAAAAGTAGCTCTGAATAACTGCATCAGCAGTCTCTCTTCAACAGTCCCCCTGATTAAAGCCTGATAGCTTGTTTCAGAGCAGCAGATAAGCTCATTCATGCGGAGGCAGCGACAGTAATGACACCCACCTTGGAGCAGATTTCGTGGAGACTTGTGGCTATGGCTGCGGCAGGAGTATCACATCGGAACACGTGGCACTTCAGCACCCGCGTGTTTTTGTCTCTCGCCACGTAGGCAAAGTCCCTGAAACACGACAAAACACACAAGAATTACCACACATGAATTTATAATGCAAGAAACAAACTTGATGCATCTCTACCGCAGATGTCCCAAACATTTGGGTCTGTTAAAGGGGCAGTAAGTCAGAATCTCTGTTGTCCCATAATACAGATGATTCAGTAATTATACCTCACTGAGTGGGGGATCTTCCAGCCTGTACACCTATTGTTTAAATTTGAATGACTTATGAAAGTTTCTTTACACATTCCCTCGCTGCACTGTTATGCTTATAAGTGGCAGAAAATGCACAAGCCACAATAGATATCACACTATCATTTTGAAGACAGGGAAAAAAAGAAAATCAAAAAAGGAAAAGGAATCATTTTAAAGAGGACTTATGCTCATTTTTAGGTTCGTGTATTTGGGGTTTCTACTATTAGATGTTTACATACTTTTCATTCAGTTTTAGCGCCCCCCTCCCAAAAAAGCCCAGTCTACTTTGATTGATCAGCATTTCTGGGTCTTTCGTAACTTTGTGTCTCTGCACTGCCACTGTATGTTCTGAAATTGGGGAGAAATTAACAGCATCAGCAACCAAGACTACATGTTCCCCTGACGTTAGCATGTAGCCACATCTACATTAGCTGTATACTAGCTGCAGGGCGATGACACTGTCAGAGTATAGCTGTACTTTTTAAAGTGAAAAATCACCAATAAAAACTTCTAAACACAACTGGACATGTTTCAGTGGGAATATGATATAAATCAGGGAGAAGTTTACAAAATAGGTGACCGCAATTTTTTTCTGACATTAGCATGTAGCTACATGTATGTTAGCTGTGTACTTGCAACCAGGGAGTGATTGTAACGGAAAATAACAAATAAAAGCTTCTCAACACAACTGGACATGTTCCTGCAGGAATATGATCTGAAACTGGGGAGAAATTAACAACATCAGCAACCAAGATTAGCCTAAATGTTTCCCTGATGTTAGCATGTAGCTACATGTATGTTAGCAGTGCACTTGTAGCTGGGGAATGACCGTGACAGAGTATAGCAGCAGTTTTTACTGTGAAAATCCCTTACAAAAGTTTCTAAACACAATGGGACATGTCCCAGCAGGAATATGATCTGAAACTGGGGAGAAATAAACAACATCAGCAATCAAGATTACATTTCTCTGATGTTAGCATGTAGCTACATGTATGTTAGCAGTGTACTTGCAGCCGGGGAATGATTATAACGCAGAATGGCAACATTTTCTACCATAAAATCACAAATAAAAGGCTTCTAAACACAACTATACATATCCCTGCAGGAATATGATCTGAAATCTGAGAGAAATGAATAACACCAGCAACCAACATTACATGTTTTCCTGATGTTAGCAAGCAGCTTTATTAGTAGTGTAGGCTATGTAATGTAAAGACTTGCTGTAACATGCCTGCAGCAGATGACCATTTAAAGAAATCTGGCACACTATGTCTTATATCAAACTTTAAATCACAAGCAGTGTCTGCTGTTTTTACAAGAGGTGTAGACTCGAGTCACACGACTTGGACCACAGACACAAATTTAATGACTTTAGACTCAGCTTGACAAAACCAAACTTGCAACTCAACTTGGGCTTTAACACCAATGACTTGTGACTTCACTTGGACTTGAACCTTTTGACTTGATAACTTCCCCCAAAGATTTTAAAGTATGTTACTTGAAAAGTGTGCCACAAATCAATTAATTTCATTTCCTGAATCACCTAATGTTAATGCTATTCATACCCAGCAAGTCAACACAGCAAGCCGATTTTTCTTCTTTAATTTTACAAATGTTTATCTTATTATTTTAACCTTTGGCCATGTTTAATATGAACATCCTGGAGGCAGACACAAAATGCAGAAAAGCATAATAGAGCCCCTTTAACATTAGGTAAGTGTGCACGTACGGAGATAGGAGAGAACAACTATGGGTTATTCAGGGCTAAGGAAATACAAAACATGATAAATAACCTCATTACATTAACAGGACCATCACTGAATTCCATCTTTTTGTGAATTCGCCTTAATGACATTTGTTCCAACTCATAACACTTCTTCATTCCATATATTGTATATGTGGGAGAGTCAGATTTTATCCACTTAATGTTAATAACCTGAATAGCTGCAACCAGCTGGATTTTCAGCAAACAGATTATAGTTTTCCTCCCAAAGCCTCACAGTATTACTCCTTTGAGAGCCACCTTTGGACATTGTTGCATATTCAGATTCAACACGTCTTCCCAGAGGGCACCTCGCTTAGGGCCAATATGTGGGTATGATTGCCAATTTGTATTTTACATTCCCTTCAGCATTTTTCCGGAGTTTGTTGGGTTCAATTTTGAGCAGCATCTTAAAATGATATCTTACTAATAAATCACTGTCCATTTGAAATCCCTCCCAGGTTTTCAGCCCATTATTTTATTCTCATACCCTGCATTAAGCACTGCTCTATTGGGGTGGATTTTCACATATTTTCTTCATTCTGTACGTGCTAACAGGAGGTGACTCTTTGCAAACATCAAAAAAGTCTGTCCTTGGACTTGTCTTCTGTTTGGAAACTATAACTTTCAACCCGCCTCTCTGCAGCTGTTTGCGCTGTCAGCTGTTCAACAATAAAGAGCCCACAAAATTAATTGCAAGAAAAAGAAATGACAACACACAATTATTATTATTTCCCCATTTTGCATCATTATATTTACTTATTTCTTGTTGCAGCTCTGCTCTAATTAGCGCCCTAATTTATTGTGAAAATGCTGCTTCGTTATTTGTGTCATGTGCAGGCCGCCAAAAGAATTGGTGGTGTTGCTGTAATTCAAACCAGTCAAGGTTTATTTGGTGAATATATAACTTAAAGCCCCTTTAACATGATGCATGTTTCATGCTGTGGCTTCATAAACACCAGGTTTCTCTATCCGTATATTCCAGAACTGAAAATGGTGGGTTTTTTTGTTGTTGTTTTTTTGCTACACTGACACACACAGGTACACATGAGCACACAGGAATGCAGATGTGCGTCCCAGTGCCCGAGGAAACTATGTGCCAAGCGCTTCACAGAGGTGTGCCACGTGGGAGAAACATGAGAAGTGTGAGGGTGAGACAGAGAGAGGAAGCTCCACCGGGAAAGAAACTTTCTGCATAAAGTGGGTGGGAGATGAAACACAGCTACACACACACACACACACACACTGAAGATGAAAGATAGACACATTTCTTCCTCATTAACAGGTGAGACAGGCTGCGGAACAAAAAGGTAGGAGGATGTGCCAGGACTGAAATGATTGAGTAAACAGATAAAACAGAGTGAAAGAGGGCAGTGGGGACATGCGGAGAAGCCAACTGGATGGCAGTGCCACCAGATGCAGCTGAACAGCTTCATGCACACACACACACAAACACACACACACACACACACACACACTGCACACTCCCAAATAACCATAGACACAAACAGAAATATGGCAATCACAGCCGGCATTTATCACAGCGGGCTCTTTGTGTTTATGAGTCCATTATCCCGACTGTCTCCTCTGCTTAATTGTGTGCTCACACACTTTGGGTCGATAATGCTCTGTGCCTGTGGCCAGAAAAGAAAGTGCAATGATCTGTGTGTGTGTGAGTGTGTGTGTGTGTGTGTGTGTCTGTGGTGTGTATGCATCCAGTACACTTCGTTCAGGGACATTTGAGCAGTGTGTCACCAAAGCAGCATGAGTGGCCTTGCCTCGCACACTACAAATGGTTCTTTTATGACTTCTGTCCCCTCTCTGGGGGATCAAAATGCTATAAAACAGCATGCAACTCTTAATAGGAAATAGCCCGTGGCCGGTCTGGCTCGCCGATGATTTAACACCAGTGATTTAGACCTTCAGTAGTTGCTTGTGTGCTCCTGTTAAGAGCAACAGTGACTCCGGGCGAGGCAAAGCCACTGATTTGATACCTGATGTGACAGACGTGATTGCACAAGGGCATGGGGTGGGAGTCTTGACACAGAGATTACTGGAAACAACAGAGAGCCACGATCACACTTGAACACACCACAAAGAGCGGTTACCTTTCTCTGGATCCCGGGAAGCAGAGGGAAGAAGGGTGGTGATAAGGGAAATGGTAAGGAAAGAAAAAATGAGTTCCAGAAAGATGGGAAATTATAAGACAGGAAAAATGGGAGGATGAGAATAGTGTATTACGGCAAAAAAAGGAGTGGAAGATGGAATAGGGGAAAAAAAACAAGAGAAACGTTAATACACACGACATACTGAGTCAGAAACAGACACAGCACTCTTTCACCTCAATCACTGTCTTCCCGTGAGGTGTGTGTGTTGTATGTGTGCACTGGAGCTCAGGTCTGTGTACTTTTCATTTCAGTGGCTTAGCGTTCCACCACATTATGACACAGCACACCTTTCCCATTAGACGTGCCAACATACTCACACACTCACACACCTTGTTGTTGCTGCAGCCCCCCCCCCCATCTCCCTCCTCTCAGTTTCTCTTTCATCCTCCCTTTTGCATTCGCTCTTTAATCTTCTTCTCCCTCTTCCTCGGCTCTCTCTCGCACTCCTCGTACTCACTCTCTCCTTTTTCCACAACAGGAGAAGCCCCCGAAAAAAGAACAAAGACGCAACACAGAATGATTCATATCAACAGTGTAGCTCATCACAGCCGCTCTCTTCCATATTATAGTCTGTGACGCTCCATTATCAGGAACAGCAGAGAGGAGGCACGGGCTGAATCAAGAACAGAGGGCTAATTCAAACATTGACTGCGTTTGATTCTTTGACGATCCACTTAGGAAGAAGTAGTGTGTGTAACTGTGTGAACTTGTGTGTGTGTGTGTACATGCCGCATATAAAATGCATCTCTTTCCCTCTGTGTTTCTCTGTGTTTGGATTTCATTCATGATTTTCTTTGCTCCGACTCCATTTACTTGCCACTCTGCCTCCCTCTGCTCCACTTCTAATTCAGACTCCATGCCTCCTTCACTGTCAGTCACTTTGCTGGAATTGGATTTCAGTGTCAAAATTCTGAATGGTGCAAGAAAGCTGCTCTCTACATACCTCTGCAATGTACCCCTTTCTTCTATTTTTTACGACTAATTTGCATGAGTGTCAGTCTGAAAGTGTTGAAAGAGCTTTGCTGCTGATGGGAGAACGACATCACACCTGATTCAAACCCAGGACAGACTCCTGCCTCCCAAAACACCTTCAGTACTGTTGTGCTCACACTGACCTTACTTGATTTTGACAGCACTAAACTGAGCCAGCAACGAGCGGAAATACCTTATTCTATTTATTTTTCTCCACACTTGAAAACAGAGCATTTCAAAAGCAAGAAATATTGAGACTTTGGAACACAATGACTGAAAGCTTGGTCAGGCGGTAAATTCATGAATCCATCTTTTTAATGTTGCCTATGATCGCTCACTCAAAATGTTAATGAAGCTAATAATCATACAAAATAAGTCATTGAGTCATATTATGTTTACTTTGTCAGATGGCCTCACAGCAATAAAATGTTGATTTGATGAGTATTTCAGTGCAGCAACACTGATAATACCGTTAATCTGCTTAACTGGGAGCATTTATGAGCTGCGATTATAATCATTCAGTCGTCTGACACACAGGAACAAAAAGTTAATGGGAACAACTAAAGCAGTGGTTCTCAACTGGTTCAGCCATGGGTTGAGATTTCATTAGTTTAAGATCCACACAGTCTAATATATTCAGCGCCACACTTGTGTTTGGCCATGTCGTTGAGCTAATTTGCTGTCTCTGTCAAGCAGCTGTCCATTTGTCATTCTCATTCTACAGCAGGATTCATTCTACACAGCTCTGTATCAGAAATTCACTGTACTTAAAAATAGTGTGTTTTTTACAACTATGACACATTTGTGAGTCAATTGCAGTCCATTCAGAGTGGACCCAAGACCCACTATTGTACCCCAACCCACCAGTTGGAAACCACTGAACTTAAGTGTGTGTTTGACTAGTATAACACTATACAGGTGATGATGGAGAGCAAGAGGGGAAAGAACCTGGGGATCCCACCTGAGAGATTTTTGACCAGCCACCAACCAAACTCAGTACAATTTTAATATTATATTATTTAAAGGAGACACTACAGGTGGAAACATTGTTTTTTCATGCACTGGTCAATTTGAGATTTTGTTCTTTTTTTGCTTACATAAATGAGTTCCTTTAGACTAGTGGAAAGAAAATGTCCAAAATACACATTTAGGTGTTTATTTTAGTACAGATTTATGTTCTGGAAATTGATGCAAAAGGCACATATTTAGTTAGATACTGCCTCATTTCCATGTTTAAACATACAATTTCAGAAAACCTGTACTACAAAAAATATTGTCTTAATATAAGTAATCAACTGAGGAAGATTCATGGTGATATCTATGAGTAGTCATTTTAACCTCTTCACCTGGTGTCTTACCTTTGGTTTTAAAAATGTATGAAATTTTAATTCAATTCAATTTCATTTATATCACAAATCACAATTTGCCTCAGAGGGCTTTCCATCATATGACATCCCTCTGTCCTTGGAATAAGCGAATAGGGAAAAATTCTCCAAAAAACCTTTAACAGTGTGAACATTGTGAACATGAGCTACTTCTCTCAAAGCCAGAAACCAGAGAGTTTAGTCTCAAACTTGTGATGTCATTAAGACAATGAATGGGAGCCTGATTTTGTGGACCAACAGAATGTTTGTTTTCTTTTTTATACCCAAATGAGCTTTACTCTATTGTAGTGTTCTCAGAAACAGAAAATGTCCCCACATACTCAGAATATTCCCCTTAGTACTCTCAGGGCCGAATTCACAAAAGGATTGCGTGGCTTTTGCGGCCGCTAAACCGGTAAAAATGGAGCAAACAGATACGGTCTAATTCACAAAGCACGCGCAGAGGGTGAGATGCTCCACTAACTGCGCTGCCAAGCAGATTGTGTCTCGGTGCTCCGGTGTTATTTGCACGTATTAAAATGAGGTACTATGCATATATTTGGCGCAAAAATTGCCCCTTTCTATGCAAATGAGCCTCATTGATAAACAACGTCTAATTCACTAACACCAGCGCTAATAGCCACACGCAGTTTGAGTGAAGTAAATAACGTCTTTAGAAAGCTGGTGCAAACTGGGCGCTCCTCTGTGGAAGCCTCTCGCCCAGACTTTCCAGTGATCGTGGCAGCAGTGATCGTCTGTTAAATCAGTCTGTAAATAATATTTTGACATTATTATTATAATCATTATTACTTTAATGGCATCCGAAGATATTGATGCGTTGAACAGGTGACAGTCTGCGGTCGTTCTCAAAACGCACTTCTGTCACGCACTTCAAAAGCAACTTTCAATAATTTATTTTACGAAACGGGGGAAACAAACGTGAACAAAAACGGTTCCATAATTCATATTAAATTCAAAAGATAACGAAAAAACAGCTACAAGTGAGAGGGAATAGTGATAAAGTGGTCAAACTTGGTCAAATCCACAGCCTCAACCCATCCGACACTGTTAGACTGACTCACCAGCAGACATCACTACATGAGGGTATACAGTATTCAGTACTTTGCCAAACAAAGTCTGCCATTGTTCTGCCACGGTGTTCTTGGCGCAAAGCCAGCATTTATACTTTGCCATGTGTGGCTTATTGCAATCAGGGGCAAATCAGGGGCAAACTGCACTCAGCTGCCAAACTTTGTGGACGTGTTTGCGCTGGTATATCATTAGCGCAATATCCTTTGTGAATAGGACGTTAAGACGGAGCAAACTGCGGGTGCAAGTGAAGTGCAATTCAAGGTGCTATCAGCGGCCGCAGTTCATTCTTTGTGAATTCGGCCCTCAGTGTCATCTAAAACATCTCTCCCAATTAATTGTCATGGAGCAGCTCCAGACTTTATAACCTATGACATCACAAATTTGAGTTTAAGCACTAGAGTTTTTGGATTTGGGAGAGAGTTCATGTTTGCTAATATTTTTGGACTGCCCTAGACCATAGGAATAACATATATGAATTTCAAAATAACTAAAAGCTTTACACCTCTAGTGTCACACATTTTTTTATCTTTGTAGTGGGGAATACTAAATTCCTCTCTTTTTAATTTAATCTCATTTTTGCCTGTAAATGAGATCTTTGCTGAAAACCCTGATTCAGCCTTAAAAAACCCTCCACATATAATGCATGTTATATTGTAAACTCAACATTAGGTCATGACCTCAGTGCCCTGCTGACATCAGCGGCGTTGACAGAGCTTTTCATGAAAACACCCTAAAAACAGAGGCGTGAACTCTGGTTTCTTTCACTCTTAAACAGCCTTTTTCAAATCGTCGGTTTAGTGAGGAGACAGGAGAGAGGAAAAAGAAGAGAGGCAGAGATGCTGTCTTATTTTGGCAGTGAGGAGCAGTTATCCCTGACCTCAGTTAATGGAGGGGGTGACACATGGTACAGTGAGAAAGCAGCGAATCAACAAACAACTAAAGATAAATGACACACAGACCTCAGATATGTAGGGGGAGTTTTGGCAGGAAAGTGAGGAGAGAAGATAGATAGATAAAATGTCGAGAGAAGGGAGTGATAAAGGCGGGAGGCCAGAAAGCCGAAATGAAAAGGTGGGAGTGAAGCAGAGAGGAATGGGAACGAGGTATGAGACTCACTAGAGGACTGATGGTGGAGGAAGAGGTGGAGAGCAAAAAGAGAGGTAAAAAGACGTATGAGATGAAAGGTATGAAAGCAGAGAGATGAGTTAAAGCAATACTCCCACCACTCGTGTGTTTTTTCTATCTGTGTGAGTGTGTGTGTGTGTGTGTGTGTGTGTGCTCCACATATTTCCAGAGCTGAATAAAGGATGACTGACTTACTACTACCAATCTCTCTTTGATCCTGATGGCTGTGAGGCAGACTCGCCTGGAGAGGATGCGTACAACTCAGAGATTAAATGAGGTCACGGCTGCAGATGTATGGTGGAAACTGGGTTTGAGAGAGACGCACGGAACCGTCAGTGTCTGCAGCTCTGACATCAGTCATCCGCCATCAGTGGTACTAACAGTGTAGTAGTAACATTTGCATATGTACAGCTGAAGGAAAATCCCGCCCTCGCATACTTAAACATGGTTTCAGTTTGTGACACTTAATGCCTCATGCATTCCCACATTTCAGTTATGTTCAGATCCCCTATACCTGCAATGGGTTTCTCATTCATCACATTACAAAACAAGCCACCAAATAGGGTGCAAACATATCACACGCTGCTGACAAATGCTGCTGACAAATGTAAGAAGAAGAAATGTGAAAAGAAAATCTATAATGCAAAAGGCGTCAGCGCACTGATGCTGAGGTTGGTTGTGAAATTGATGTCTTTGCCTCTCTTGTAATGGTTTTCTGCATGAAATAGGACTATTGATTGTTAGTGTAAATGCAAGAAAAGCTGCAACCAAAAGCTGATTTTTTTTTCACGTTCATGTTTGATATGTGGTTGATGAGATGTGACGACGAGCTGAGTTTAGGGACCGTCTTACAAGTGCATGCAAAATGGCTCAGGCTTTTGTCAATAGCTTTCTCAGTTTTTCGTCTATTGACACTTTAAAACAGGGGTGTCAAACATATGGCCTGCGGGCCAGAACTGGCTCACTAAAGGGTCCAATCTGACCCACCGGATGATTTTGCACACCTCATATTGATGCACTTGTGAAGTCCAAGAGATGCTAGTATTTAGGAGCAAGTTAAACAGTGAGTACTTCATCCAAAATGCTGCTTCAGAGACATTTCCCTGACCAGAATACAGTTCTCTGGAAAAACAATATTTTATTGTGGTCATATTTTAAGATATTAAACACTGTGCAAAGTACTGTCGACCAGCAGCTTCAATACAAATAATCTGTATCAGACTTCTATCTTAAAACAATATAGGTGGGAATGTATTGCTAAAGCACTGCTAAAACTTTTGACTTGTAAATGGTTTGTAAGGCAAGAGATAACTTCACCTGCTTCCTCAAAGCTTTCACTTAAGTTTGGTGTGGTGATGCGAGTGCTACTACACAGCAGGAGTGGATGTAGTGTGAAGTGAATGTAAAAATGCACATGTAATGACAGTGAGTTACTACTCACTGACTGAATTTGGAAAAACTTGTTGAAACTGTACTTATTTTTCTTAAGATATCTCAGACTGTTCATCATCTGTTTTGTAAAAGCAAAATGTTTTCACAATGTACTTCTATTTCTTTACACTAATAGAAACAGAACAATTTGGAGGTGTTGTTATCCACAGGTTATGTTGCAATGGTTTTACTGGTCCGGCTCACTTGAGATCAAATTGGGTTGTAAAATAAATGTTATAGTTTTACAGTTTGCCTTCAAATATTCAGTAAAAACTGAACAAATATGATCTCATTTCTTTAGTTTGTAAACAACAGTAACTCAGAGTGAGATTGAGATTCTGTATACAATATCAATACTTCAACAAAATAAAATTTACCACAAATTACACATTTAAACAGCTCCCAAATACAAACATGTACCCTGGGATCTATATATATGAATCAACAGGTGATTTCCTTCCCTCTTAGCGAAATCCTAAATGATTGAGTTGTTTTTTTTCCACCTGGACCTTTATGCTCTGCCATTTCTCCTCTAATCATCACGCAGTAACCTGTGACAGGCTGTTATGATACCAGAACTATCACACATTCACATACATGTAGTTTTTGGTCGAGCCACGAGCTTCACATAGGTTTACATTACCAAAGGCTTATGACAAAATCATTTGACGACACTAACTACCGTGTGCACACAGAGAGATGAGAGGAAGAGACTCTGTGCTGCTGCCAGAGGAGCCGCTGAATGAGTTCCCTTTGAGCGGTAAGTCGCTAAAAGAGTCTGAGAAGTCCGGGGCTGTTCATAAAACATTCAGGACGCCACAGTTTATTCCACACTACTGAAGCTGCTCCTCTTTTTGGAACCACTAGAGAGTCAGTGATAATTTTGCTTTCAGCCATGCTTGTTGTTGCCATGCGGAACAGTATGACCTCAATATGTCAACAAGTTGAAATATTGCAAGTATTACAATATGAATTTTATTTATATGATATTAAAAATTATACAGGATATGATACAGCACACCCCTGTATATTAACATTAACCATTAAACAGCTTTGTTGAACTTTGTATTTTTAGAGTGTGGTTCAAACACAAATCTTGCTTTATCATTTGATTAACTCAGGTGCATGCATAATATATGATGCTATTTTGTGTGAGAGGCTAAACTTATACATACTACGAGGAGCATGAATGGCAGTAAAACCCAATTTTAGGCAGAAAATTAGACAACTAACTCTGGTAAAAAAAGAAATGCTTTTTTGTGTGTGAAATAAACATAGATAGTAGCTCCATGTTACACTCCACATGATGTCACATTGTTACTTTTGACCATTTAGCCATAAAAAAAAGAAAATTACAACAGTAAACACACAGTGGGCCCATGTGTGGAGGTACATCAGCATTAACTGCTGTGTGTTGAGTGATGTTGGTTTTGTGGTGTTTTTCCTCTTTTCATTTTTCTTCCATAAACAGACAACTTTCACTGATGACTTGGTGTAATTAAAATGCAAGCAGTTTTGACAAACTTTCCACAGAATGACTTCACTTTGCATCTTCAGGTGCTAAAATGGCGTAATAAAACTAATGTGTCCGCAACCGCTGCAGTAAAAGAGGCTTTTTAAGAGGCAGTGAAAACAACACAAATGTAAGTAGTCCCCAGCCTGCTCTGCTCTGCTGTACTTTCTTCTGCTCGGTAGCTTCCAGTATCGCTCAGCAGAGACTCGTGTCCTCTCCAAACCATCTGTCACGCGCGCACACACAAACACACCGAGCGCCGTGGCATCACACACACTTCACACAGACTTCAATTATCAAACAGCTTTGCAGAGTGTCTGGGTAGTGCCGGCCGCTATGCTAATGCACTTACATATGCTAATTGCACAGCCAAATGCTGATTAGAAATGTCTGAGGAGGAAGTTCTTGTGACTCTCCTGTCACCGGAAAGTAGACAGGGAGGCAGCGAGGTCCCAGGTGTGTGTACAGTGTGTGTGCGTACGAGGAAATATGTTCTACTTATTGATTGTAACTGAACTGGTAACTCTATGATTACTGACAGTGTTGTGACTTTGGCTCCAGTCCAAAGGGGATGTGGATCTGATCCAGTTTCACAGTGAGATTCACCGCAGAGCTATGACAGGCGAGAGTATTGCTGGAGTGGAGGCAACAGCTGGATGGTGATTTAGAGGAAAGCCCTTTCATCACACTGTAAAGAGAATAAAAAAACACCTTGCAGGTACATTTATATTTAGCAGCTGTTTCCCTCCAGTTATTCTCTTTTTAAAAGCAGCTTTTTCTTGCAACAGTTGTGTGAGACTCTTTGTTTTATAAGCTTACTTAAGAACCCAATGCAGCGTGAAATCGTCCCCAGTGAAGCGAAGCACTTTGCAATTTCTTCGAGATGAATAATATTATCAGTGCAAAGGCAATATGAACACATAAAGATGACAACTTTAATAATATTCATGAGAAAAGAAGTAGTAAAAAATAAATCCACCCTAGAGCTTCCTTTATAAGTGCCGAAAGAGTGAGGGGAACGTTTCTGCTGTCATGGCCCACAAACGCATTTTTATTTCAACTAATTCAAAGTCTGTTGATGGACCCTCTTAATCTACGTGTGTTCTGCTGGAAAACTCTCCATTTTCATTTGTCCAAACTCAATAAACATTTCAACACGCTGCTGTGAGGAGACTGTTTTTAAATATTGAACCCCTGAGTGCTGATAATTGTGTTTGCAGAAAAACAGCGTATGTTGCTTATGACTGAAGTTAATTGTAGTTTATTGTAATGGAATGTTGAATATGGTGATAAAAAAGACCAATAAAACTCAAAGATAAAACCAGAGAGAAGAGATGCAAAGTAAACACTTTACGGAGCCATTAATAGGACTCTACGGAGCCGTTGACAGATATTGGCTTAGTTTTACAGAACGGCACTATTGATGCAACCTTGGTGTCCATTAACTGGTATTTACAGTTGTGTCATTAGCATGCTTAGATCGACAATATTCCAATTAGAGCCTGACTAATACTAGAATTTTGAGGTTGATACCATTTTCAATATCTGAGTCTACAACACTAACATTTTTCAGGATAAGATGTTTCCAAGGTGTGTACTGAGCACAACATTTCACAGATGAAAAACTTGTCACTGCTCTTTTATTCTCTTTGAACGGATATCTGCAAATGTACGCAGAATCTGGAGGCGACAGAACAAGATTTTGGTGTTGGAAGTGTTCAGGTTTCTGTCTGTAGCCCTAATAGCACTGACCAATCATGTTTGAATGGCAGCTAGGTCGATGTGGAGAGGTAGAGGGCATGGGTTGAAATGCAATCTGAACCCATCAGCTTATCGCCTGACAACAACTTAGCTTTATATTCACTTTGCTGTTTAATTGATCTGCGTTCATATGCAGATATCTGTTTATAGAGACTAGTCTACTGGGACCCCAGAGGCTTTATCTTCATCAGACGATAGCCGGTGGGTTCCACGATTGTGCTCTCCATACATCTTTGTGCTTAAATTACACTCCATGCCAACATTTCCTCCTTTGTTGCTTCCTCCAGTTTCTCTCAATTTTGTTTGGAGTTTTTCCTTGAGTGAACTGAGGGAATAAGCACCATATGTTGTACAGATTTCAAAGCCCTCTGAGGCAAACTTGTGATTTTGGGCTATATAAATTAAACTGACTAGACTTGGCTCTGTGGTGGATAAACTATGTCATAGTGACACTGGTTCTAAATGACCTAAAACTTTAAGGGGAACGCCACCTAAATTAAGAATCCCACAGTTATTTCCATGGCCTAGCAAAGGTCAATCTCTCTTAAAGTCAGAAACCTAAGAAGAAAGTCCCAAACTTGTGATGTCATCAAGTATAAAGTCTGGAACTGCTCCATAGAAAATGAATGGGAGCCTGATTTTGTGGACCCACAGAATGTTTGTTCCCTTTTTTATACCCAAATGAGCTTTACTCTACTGTAGTGTTTTCAGTGCTGAAACTGAAAATGTACCCATATACTGAGAACGTTCCCCTGGGTGCTCTCACTGTCATCTATATTGTCTTTCACAATTTATTGTCTGTGGAACAGCTCCAGACTTTAAACCCTATAACAACACAAATCTGAGTTTAAACACTAGTTTTTGGATTTGGGACAGAGTTGTCTAATATTTCTGGACTGCCTTAAGGCCTTTGCACACTGATTCTGATGTGTTTAATTGCTCTATTCGTTGTGAAAATTTGCAGCACATGACAAAATAAAAAGACACATTTCCTCCTTTGCCTCTCCACTGGAGTTACCTATCTGGTTGTCACCACTCCCTCCTTGTCTATCATTTGGCACCGCAGCAGCATGAAGGGGTGGAGCTGTCCTCCCTGTGTGTCTCCACATTCTGTGTGCAGTCCTTTACCTCCTCCTCTATAGCATCATTCACCTGAATATTACTATCTGACCTGCTGAAAGTGAGCTTTCTGAGTCATGACAAGATTCTATGCGCCCCGTTCCTCTGTCTTGTTGCGGCTGTGTCTTGCTGCCACATTTCCTCACTGATTCTTGGTCAAACATCTCTAAAGGCTTCTGACGGATGCAAAAAATACAGAAAATCAAACCTGTTCCGAAATTTTTAATGACAGACTAAAGTTTCAGTGTGAAAACGTGATTGACATAACGTGAATTTGTATTTATTTTTAGACGTGACAATTGCAGACGAAAAAAAATGGACCCAGTGCCTTTAGACCATCGGAATAACATGTATACATGTCAAAAATGGGTGTAATACCCCTTTAAAGTAAAATCTTAGCCGTTGATGTGTTGGTAGGGTTCTAATTTTAAATCAATCATTTTCACATTTGAGAAAATAAACTATCTACTGTCTTCTTTGAGAGTTAGAAGAGAAATTTAAGACCACTCACATGGCTGTGTTCAGTATGTAGCTGAGCTTAGCATAAAGACTGAAAGCAGAGGGAAACAGCTAGCCTGGCTATCTGATATAATTTAAACCCATATTCACTTATGATTATGTTATACAGCCTGAGAGCTTGTCTCCTTGAGCCTCCTGTGTTAAAGTGTTAAACTGCAGCTTCCCTGCCAGTGTCATCAGGAGTGAAGTCGCAGAACTCTTGATTCCCAGCCGACAGGTGCAGAAAGAGACTCTCTTAGACATGACGTTGTGAATCCGCAGACAAAACACTGTGCGGTTAAAGACACCTGCCAAGGGTAAGAATAAGGGATGCTCATGATATGTGTCTATATTTATATAACTACCTCAATTTGAATGTCAAGTTTTCTCTTTCGAGCCTGGCAGGCTGGGAAATCTGCATTTGCAAATGTCTGACTGAATATTGTGATAAAACCCTGGAAGACAACTTGCTCTTAGTTAACTCATCTTTAAAATGCCACCACACGATCTCAAAAATCCACCAAACACAACCTGAAAAGCTTAATAATTACAATGTTGTACGTCCTTGTTTAATCCATACAGGAAGTGAAATGTAAAATCTGTGGTTTTAAAGCAAAACCTGGTGACCTCACTGTGACAACAAGAGTCTGGAGAGTTTCTGCGCCTGGCTGTGGTTCACCAAGAAATAGTTTCATCTGTAAGTCCCCTTAAAACACACATGGCAACAAAATGTCATTGTGTTTGTGGATTAAACAAATGAGACACACAGTGTTAATCAATAAGCGTGTTTTCGGACATCTGAACCAGGCTAGCGGTTTTCAGTTTTATGCTAAGCTAAGGTAATTGTCTCCTTGCTATGGCTACTTGCTTAAAACATGGAGAGTAGCATTAATCGTCTCGGCAAGACACCAAATTTCGAAACAATTCCTTTACTGTGAGGCTGCACAATAACACAAAAGTGTCTACGGAGCAGGATTTTGGAGTTAATTTGGATCTCACTAAAAGCAACACCAGTAAAACCACAGATGCACTGGAGCACTTAAAGTCTGTGTGACAACTGAGCAGGGTAAACCCCCCTGCGACCTGGTGAATTAGTCATGGCCCACAGCCATTAGGCCTAATGTAGAATGTCTGTGCGTAATTACCTCTCTACACCGTAAACTTGTTTACAGCACCAAGATGAGCAGCACAAAATGAGCACCCAGGGCCAGAGGGCGCAGCGAAGAAGGAGGAGGAGGAGGTACCACATGACACACGCTCCCTGTCTCTCTGCACACACAGACACACTCACAGGCAGACGTACGCAAACACACACACACAATCACCAATATCGCCCAGGGCAGCAAAGAACTAGGACAAAATCAAGTCGAAATAAAAATAAAACTGTTGTCTACGGTGTATTAAACAGCACACGGCGCTGCCTGTGTGATGTGAGCAGACAGTTGACGTTGTTTACAGCAGAAACGATGCATCAGTGTGATTCACCCTCAGTGCCTCTCTGCATCATTTCCAAGAAAACGCAAAGATTTACAAAGCTGATGGTGAAAATGGTGTTTTACTAACGGGGAGAAACACACACAACCCCAGTTTATGTTCATGCAGCTCTGTGACCTAATTCTGAGCATTCGGTGTGGCAGAGAGGCAAATGAGAGCGGGAGGGGCAGCAAGCACACGCACGCACACACACACAGCACCCGTGTGTCAACACTCGTCGTATTTCATTACATATTTAAGAGCAGAGATAGGTGGGTGGGCGAGATGGAAAGACAGAGAAAGAGAACGAGTGTGTGTGGGGGGAGTGAGGGATGAGGGGGAGAAAGAGTGATTCTGGGTGGGCGAGAGAGGGAGAAAGATGATGTCCTGCTGTTCTCTCTGCTCTTGATCATTTATACATCACACTGCTCTGTGTGTGTGTGTACTCTGTGTGTTTTTGTATACAACTGCCGATATTCTCAACTGAGACACAACTTCAGTGAGATGTCACTTCAGTATGACGCCCCCATGCATGATCTTACTAATGTGTGTGTGTGTGTGTGTGTGTGTGTGTGTGTGTGTGTGTGTGTGTGTGTGAAAATGAGAGAGAGAATGAGAGAGATAAAGAGAGTGTGTGGGAGAGCGCAGGGATTTGGTGTCGAGTTAGTGTAGAGTTATGCCAAGCTCTACTCACACTGCAGTTGGGATCATACTGTATGCATGTAACCTAATTAGCAGCATGTGCCATAAATCATTATGTTTCATGCATAGTATTCAGTAATTAGCCGTCTCTCTCTCTCTCATTCCACTTACACTGGATGTGCTGAAAGTTTTAAAGGGTCAGTACACCCAATTTAATTTTAAAAAAGTTGTCTAACTGACTTGATTAATTGATTTATCTTTTGAGCTCTTTATCATGCTCAATATGAAATAAAGAAAATGTGGAAATAGATATATATTTTTGGTGAAAACGTGCCGATTTGCAAGGGCTAATCAATCAATCAATCAATCAATCAATCAATCAATCACTAACGTTGACCATAAGTTACCTGCAGTTAATAGCCACTCATTCACCCTGTCACCAATAATGGTGCTCACAGGCATATTCAATTAACGTTAATATCTTTATCACCCTATATTTGTCAGATAACTCACTTGAAGTCTGAGTAAAATGGCAGTAGTAGCTTTTATTTATTGCATATTCATATAGTATACTGAATAGCTGTACTGGTTTATGATCAATAATATATAACAGGAGGACGCCCAGACCCTCCGGCAGGTTTGGTCCCCCAACTGTTGACTCCATGACTACAGGCGTGCTGTTTCATTAAAACTACTTTCTGTCAATAGTCCCTTTAAAGTAGCTGTATACCACATTCAGATCATATCTATGGTTCAGAATCTGAGATGGGATTGTCTGATCATGGCTCTCAACATGGTGGCTGACCTGGTGGCTAGCAGCTAACTGTGCTAGCAGCTAATTGTGCTAACAGCGCAACTAGCACTAACAATGTCAACAGTGCTGACATAGCTAATGGTGTAATCATGGTGATGATGATGTCTGGACGGCATTCTCAGCTGTAACTGCTGTATAAGCACAGTGCAGAGTGGTGGTGATGGCTAGCTAGTGGATACACACACAAGGACTCACAAGCACGCATGGCCGGACTGTTTACCACAGTAAAGAACAGAGAAGCTCGGATTACAACACACACAGAGGGACTGTGACTTCATTCTCAAGATGCCATTACTCCACTATATCTTTACATAGCAAATAGTTATGTGCTGCTGTATCCGTGTGTCACAGACTGGCTAGGTGATTGTGACAAGGAGAGAGTCCACACAAAAGATTCACCCAAAACATAACTTTTTCAACAAAGATGAACTCAAATGAACAGTGCAGTGTGCACATCAACAAAGCCAGTAATGAAAGCCATGTATGGATATGTGTTGAGTGAGCTGTGGAGCAACACCAAAAGGCAGTGATGCAGGGTGGATGTCTGCTGTGGCAGGGGAGAGAGCGAGTTAACACACGGGGCAGCTTTTATAGACTGTCTCAAACTTGACAACATAAACAGTCTAAATTGGTCCCTTTGTATTTCCTGTTGGAGTGTTTGTTAATGCAGTAGCCGACAAGGAACTTTTATAGTTTCCTTGATAATTGACAAGAAGTAAACAGGGACCAAAGCTGTTACCCCTGTGACAAAACAGCAATGAAACGGTCTGTAGCCTGGAAGGCCCAGGTGAGCTTAATCAAGCTAACGACCCTCCCAAGTCAGCCAACTGCCTGATGAGGTTGGCCGAGAACACCCTCCAAGACAGCAGGAGGGGTGTCACAAAGCCTCTGAATGTCATACACAGGACCTTTACAAACAGTTAAATGTGTTTTCTGTTTGTTGTCCAGAGAAACAGTATGAGGGCGACTCTGGGAGACCCACAAACATAATTCCAGTCATCTACTTTGTACTGGGGTGGTGGCAGAAATCTCAAAACCTGAGCAGGTAAGGCCAAAACTGTCCGTATCACAGCAGGTAAACAAATTTATTTAATCATTTGTTTGTGATTTTGGTAAACTAGCCCTTTAAATGGAAACATACTGTACCCTTTGAGCATGTGATCCAACAACAACTGATGAATCAAACACATGTTACTGTCAATTTGCAGGGTGGAGCTTTCCATATAATTGGCATAATGCTACAGTGAAACAAGGGTATCAACAGAGAGGCCAGGTGTAGCTACATATCGGTATTTTGCAAGTCAGGTTTCACTTTCACTTCAACTTGTCATAGCAGCCACTCTGGAACAAGGTTTAGCTAACATCAGCAACAGCAACACTATTTGCTGTTTGATAACGTAATTAAAACTAAGGTTATCTATTACTTTTTACAAGCAGATGTTTGTGTGTTTGATGAGCAGGGTTGAAGGTGAGCAGTCACGCTGGAGCTGCAGGCAAGCAGCTAAACACAGAGATGGGTTTTAAGGGGTTTAAAAGATTTGGTTGTTCTCATGCACTGTTCCTATGTTTTCCTACAAAAAGTAGTGCACCAAAATTCATACATATCCCACGTAACCATGAGCCAGCAATTCGTGCATGACCAACATATTTTGGAAGGCTGTGATCTTGTGACCAATGCGTTGATGGGAGTAAAGAAGGTAGCGGCCCCCATAAGGAGGCAAGTTGGGGCGGTTGATGGGTCACAAAACACAGGACTTTACTCAGGACTTTCTGTAGGAGACAAGTGTTCAATACTGTGTGTTCTTTGAGTAAACTTTGACTCATTTTAAGGTACACTGTCATCTTGTTGCGGCCTCACAGCAAGAGGGTTCCTGGTTCAAACCCAGGGTGAGGGAGCCCTTCTATGTGGAGTTTGCATGGTCTCCCCATGTCAGCGTAGGTTTCCTCTGGGTACTCCGGCTTCATCCCACAGTCCAAAGACATGCAGGCTAGGTCAACTGGTGACTCTAAACTGCCATGTCAGCATGAATGGTTGTCTGTCTCTATGTGTCAGCCCTGTGACAGTTTGGCGACCTGTCCAGGGTGTACCCCACCTCTCGCCCCAATGTCAGCTGGGATAGGCTCCAGCCCTCCTCTGACCCCTAACAGGATAAGTTGTTATGGACAATGAAAGAATGGATGACCACAGTAACTTAACGTTGATTACATTACTGTACATTAACCACATAATGTAGTTTGTGGGGCGCTAATTCACAGGATATCATATGAACCATTGGATGTGGATATGTTGAATAAATGGCAGGAGAGAACATTTAAATGTTTTTGTTTGGGATCATCTCAAGGTCCAGCTAGTAGCTATTCTAGAACATTGTCATACCACGTGATCTTCATCAACTGAACAGTTTGACCAGTTTTCAAGGAAACACCTATGTTCATGTTTAAATTAAATGTTTTACTTCAGAAAAAAAAAAAAAAAAAAGCCTGCAGGTTTAAATTACGCTGATCAGTGCATAAACTAATAATTAGACTTGCTAAAATCCTTCCAAACAAACAAACTAAACAAACATGTTCCCGACATAGCTTCCAATCAGCAGGTTTATCACATTTGAATAAAAGGAGTTGGTGTTGGCCATACAGAGTCAAGTATTGGGACTCTGTTTTAAATTAATTTACTAGTTAAAGTTTTAAGCCGCATATATTTGCAAATAATTGCTTTGTGAGTGCTGTGATCCCGAGCTGCAGAAAGATTTTGAAGTGATAAATGCATACTTCTAAATGCACTCTGTCAAAATAAATCATTTGAATAAATTGAGATATTGATTCTGAAATAACTAAGGGGAGATTAATTTACCACCTCATACATTTATTCTGCGAGGCTGAGCAGCTGCCCCACTGAAAACATAATCAAAAACCCACATCAAGCACTTCCAAACATGTTGGGTATTCAAATATATTCAGTTTAAACAGTCTGAGGCCACTTGTGCCGTCTGCAGTCTGAATAGATGGGCGGGCTACAGGCAGACACCGACTACGCCGGCGTCCTGCTGTGCTTGGCCCTGTATGATCAGCGAACATCAGCATCACATCACATCGCTGCCCGCCAAGGCCCGGGACCAGGGAGGGTTTTATCGGGAGGAGATTTATTGGCTGGTGGGGCAAAGGGAGGGGATCTATAGGAGGAACAGGAAAAGTAATCCGTCAGGAAGACAGGGATTACAGCAGGTGTGCCTAACAATGCTAATGTAAGAGAGAAGGAAGGAGAGGGATGGTGAGAGTGTGAATGCAATAAAGAAGAAATGTTAGTGTTTGTAAGGTTTTAATATACCTGAGTGTCTTTGTAATTCTGTGTGTGTGTGTGTGTGTGTGTGTGTGTGTGTGTGTGTGTGTGTGTGTGTGTGTGTGTGTGTGACATATGACTCTGTGCTGGAGAGTGAGTAAGGACACAGCTCCCACCATAATGACCCTTTCGAGAATGAGGGTTTCTGGGAGGCTGAGTGGACATACCCTGACATGACGTGTGTGTGTGTGCGTGTGTGTGTGTGTGTGTGTGCGCGTAGAAGTGGGAGTGATGGATTGTGGGTAGATGGAAGGAGCTGACGCGGAGGAGCGATGACTTGCAGGGAAAGAGAGAGGTCTGTGCGGGGCTCAAATCGGAGCAGCAGTGGGCAGGAAAGGCCATCAATCACTGTGGCGCCTATCGAGTGATTCTAGGTGTTCGGGCTCCGTCCCTGGGGGCCGTCAGAGGGGGCCTTGCATGTTAATTAAGGTTACAGGGGCCTCGACATCAGCAGATAAGCTGTGGTTCAAGCGGGACGTCACAAGTGGCAGAGCGAGTGCTACAACCCAAACATGCACATACAAAACTCTTCATTGACATAAATGGAGGTGATTGCTGGAGTGTGTTCAGCAGTAAAATATTCATGATACTGGAGGCTTGCGTGTCTCTTCTTTCCTATTTTATTCTCCTCTATCCTTTCCTCTTATCTTCTTTATCTCTCCTCTCCGTTTTTCTTCTTTCCTCCTTTCTCTTCTTTCTTTTCTTCTTTCCTGTCCGCTCTTCTTTTGTCTTCTCTCCTCTTCTGTCCTCTCTTCTCTTGTCTGTTGTCTCCTGTCTCATCTACTGTCCTTTCATCTTTTTTCTCCTCACCTCCCTTCTCTCTCCTTTCTTTTCTTCTCTCCTCCTCTCTCTTGCCCTCTCCTTTTCTTTCTTTTTTCTTCTCTCCTCTCCTCTCCTATTTTTTCTCTGCTTGCCTTCTTTCTTTTCTTTTCTTGTCTCCTCTCCTGACCTCTCTTCTCTCTACTTGTCTCCTTTCCTCTCCTCTCCCTCTCCTCTTCCTTTCCTCTCATCTCCTTTTCCTTTCCTCTCCCTTTCCTCTCCTCCCCCTTTCCTTTCCCTTCCATTCATATCCCTTTCCTTTCCTCTCCCATTCCTTTCCTTCCCTCCTTCCTTTCCTTTCCTTTCCTTTCCTCTCCACTCCACTCCCNTTTCCTCTCCACTTCCTCTCCTTTCCTCTCCTCTCCTCGCCTCTCCCTTTCCTTTCCTTTCCTTTCCTTTCCTTTCCTTTCCTTTCCTTTCCTTTCCTTTCCTTTCCTTTCCTCTCATTTTCCTTTCCTCTCCTCTCCCTTTTCTTTCCCCTTTCCTTTCCTCTCTACTGCCACAGCTGTCCGCAGAAGGTCAGCAGTGTGGGGAAATAAGTGAGGGCTGAAGGGAATAAGCAAGCGCTGCTGCCCACTTATGAATATGAATGAAATGTGGAATCAGTGTGCGTTCATGTCACTTTGTGTTTGTTATTGTGTGCGTGTGTGCACTCACACATCTGCTCATGAGCCATTAGCAAAGAGAGGTGATGATAGTTCCCTTTAATAGCAGGAGGAAACCTGCACAGACATCAGGGCTACACAGAAACACTATTAAAGGCGTACATCACAGTGGCACACGTCCTCAGCTTTAAAACACTAAAGTCTCAGTCCTAATAAGTGTCACACAGCAAGGACAAGAAAACAAGCAGGACCTGCCGCCCTAATGTCGTAAATCATTTCACTCCGGCTTTTTGTTCTTCGCTTAGTGTTCCCCTGCTCATCCCTCATCCTCCTCTCTCCTCCTCCTCTGCTTGTTATGGGAGATACTCAAGGAGAGAGAGGGAGGGAAACTCCACATATGCATACAGTGAAGGCATTCATCATGCACACACACACACACACACACACACACAAACACACACACCTAGGTATGTATCCTCCTCACTTAAACAAATTCAGAATGCAAAGATGTATGTCAAAAATAGTTTTGTCTCTGCAGAACACACACACATAAACCAAGTGCAATATCAAAAAGCTCCAAACAGCCGTGACACACACACACTTTGAAAAATCCCCGCAGCACATCCAGACTCTTTAATCCTGTCTTTCTCAATCCCCTCTTTGCTTACTTCATCTCTCTCCCTCTCTCTCTCTCTTCTTTTCTTTCTTTCACTCTCATGCTCTCTCTCTCCCATCCGGCTCCCTGAACGTCTCGCTCATGTCTCAGCGACTCCGGCTGCAAACCTGCCGCTGCCAGGCTGCATCCCTACACCTGACAGCTAGCCAGCCAGGGAGCAAGGGACCCAGGGAGAGAGGGAGGGAGGGAAAGACAAAGTACACAGCTTGAAGTCAAACACACAGCAGGAGGCTGAGAAGTGAATGAGTGAAAAAATAAAAAGGAGAGCTAATGAATAAAAGTACGGCTGAGAGCTTGTGTCCTCTACACACACAGAGCAGTTGGAAACCAGCAGAGGAGAGAGACAGGGGGTGATGTTGGGATAGAAGGAGAGGCAGTAATGGATAACTGTAAGCAGAGGGATGGATGGATGTATGGGCTGGAGGAGTAAATGAATAAGAGATAGGGGTACTCACACAAGCAGACATGCTCGCCCCGTTACAGACGACTACTTCCTTGCCTCGTTAGCTCCAACACCACGTTGACATTGCTACAGCCCCGTTGCCGCGGTACCCCGGGGTAAATCTCTTCCCGTCTGCCTCCTCTCTCCTTCTTCTTCTTTTTTTTTAATCCTCTGGGGCTCCTTTTCCCCTTCTCCTCTCCCACTTTCCTTCCCCTCCCCCTGCTGCTTCTCCCTCTCCTCCTCCTTCTCCTCTTCCCTCTGCTACACCTTTCCTCTCCCTATCTTCCTCCACAGTCGGCTTCCTTGGCTGTGCTCGCCCCGGTCCGAAGAGCCTCCTGCAAAGTCCTGCTGTGTCCTGCTCAGTGCAAGCAGGGAAGCATGCGCTGCCTCTTCCTCCCTCACTGGCTCTCCATCGCTCTGTTTATGCCCCACTCGCTCTCAAAAGCACAGCCACTCTTTTTTTTTTTCTTCTCCCCTCCGCACTCCCTGTTCGTCTAGAGTATCTTCTCCTCTTCCTCACTTTGCTGCTATCTTTGTCTCTCCCTCTCTCGTTTTACTGAAACTGGAAAAAAAAAAAAAAGAAAGAGGAAGGCTTACACCCCGCTAAAGTGCAACGACCGGACAAACAAAGAGAGGCAGAGAGAAGAAGAGGCAAAGCTGTGCAGCCAATGGCACAAGAGGGAGGCAGAAAGAGCGCTGGAGACAAAGAGTGGAAATAGCGCAAGAGCGTTACAGACAGAAAGAGGGGAAGGAGAAGAAGGGGGGAAAACACACAGACACACCCGCTCATTCACCATCACACACATGCAAACAGAGTGCTCCAGATATAGACCTATGACTTCATCAATTCAAGCCCATGTGCAGTCACACACACACACACACACATGCACGCATGTGTTCACGCACACAGAGTTGGACTTGCTGAGTGCTCCAAATATAGCCTCATGACTTCATGGAGGAGCGAACCCCCCCTTATCCCGCCCCGCTTAAGAGACAGAGGGACTCATTTATATTGAATCAAGCTGAAGGAGAGACAGACAGAGAGACAGAGAGAACATTCAGGACAAGGCTGGGAATATTCCTCAGACAGATGGATAGAGAAAGAGACAGGAGACAGAGGGAGAGATGAATAGAGAGAGCAAATGCAGCTTTACTTTGAGGCACCCTCCATGCATTCTCTGTCTCTCTTTCATCGCTACCCTTTCTTTAGCTTATTGTTCAAAGTCTGCACTCCACTTCTTTTCACATTTTTACTTTCTTGACTTTTCACTTTCTTCACATAACTCAGGGATGTCTTTTTCTTTTTTTCTGTCCATCACCTCTCCAGCTTCAGTCTAACAACCAGTCTGATTGTAACACAGGCACAGCGGTCTGGTAGATCACAGTATGTGTCTACAGTGGCAGGCTGCTTCCCAGAATTGGATCCTCAGGCATGCCATTAGGCCCATAGGCTATCTCCTTCTGGATTTCAAACCGGACCAACACAGCAGCTCATTAACTTTCTCTTATATCATTAAAACATCTCAGTGAACACTTGAGGCGAGACTTGAACCATACAATTCCTGAATCTGTCTTAATTTTAGATCAACAAAGTTTAGTTTTAAAGTCTTTCATGAGTTTTTAGAGGCAGTGAGTCACACTGGACGCTGCTGATTTGCATATAGTAGCCTTGATTCAACTCAATGTAAATGAAAAATGGACAGCCTGTCTCTCGAAAGGCAATGCAGCGCTACCACAATGCATTGCACGGTTGCTTACATAGAAAATATATATATTGTCGGCAGTGACAGATCTTGTGGACATGTACGTGTTTCAAAAAACAGTCATACACGTCTAAGTATGTGGACAATCAAACTACACACCCATACGTGATCGTTGAACATCTCACTCCAAAACCATGTGCATTACTTTGTTGCTTTAACATCCTCCATTACACAGACCTTTTAATAAGATTTATGCACTTGGCTGCAGGCCTTTGCTCCCCTTCAGAGGTGTGAAGTCAGTGTTCCACTTCATCCCCAAAGGTGCTGGATGGAGCTGAGGTCAAGGCTCTTTCGAGACCAGTCAAGTTCATCCACGCCAGATTTATCTTTTTATATTATACGTGTTTTGTGTGTGTGTGTGTTTGTTTTAAAGAAAAAGAAGAACACAAAGAAGAACCAAGGTGACACCACCACCTCACCAACACTGCTGAAGCCTGCTATCACAGCACCAGCCCTGAGCAGACTCACTAAGTGACCAGGAAATAAATACAAATAAATCAATCGTGACTTTGCTATACATACAAGAGCCCACTCAACATGCTTACATATTAAAAAATATGGAGAGAAATGATCATAGTAGTAAACTAAACTGTGAGCCTTTCACATTTCTTTCACTGACATACGATGAGCCCTGTGGCTATGAGCTAAACCCACCTACACATCAGGGAGCAGACAGATTATACCACTAACACAATGACTGCCTCCTGAAGTGGGTCACTTCACACACACAAGCCACAGTTAGTATCTGTTCAGTTTTCTCCTTTGATAAAGCACAAAAAAATAATTTGAGATGAACTAAAAGTTTGGATCTGCCTGCCACAAAAGCTTGATCAGGCTCAGTCAGAGGGCTGAGAGGTCCATATTTTTTAATCATCTTTCATGATTTTAGGCTGTTGAAAGTCTTCTTCTCAAAAAGATGTTATTTTGTGTGAAGCATTTGTTTTGTACATGGAGAACGAAATACTGTGCAGTAGTTCAACCAGACTGACAACTGAGAGGGCAGAAAGACACAAAAATACCTCTAAGCAACAGTTCAAAAAGAAAAGAAAAAAATCTCCAGTCACAGGTAAAAGAAAACTGGAGGCTTAGCATCAAAATGTGTGCAGATTTAAGCAAGTTCCTGTGTCAGTGTCAAGTGCACATTAACGCCGAAAAGGAGCTACAATTAACAGGCATGTAGCTTTGGCAGTGCTATTCTCTGAACGCCACAACGGGTATAGAAAACTAGTTATATAGTTGGATCAGGAAACATCAGCTGAACATACTGTGGACTGACAATACACAGCTTAAATCTGTTTAATTAATAGACTGCAGAGAACTCAAAGTAAAATGGACAAACTGAATATTTAGAGCCAAATTAAAAGCAGTGTCGTGGTTCAGTAATGATCAAGGGTTATTTGTGCTTTTCTGGACTGGAAAACAAGTCCCAGTTCCAACAGTATTCTCTCCTGTCATGCAACACTGTAGGGACTCCACACAATGGAAGTTTTGATCATTTAATCATTCATCTTTTGGGACAAAAACTATTTTAAATGTAAATAATACATCTGGTGTCTGAATTATACAGTTTTTATTTATCTCTGTGATAATAGCCATTATTGAAGGAACGAAGAAAAACATCAGTATAAAAGTTGATTCCAAACTTTTGAATGCAGTGTAGAGTATATCAATCCTGAATATACTGTGCAAATTGTTAAAGGTTTAGTGTGTAATACTTAGGGGATTTAGTGGTGTCTAACAGTGAAGATTGCAGTTTGCAACCAGCTGAAACTTCTCTCGACTAGAATTCCTTCAGTCTTATTTTTCGGGAGGTTTTTTTTTAGGGGAGTGAAATCATCCACAAAGGTCTCCTACTCTCCAAAACAAACAGCTCAGGTGATTAAAACTGGTAAAAACACTGAATAAACCAGTTTCACGTTACAAATCAGTGTATCTTTGATGCTGTTTGGCATGTCAGAGACAGCTCACCCGACAAATGCTAATGTACGCTCACCTTTTCATTTTGGAAACTTGAGACCCAGATATTGGGGAGGATTTCCCCAGGAGATGAATTATCCACAGAGGTCTCCTCCTCTCCACAACAGAGCAGAGGTCTCATTTATCAAACAGTGTGTAGCATCCATAAAGAAAATGTACGTACAGACAAAAGCCAAAAATGGCGTGCCCCAAAAAATATTCTACATTTTCTATAATCAGGCTTCCACCTCACCACCTGGGTCGCCAATTTCCTGTCTCCAAGATGTTCGTAAGTGTGGGTCAAAGTTTCTCCCATCAAGTTTGTTGTTATACATCACAAATTTTTGCATGGGAAGTGGCGTACACTTCTTTAAGGCCTCGGTTTGTGCGTACCCAATGTTTATAAATGAGACCCCAGGTCGTTTAAACCAATAAAAATACTGAATAAAGCAGTTTCATGTTACAAATTAGTGTTTTTCCTATGCTGCTCATTGCAGAGGGGTTTCGAATTATGGTGGCCTATGAGGAAACACAGAAACACTATGGCCCTTTCTAAAGCCAGTGTTTGCTTTGTCTGTCGTGGGCTACGTAGAAACATGGCTGCAAACATGGTGATTTCCATAAATGACAACCTGCTCCCTGTATAAATATAAACAGCTCATTCTAAGGTTACGAAAACACGACAATTCTTATTTTCAGATGATTATACACTAAAGAAAATATACTTATTATATTCTATTTCTGCCCCCTAACTCCTCCACAGTGGACCTGTAATAACACAGAATGCACTGATTGACAGTGAATAGTTTAATTATGCATTCTCTCTTTCATTAACTTCCTGTATTCTTACATGGAGGTCAAAAACCCATTTTTTTTGTGGCTTTGTGGCTCTGGCTTTGTGCACGAGGACATGTCTCACTGTAACACAATAAGGCCTGCAAACTGTTGCTACAAAAATATTTATGTGTGCTTCATTGTTAATATTTTCCTCAACTGAAACTAATAGGTCTGCCCAAACCATGAAAAACTGCTCCAGACAAGGGTATCCAAATACTTTTGTGTGCTCAGTTAAGCTTTATCAGCATCTCTGGATACATAGACTTTGAATATAGTGCACTCTAGTGGCAGGACGAAGCTATTTCAACCTCTAAATATATTGTCTCACACACACACACACACACACACACACACACACACACACACACACACACACACACACACACACACACACATTCTTCTTTAGATGCGGGACACTATAAAACAATTGCAGCATATATGGAAAGTGCATTGTGGTCTCGGAGCATCAAATATCTTCTAAGTCACACACACACACACACACACACACTCCCAGCCAGGGTGGAATTATAATACATCCAAAGTCATGAGCCTGAAACCAAACACAAGAGTGCAGACTGCAGATTTTAAAGTGCTGGTGGGAGGAGAGGATGAAGAGAGTGGAAGCTGTAATGCTGTGAGAGAGAGAGGGAGAGAGAGAGAGAGAGATGAAGTGAGAGAACGAAGGATAAAAGGAAGAGCTAGCCTGGGCCGACTCCCCTCTTCCCTCCACTACACGCTTTATCCATTACCGCTGAGAGAGACAGCCACTGAAAGTTTCTCAATCCTCTGAGACGGAAGAGGGTGGAGGGACTCTCTTTCTTTCTTTCCCTCTCTTTATCTATCACACACACACACAGCTGATGTTGTGGTGGTGTTGCTGTTGAGGGAAGGAGAGAAAAAGCGTGGGAGGGTGCATCCCACAGCATCCCTGTGAGTGTGTGTGTGTGTGTGTGTGTGTGTGTGTGTGAAAGAGGCTATGGCGGCACCCAAAAGACCACAAGAGAGACAGAAAGAAGAGATAAGTAGAAAGACATGGAGACAGGAAGAGAGAAAGGTAAGGAGACACTGCGGGTACGGGCGAGTGAAGTGAGGTCAAGCCTTTTTACACAGAGGCTATTTTAAACTCCATTTTCACCCAATCCCTTAACAGCTGATTACACATGTCAGGACCAGACAGCTACTTTAGACTGCAAACTTCCACCACTCTTCTCATTTGTAGGGTCAGTGTGTGACACATCTCCAAAGTAAATCTCCCAAAGTCTCTTAGCTCTTAGTGCTTGAACATTAAGCTTTGAGAAAAGACTTTCACTGGACTCCACAGATGCTGTGTGTATGTTAAGCGTATATGCACACACGCAAATACATGCCTCATACATATTACATCCATGCGTGCATGTATATTACATCAGCACTAATGTTTCCAGATGTGTACAGGCTGTGAGTGAGTGTTTGAAGTGGTTGCTCTGTGGGCTAATGGAAACCCTGAGGGGCCCATATCAATGAGGGCTTAGCTTGCCCCCCCCATTAGCAGCTGTGCTAGCCTCAGCACACTGTCAGCTCAATAGTGAAAGGTTAAGACCATGGGACATTGCCAAATGACTGAGGGCCCCATAGGTCTTCAGTCTGGTATGGAAACACGGAGCAATGAGCATAATTATAGAGTTCTGAATGCAGTTTGCGCAAATATGCATGGAATAATAATGAGGCCGACTTCAATTCTCTGACAATTAGTTCAAAGTCCTGAATCAGCGAGAATGTGACACACATGCATTTTACAGGGTTTTATGTGCGGTGTATTTGAACACACTTACGTGCATGTGTGAACCTTGATTTTTGTGTTTGTGTGTGTTCTTTGTGTGCATCTCAACAGGAGAAATATCATATTTGGAATAGCTAAAAAGTGGCATAAAATAACCAATTATGCCCAAAATGCAGCAAAAAAATAAATAAAAAAATTGTGATGTCAACCTACCTGTCGTGGTCTCGTCCAACGCCCCAGACACGGATGCTACTGATTGGCTGAGAGTGGAGCAGGCTGCGATCATCTGGGTCAACCAGGGTCAACATGCGGTCTTGGAGCACCAGCAGCATCCCTTTACCCTGTAATAAAACAAAATGAATGGTATGCCTTTATTGCTGTGGCACCTTGTACAACAAAATTTGCTGTGCAGCTCCTGAGACAGTACATTAACATTTCACACATGCATGCACACTCACCCAAACACCCAAACACATATGTGCACCTGCCATACAGTTAAATAATAATGATAAAAAATAAGCCATAAAAAAGTGGCATATCAGAGGCTAAAATCTGTTCACAGTGACAAATGCTATTACATCTCAGATATTAATGATAGATATTAAGATATTAATGCATGTTATGTACAGTTTTTGCACAACAAAGATGCACTATAGCTGCGGTTCACAACAAAGATGCACTATAGCTGCGGTTCACAACCTGCAAGATGATTAAATCAAAGGTATCTAGATGTAGTTAGTACTTTCTTTTTCTGACTGTTCTCTAATCCTTTTTTTTTTGCGACATAACTGATAGTTTGAACTCTTCAGGCCTCTAAAAACTACAGAAAATGTCAGAACTATGAGGGATGAGAATAACAAAAATTGATTGTTAAAATGGAGGAAATGAAAATGCACGTGACATGGGAATATAAAGGTGTAAAAACAGATGTGAAATGAAAAACAGAGTGATAAAATATTAAGTGCTTTGATTAATTTAAAGTCAATCTGATTAAAACAGTATATGATGAAAATAAGGCCATGTTTCATATTTTCCCCGTCTTATATTCATAATTCACAACATAAAAATGCCATTTATCATTTAAGAAAAATAGCCTGAAGGGTGAGAGTACCAAAAAATGGAGGTAATAAAAATGTATGTGAACCCTCACAGTGTTGCTCTAAAAATCAACTGGGCTGTGTCACTGTCTATTGTTGTTGGGGGAAATTTGCCAATTGGACTTTCTGCCAGAAAGGGATTTCCTGGATAAGGTCAGGAGCAAAATGCGTGGTTTTGACTAATTGAAAAGATTTCTGCCAGAAAGGGCTTTCAGGCAGTTTAGGTTCCCTCTGTGTTGCCAGCACCTGGACCCCAGCATGAATGAGCAGGGAGCTCCAGGTACTGGCAACACAGAGGGAGGTTGAGTGTTGTTCATTTACATGTCCTGCCCATATTGTGTTTAAACCATTAGCAACAGTCCACTGACACACACGGACGTTTAAAACGAGAAGGCAAATCACTCCTCTTGCAGCTAACAGACCTGCAAACTGTGACGTGGTGTTGCACTTTGCTCACAAGTCAGAAAGTCAGGAACCACTCTACTTTAGTATCCATACTGTATATAGTGTATGTAACTGACACACTGACCTCTCCCCACACACCAGCTGAGTCCCGTATGTCCCTCCTGCAGTAGGACAGCTGTCTGATACAGTGGTGGACGGCCACGCTGCTCCTCCCCTCACACAGGTCCTGCTCTGCCATCTCCACCCAGCCCAGAGATCGCACTGGAAATGACTGAAAGGAGCACAACACACACATCACACACAACACGTCTTGTTTTAGTAGTTTTGCTCATTTTGTCAGTTACGATGATCCCATGCTCATTAAAATAATTGGTGACATTAACAAGGCAACACTGATTCAATTAAGTCTCTCAGGGCAAGAAACAGAGTCAGTCAGATGATTAGACAGGTTTGTTTGAAGTCGGCAAAACGCTGGAATAATCCTTCACTGTGTGCACAGTTAAGACAAATTAGGGAGTCCAAAGATGAACCAAGATGTCACTCTGACAATAAACATTTTGGATAATAGTTTTACTTTTTCCTTTCATTATTCTCTTCCAAATACATTTGACTAACCTGTGGGTTTGTTTAAAACCCGTCTGATACTCTGATTAGTCATGCTTTTTGCCCTGCGTGACTTCTTTACAGCAATGTCACCACTGTCCCAGATCCCAGCAAAAAACTTATATATTGTATATTGTCACCATAACTGAAAGACGTCATGGAAAATGTACAAATATAATCTACAAGTTGATGGAAAATTTAACCTTAGAGGTATATGACACAGGATTGTCTTTTACTGACTGTAAAAATGCTCAATGCTAACACCAAGTCCACTCTTGTTTGGAGTTTCACCTCATTATAGTTGCGTTTTTTTCAGTGTTGTGTCTCTTCGATGCCTGCTGCTTACAGTCTGGCACCTGGTTGCTACCTTTTTATAAAGCCCCGACCTCACCTGAGTGCTGTGGGGGTACACACTCATGAATGTCACGAACACATAAAATAAGAAAAGACAGGCAGAGAGCAGAGTCGCTGCAGAAGAATACGCCACACACTAAAAGCAGGTCGAAAGTGATGATTGATAAAGATTACCTCAGTATGAGTCTATTCATTGTGTTTTAGGAAAATTCTGCCAAGTATTCCTTTGAGTATAAGAGCCCACACATACTTGCATACTAACATACATCCACAGTAACTCATACAAAGTTCCCCCTACATTATTTTGCTTACAGAGGTACAGTACTATGCAGTGACAGGTACTGTACCATCACAAGCAAGGCATCAGAGCAACAACTGAGAGAAGTTTGATTGGGGAAGACAACACATGAAATATGAAAGACTGTGTGTGTGTGTGTGTGTGTGTGTGTGTGTGTGTGTGTGTGTGTGTGTGTGTGTGTTTATATGGACTGCATCAGGCCAGCAGCTATTACCATCCTCTCTCCTCTCACTTTTTCCCCCTTTTCTTTCTCTCTCTCTACCAAAACGCTGAGGAGAACTACATTTCTCAAGTCCTGTAACAGTGTCAAGCAAACATGCACTTCAGCACACACACCCACGCATGCTCTCTCACACACACAATGATCTCCCTCTCTCTTCCACTGACCATGTTATTCTCTCTTGCCTTCTTCCTCATTAAACTTTCACACATCATGAGATCATAACTGAATTCCAACACTTCTCCCCTGAGTTCCTGGGTTCCTCTGAGATGTCTGAATATCTCAAGCTTTTCTTTCACTTGAATTTTAATTAGTAAAGCACATTTTATTCTCATCTGAAATCCTTTGTGATTTCAGACTGTTCCTCACGGAAAAAGAACAAATCGTAACGGAACAAGAAAGCTTACATGGTGCTTTTGGTTTTGGAATCTGATATGTGATGCAACATTTGCCTTTATTTTATGACTTCTTATTGCACAAAAATGAGCAGGCAACATTTAACTTTTTAATATTGGGTTGATTAAATATGTCTTTTGCAATAGTGGTGAAATTTGTTTCGGATCAAAGACGTTTCTGTGCAGCAGCAAAAACTCGTTTGGCTTTACAGTCACTGTAGCTCAGTTCACAAAGTAACCACTGAGTGGCACTGCAACAAACAGAGAGAGAGGACAGTGTGACACTGAGCAGGTTCATTACGTCATTTCAGACAAAACCTGGTGACCTCCCCTCATTAACAAATACTGTGCATGACTTGCTGAAAGGCTGACATTTTGTTTAACAAATACGATCAGACTGGCTTAATAACAAAGGAATGTGTGCTCATCATGTTGCCAGCAGTCATTTATAGGTGGTATGAGCACTAGTAGTATCTGAACAGTCTGGCGTTCCACCCAAATGGGGCTGAAAGTCAATGAGAGCTTCAGTGAACTAGCTGATAACCTACCACTGCTAATTTTGACAGATATTTTAGGTCTATTTTTTTGTCTTTAGGTGAAAGTGCATATTAGTTTTAGTCACATCTTAGTCATTTTTAACCTTTGTAATTTTAGTCTAGTTTTAGTCGACAAAAATTCATGATATTTTAGTCAGCTTTTAGTCACTATATTTTCTGTATGTTTTTATTTTTATTTTTAAACTAATCCAGTGAGGCTATTTCATGTATCAAAAATTAGAATCAAGGTGACAGGATGTATAAAAATTTCATTTGGAATTTTTTTCTACAACTACAATAATTTCTACACACAAGAAGCTGTCATTTCTCCAGCAGTTTTTGACAGGTTTAAGTGCTGATTTACGAGCTGCCACTAACTGATCATAACTTGAAAAGCTCAACATTTCTCTATTTATGCTCTCAAAAACTTTGACACCACAACTAACTAATCTGAGACAACTAGGATTAATTGTAAACTTGATTGTAAGAGGCAGAAAAATAACTTAATTAAAGCCAAATCTCAAATATGTTAGTCTGGATATTTAAACTCATGTCTCACAGAGCTGGTGATTAAAACTAAACTTCAGAGAAAATTCCATGGAGTTCAGACTCTTTACTTACAGCACAGCTACACTCACAGATAATTGAGCCTCCGACCTGCCTGTCAAACAGCATCAAGCCATAAACTTTACCGAGACAGTCCGGACTTAGGTGCAGTCTTGCGGGAATCAACCGATGTGAAGTCCGGAGGCTGGTGGCTGCTTGCTCCGCTGCCGTTCAGCAGCTAACAAGTGGAGCTGCTAACAGCCACTGCTGCAACTAAAAAAACTACAAATCCATTCAGCAGCTCTACCATCCACAGTCATACACACACAGCTGATTATTTACTGCTGAATTACAGCTCCCAACTCACACCAACGGCTGATGCTGCTCCGGTTTGAGTGTTTTTGCCGGCAAGTGAAACATCCTGGCACAGACTATTTACTGGAGTTTGCCAGCCTGTCGCTCATGCAGCACCTGAAGATAATTACAAACACGGGCGTTCTCGGCTTTCAGTGTACAAGAGTCCACCATGAACATTTTCATCATGTGTTGTCTCGTCAGCGAAAATGAAACATAGATTTCATCTTAGTTTTTATTATCGAGATCTGTTTAGCTCGTCATCGTCTTGTTTTCGTTATGGTAAAAGGCCGTTGAAACATTTCCGTCATCGTTTTTGTTAATGAAATTAACACAGTTACCTACCACACAGGCTTTTAACTTTTTAAGTGATAATATTTGAAGTTTGCGGCTTCTGCTTGTAGCTGTAACTGCCTTCAACTTTGTCCCGACTGGTCACCGCAAAAATTGTGTGTATATTAGCAAAACAATGTCAAAGGGCGTCTGCCTGCTTCAGCATTGCATATAAATTTGCAAACTGAGACATAGTAGAGCTATGAGTGTTGAATGTTTATGATTGTGCTTTCTATAAGGATGGGCAGTGTTTAAAAACTTATGATACCAGTACCCCTCAGGTGAAACAGATACCAATAAAGTACTTCATGTGATACCTTTGTTTTCCTCAATGCATGTGATACAAGTCATATAAACGGAAGCTTTCCGCTGCATAAAATACCACCAGACTATCTGTGTGTGTTTGTGTGTGAGTGAGAGAGAGAGAGAGAGAGAGGGAGAGAGAGAGAGAGAGCATGTGTGTCAGTAAATGCAAGTGTCAGTTATACGCTGATATGTGTCTGGGACATTCTGGCACGCTGAACTGCCGTCAAACACACCGCCCTCGACTTCACAACACCACAAACTGTACTTACAAATACTCATTTTTTCCCCAGAGCAGAGTACAAAAAGGATCAGATGGATAGTTGTTGTTGCTGTGGGTTATACAGTTGATACCTTAAAGGCACTGTGTACCAATACTCAACCTTCATGCCTGTCCTTGACTACAGCAATATTCTGTATTGTCATGCTGCCCCATCAGCACTTAAGCAATTAAACTCTGTGTATCATAGTGCTCTACGCTTTAAAACAAACAACAAACTTTGCACTCATCATTGTTCCCTGTATCACACGGTTAGATGGGCTGCCTTACAGTCAAGAAGAACTAGCCACCTGATATCATTTATTCATAAAGCTCTGCTGTTGAAGCTTCCAAACACCCTAACATGTCTTCTGTCATTTAAATCTACTAACTACAGCACACGTTACAGTACCTGCTTAACCTTACATATCCCTCATGTACACACTAATGCTGGCAGACCTGGTGTCAGGTACTGTGCACAGTTTAAATGAAAGTAACTGCAAACTGTTCTCAAACTAGTCTAACAAAGCCTTTGGAGATTTTAAAGCTTTATTATCTTTCCAATCAATTACTATCTTTTAAGTCCTTGTTTGTTGTGGCGTTGTGTTGTTCCTGTGTTGTTTTTGCTTGCTGATTGTGTTCTTGAGAATGTTTCTTGTTCTCAGGTCTCTCTTGTAAAAGAGATTTTAATCTCAACAAGACTGCCTGAGTAAATAATGATAACATAAGACAAAAAGATGAAAATGATTTTGACCCCCCCCGCCAAAATAAAAAAAAATCCTGACTGTTGTTGATATATGTTATATTTCTGATCTTACCATTGCCTCTGGATCAGAGAAGGTGTTGTTGAGGTCCACTGTCTCCAGCTGGGCAGGGGCGCTACAGGGAAACATCAGTCATTAACAATCAGTCACATTTAAGTCATATTTCCCAACTAACCCATGAAAATACATAAATCTAGAAATTATACATATCAATTTACTATAGAGTATGTGTTTTTTATTACTTGAGTTTAAGTGAAGCATAGCGCAGGGTAGCCCCTTCAAACGCCTTCAGACTGGGATCTGGATACACTGGATAGTCCTTCAGCTCCTGGAGCAAAACAGACATTCAGAAACGAGGACTAACATTAGCTGCAGACTCTGGTGACGAGATGAAGAAGATTAAAAACAGGCAGATTCTAATATTGATTTCACCGACTTATTTGATCTCATTTGCTTTTGTAATAACTGAAGAGGATAACGTCCTTTTAAGTTAATATGAGAGATATTCATCTTTGTTGAATATGCACCTCAGCCTGACCTGGACTGACATTACTGTGTGCTCATTTCAATCTAATAAATACAGCACTGAAAGCAGAGATATATCAATAACACCGCCAAGCTTTTAGGCAGAAATGCAGACTAAAGACAGCTATGCAAAAAGTCACTGCGATGAACCGCAGCTAATAAAAAGAAGCTAGATGTGGAGCACACAAGGAAAATGTCATCCTCTGAAAGAATATGAATCTTAATGTTTTCAATAGTGATTGGACAAACATGGAGAGGTTGTTGGTTTGGGTTAAAAAGATAAAATAAAATGTGCTTTACTTTAAATTTAAAAGCACATTTGCAACAGTCCCATTTAGACCAAAATTAATCAAGAAAATAAAGAATAAATAAAATGGATCTGAACTTTAACAGATAGAGTGTTTCAACAAGTAAACACCTGAATAAATGTGACTGTGACTCACGTTGGCTGTGCAGGTGGTGGTGTTGAGATTTGGTCCAGAAGAGGTGACATCATTGTAGGGGGTGGAGGAGGAGGACGAGGAGGGGGAGGGGGAGGGGGAGGAGCCAGAGGGTGAGGGGACCGGCTCCACCGAGCTGTCAGATATCAGACTGCTGGGGCGCTGCGGGAGAGATGGAGAGAGATGCAGCATGAGAGAAACAGAGACAGACAGAGAGTGGTGGGCGCATCAATTATCACCAGGAGCTTTCCAATATATTGGGCTTAGATCGTGTTTTTGCCAGTAATAGTGTCAGTCTATGAAAGAATGGAGATTCCTCTCTGACCACAGCTTCACAGGAAACAGTTCAACCTGTGGTTACTTTAGTTCTTTGCATGTCACTATTTCAATTATTGAGATAATGTTTTTGAAAATTTTATATGATTGACAAATTGTATAGATGTTTGACTAAATGATCCACTGCTAGCTTCATCAGAGTTTCCAATCACATCTCACTCCTCATCAGCAGATTGAGTTTGTTTGTTTTCATTCAAGATACATGAAAATGGCTCACTGAGACTGTTAGATGCGGTTAAAACTACTGCAGTTAAAAAACTTGCAAGTGGACCTTTAGTTTCAGATTGTTTTCTCCAACTATGTTTAAGATTAACTTGTTAATTTATAAATGTCTGTTTTTGTACATTAGCATGTTTTCTTGCTGCTTCCACCAATGTAATTGCCTGGGTCCAGACCTTGGAATCCGCCCACACCACTGAGTTGACAGATTCGTCTGGCATCATGATATGAAACAGCGGTTTCTTGGTTGAAAAACAATCGATCCAATCAGCGCCACAAGAGGGACTAACACTATTGTCAAGCTATTGTCATGCTGTTGACAAGCTGGGCGCCAGAACCATGGTGGAGTAAGAAAATCAATAGCGACCACTAAACAAGATAGACACCTGCACATGTACAGTCAAGTAAATCAGAGTGTCATAAAGTGTCTGACCATGAGGTGTGTGAGGTCTGTGGGTCCTCTCACCTCATTGGGTGGCTTGAGGGAGTCCTGTGTTTCCTGTTTTGAGTCGTGCTCAGCGTCTGGCTCATTGTTAGGAGAGGTGTGCTGGTTGCCGGAGGCAACAGGTCGGTGGTACTGTGTGGTGCCAGTGGGGATGTGCCAGAAATAGATCTCTGATGAGTCTGAGATTTCCCGCCAGCCAGGGGGCAGGTCCCC
Organism: Epinephelus moara; assembly: GCF_006386435.1. NCBI lineage: Eukaryota > Metazoa > Chordata > Actinopteri > Perciformes > Serranidae > Epinephelus > Epinephelus moara. Next base: position 21,524,627 of record NC_065509.1, read on the forward strand.
CTCACCCCATACATCTGCTGCTGGATGACAGTGATACACAAACACATATTGCATATGAGTGTGTCACACAAACACATTTATATGACTGCACATGTGACACATACAAAAGGCTGCAAAAACACACACACACACACACACACACACACACACGCACACACACAGGGATGGACAGGGTAAATTTCAGTGATGGTCAGCCTGTCCCTTCTTAGTTTCTGTTGTCATAGCAACTCCGGGGCTCATCCCCTGTAGTCGGACCCAGTGGGCAACAGCATCTCTCCCTTCATCGCTCTCCTGGTTTTCTTTTCCACCGTCTGCCTTCTTATATTTCTCTCTCTCATATTCTCCATCTATTGCTTTGTCATGCATACTTGGCAATCATCGCTGAGTAGATCCAGCCCTGCCTTATTCTCTTCCCTTTTCTCCTTCCCTTTTCACACCCTTCTATCTGCAGTATCCTATCCCTCTGTCCATCCTAATCGCTCTCTGTGCCATAAGGTGGCTCACAGGGGCCTTAAAGGTTCCAGCTTTATTGCTGGAGTTACTTGCTTGGCTAAGAAGAGGCTTTTGGTAAATTTCCAGATCAGACAGTCTGTAGGAGGTAGAAGGAGGGAAGAGAGACAGAGAGGGAATGAAAGGAGGGTGTAACAGAGACATGATTAAAGGCTGACACAGATATGCCGATAAAAAAAAAAAAGGAAGATCAGATGAGAAGACAAAACACACACATATCTAACCTGTCTCCCGTGGAGTCTGAGGAGAGGGTGTCTCTTGGGACAGGGTGGTCCAGCTGGAGTCTTCGTCCTCTGATGGAGTATCAGGAGTCAGATCCATTCTTAAGCCCACTTTAGGGAGTCCAGTCTCTGGTTCAGGATCTGGCAGGGTAGGGGGGGGCCGGTTCCTGGTGGGGGTGCTCTTCTCTGCAGCCCGAGTCTGTTTAGGGGACGAAGGCGGATACTGTTGCAGGAACTGGTTCTCATTGTTGGGGTGCAGCTCCACCTTGATCACTCGGGGCTGGGAGCTCCGTGGGGGCTTTGCAGGACTGCGTGGACTAGCCTGAACCGGGGCACAGAGCTCCTCCCTGACCTGAGCTGGAGCCTGGCTCTGGAGGTGGTTTTGGTTGTCTGGGACCCACTCTGGGCTGTTGGAGGACGAGGACGTGGGTGAAAGCGGGGCTTCCACCACCACTGGTAGCAGGGGCTGCCTTGGTGTAGGTGTGGGATCATCTTCCTCTTCCTCCTCCTCCACCACTGGTGCCACCTCTTCCTTCTCTTCCTGGCAGCTCTGCTTGCTGCTGGACTTCTCCTCCTTCTGGCTCTCCCTCTCCTTAACAGGGCTGGCCTGCTCCTTCTCTGGAGAAGGCTGCTGCTTCTTTTCCTCCTTTTCCTCTTTGTTTCCCCAGTTGAGATCCAGGTCCCAGCCTTTCCCATGGTACTCCAAGAAGCTCTTGGTCCGTCTGCGGAACGGCGGTAGCTGTGAGTTGTCTTTTCCAAATTCCAGCCAGTCAGAAGTGGGGTTATTGATGAGATCATTGTGAATTTTGCCCTCTGTATTGGCCCTGCTCAGCTCCAACTGCTGACTCTCAGCTCTTCTCTGCATGTTGGCCCCATTCTTGGCCAGTTTGGGGTTGGTTGTATTAAACAGCGAGGCGGAGGATGAAGAGGAGTAGAGGGCGGAACTGGAGGAGGACTTTGTGGGGAGGCCCCTCCCTCTAGTTACAGGTTGGTTTTTAGAGGACAAAGCCAAGTTGTCACTGATTCCCATGGCGCTCCGCACGCTGGTCATAGCGTACCTCTGACGGCTCTTTGGCAAGGTGGCCGAACTTCCGGTTTCCATGGACTCCTTGATGACGTCTCGACCAAGCAGCTGGTTGTATGATGAGCGAAGGCTGAGGGAGGTGGGAGGGGCGGTGGAGGGGCCGCTGCGATTGGCCAGACCCACATTAGAAGGGGAGGAGCCAGAGCGGGAAAGAGGAGGAGTTTGTACTGACATCATGGCTGACTGGAAATACACTGCCGGGATAGAGCTGATGAGAGAAGAGACACACTGTCAGAACTCATTTAACAGTGTGTGCAACACAATATGGACCAGCTGGTACTGGGATTATAAGGTTGATTTCAATGTTGACATTAGGGATTTTAAAAAATCTGCTAATACATGAGTAAACTATCATATAGCATTATTCTTTAAAGGTATACTATGCAGGAATTGTTGGTTAGCTACCTTGTGTGACCAGTACAGCCAATGAAAGTACAAGTGAAAGCCAATCCCAGATCGACTCTCGTTTTGGAACAAGCTTTGCCAATTTCCTGTTTCGCCTTTTTGGTGCTGTGTCCGTGATTTTTGTAGCTTTCTCTTGGGTGCGCGCTTCTTATGAATTGGCACCTGGTCATTACCTTTTTATAAGGTCCTGACCTCACCTGCATGTTGTGCTGAGGAACATCTCAAACTAATTATTATGGCATTGACATCCCTTTGCACTTATTTTTTGGTAAACAAATGTTTGTTTTATAGACATGTCTCATAATTGCTCTAGGATGAATTAAGGTTGATTGCCATCATGTCCCTTCAGTCCTTCCCAGTTGATGTAGATGTATCACTCAACACACTGGGCACATATTGCTTATCCAGACATTTATATTTGATGAAATCACCAGACATCGTTAGGCTAAGTGTTGTCTGTAAATAACCAACCTGTTCATATAAAACTGTTTGATCTCGGTTAAAATTTAGTTGAAGACAACAGTCTTGCTGCTGTGACTTTACTGTATGACTGTAATGTTACTGCAGCAGCCTTCCACTCAAGCTAACGTTGGCTTTAGCAACTGTCACCAGCATCATTTACCACACTGACAGTGAATATTCACTAATATTAGGTGCCTCATATCTCAGTGTGCAAACCTTGGCTAACCCACTTCACAACAGCTTTTCTCTTTTTTTTTATTGACACATTGCTGGACCTTGACATTGGCAGTATAGGCTAATGCTAACGGCGCCACAGATGGAGGAAGAAAAAAATTAAAATGTTTATCTTTTACTTTTTTTTAAACTAATACTATTAGTACTATTATTGTGAAATATTACATAGGCCACAACAAAATAACCATAGAAAAAAGCCCATAGACTATGGCAAAGCCTACTAAATAATAGCCGTTTTATCTGGGTTCCTGCCCTCCTCCCCAGCTCCACATTAACTTACCTGCTCTCTGGGGAGATTGACGGTTATGACATCACATGAACGGCGAAATATGCTGTACTGTTGTCACATCAAAACAACAAAAGCTCTCTGGTGCCCTCTAAACTACCACTACACTACTGAGAGGAGTATATGTGCTGAGAGAGAACATTAAAATAAAACAAATCCATGTGTATATCAGCAGGAAGAGCGCTCATTAAGTTAGCTGACTGTTAGCAGTTAGCTGTAGCCGTTGGTCACAACCAACAGCTCACGGAGGTTGCGTTGATTTACATTGTGAGGCGTTCCAGCTCTTCAGTAAAAATGAGGATTGGGCTAACGTAAATTCTAACGTTCTTATGAGGTGTTCAAGGTAATCTTGTAAAATGTAGCATTTGGCGAGAAACTTGATTAAGTCAAGCTGTTTGAAGGAGAAATTTGTAAATGTTTCCACAGCACTATAAAACAGATATTAGAAATGAAGTTATGATGTATCATATATAGTAAATAGGCTTTTGCTTATTTTTTTTAAAGATGTTTTTTCATGTGAAAGAAGGTTATGTTAAAGGTTTTTCGTAAATGTGTATTACTGGATTTGTGCTCATTAAAGGTAGTGTAATGGACTGATTGACTTTAAAACTGTTCATTTTTTTTTTTTTTTTATTGTGTACATTTCTGTGTTTCCCTGGCACAAAAGACGAATAATTAACAACAAAAGAAACACCAATATAAAAACACTGGTACTGGCTATTAGCAAAATTGTTATTTTAAACATTGGTGTAACATATTTTTATCTTTATCTTTTTTTTTGCAAACAACATGGTTTTTTGGGGGGAGGGTGGCCACCACTGATGTGATAGCAAGTTCCTTTTCCCCATAAGGATACACTGAGTTGGCGTTGACTGGATGCAGGTCTGGTCTGTAGCTTGGAAGCAAAGCCAGAGCTGCTATCTTCTCGCTTTTTTATGATATAGGGAAACAAGTTTGGAGATCAACATTTTTGGATTTATTGTTGGTGCAACCAGCCACATGGCAACTCTTTGGCTTGTGTTATTAATTTAAACTGGTTTGTTTGAAGTAGAAATTTGGAGACAAGTTTCAGCCTCCTCTATGTACACTGTTATTGTCTATGCAGGAGCTGGTTTGCTTACCCCCAGAGGAGGCGTGGTGATGAGAGTTCACTCTGGATGACGTATTGCCAATCTGATGCATAAGAAGAAAATCAGAAAAAACAGGCAGAGGGCAGTTTCTCTGTGGAAAAATACACCACCACACGCTTTTTGTGTGTCATAAGTGATGATTGAGAGGAATTTGTATGAGTCTTTACATTGTTTTTCTTTTCAGGACAATCCTGCATAATTTACCTTTAAACTGTAAATTTTTGACAAGGATCCCTCAAGCTGGATTCAACATTTTTCTCCATTCGATTTTTGAAGACAGAAAGATAAGTAGGAAAGTGTTTCTCACTTTCCATTTTCCCTGAGTCAGTCAGAGTACAGTAACACTCCTCCTGTGGTTGCAAGCTTCTTTTATGCCTACTTATCTTTATGGCTGATAAATGGATGGTCGCTGGGTTAGTATATTTAAAAGCTTTGTTTCTCCAGCCTCTCTGCATATATCCTGTACTATACTAATATATATGTTGTTTAATCATTTCCAGTATTCTATCTGTGCTTGTCTCTGACATCATCACAGATAGGTGACATCATCCAGTTGAGATGTTCAGTGCTGTGTAACTCATTAGCATTTCTCTGATGTTACTACTGGGCATAAAGCTGATAAAAAGCATCTTGCTCTTTGCTCTCTCTGGCTGCAGCTCAGCCGGTCTCTCAGAGCCTTTTATTGATACACAACGGTACAGATTCTTCTCCAGCCCCATGCTGCCTTTTTACACATAAGGTGTCACTGTTAAAGTGTTAAAAACTGCATCAAAGACATGGACCTGGACTGTATTCTCATGTTATCGGAAGTGAGTCAGACCCTCGATGTATTCGCTGAAAGCCGGAGCTGAGCAGTAAGCCAGTCTGTGGGGAGGAGAAGTGGCAGCCAGCTCCTGCTAACAAGCTAGCAGTGTCTCTTTTATCTCTGGGTGGATCAGCCCTGTGATGCAGAATACAGACAGATGGATGGATGGCAACCAAGACAGAGAATCACTGTGACCTTAAGACACGGCACATGTACGGGTTGCATCACTGTTGCCTCTGTTTTTGAATTATCTAATGTGTCTACAACCCTGTGGGAAGCTGGTACAAACAACTGAACACTTCGACAGGTAGAAAAACATGCCCAGGCACGCAAGCATAATGTATAAACATCCTGTCACCCAATCATCAACACACACACACACACACACACACACACACACACACACACACACACACATAAACACACCTCAAACAGTGCTGCAGTCATCATCAGCCTTTTCTCAGAAACATGGAAAATACAAACGCAGCAGATTTTAAAGCACGACAAGATCTTGGGAAAAGACAGAGGCAGGATTTTTGGAGCCGGCAGAATCCCTGGCCGGTGCACTTTGTTCATGCGGGGCCCCTATCCGCTGCCCTCTCCCTGGGTGGTTGTCGTGTTGTCCATCTGTCACTGAGCCAGACAACGACAACAACCTGTTTGTGCTGAATCTGCATGCACTCACACTCTAGGCCTGCGACTAGACACAAACACAGTGTCAACAGGTACAAACTACCTGCACTGAGCTGAGCAGCTTACGAAAACTTCTTCAAAATGAGGTGTCAAAAATGCATTGATACCAGGCTAACAGCCTCAGACGCCTGGAGATGCAAGCTTTCCACCAGACACCTACAAACTGTGCCTTGAGCCACTGAAGCCGAAAATCACAGCAAATATGTTGCATGACTCAGAGGACGAATTACACATCCTGACACAACCCCCCCAGAAACACAGACAAGAAGTAATAAGCAAACAGCATTTCAACTCCCTATTGTCCCTTTCTTCTATTCTTTTTTAAATATCCCTATGTCTGAGTCGCAGACAAACTGGATCATCCTTTTCTTTCCTGTCTCCCCTGACAATGCAGCTAGATCTCCATTAGTTAAACAAAGTGGGGCGAAGAGAGGATGTGAGGGGGGAGTGGGGAGGAGAGAGGATGGTTATTAGAGAGGGAGAAAGCAAGGAGAATGACACAGCAGTTTGCAGGACAGCGGGGCGCAGTCAACACACAGAGGTAGTTTAACTGTTGTCTTCAATAAATCTGTTGTGCTCGCCAACAGCCGAGGTCATTCATGAGATGCACGAGATTTCAGCAGCTGGTCACGGGACAACAGCAAACTGCATATACTAATAAAACAATAGTGACTATGATCTTCCTTGTGCTTGTATTACAGTAAAATGTACAGTAATATATGAAAGAAAACAAACAGATATCATATAAATCATGTCCGTTCCTACAGATTTACCAGAATTATAGCAATAAAACTTGTTGACAGACAAAATACAAGGTCCTCTCTATTTTTGGAGCAAGGTGGCCTAACAGGATCCTTATCAGCTCTGGTTGTTTACACTATCTGCTCACCTTGCATGCAGATTTACAGACGAGAGTGTATTCGCCTGAAGGTCACCCTAAAAACAAAGATGAGATTGGTATCATTTTATATCAATAAGATATTTTAGAGATCCATCATCAGATCATATGGAGATATAGACATAGATCCTGGCCTGTCAGGGGGAATCCATCCTTCATCAACTTACTCCCTGTAATGGCAGGCCTCTTTCCTCAACTCTGAACTGCACCCACTGCTTCACAAATGAAATGCAACAGATGAAAGCAGAGGCTGGGGGGGAAATGAACTTGAAAAAGTCGATGATGTCATGGGTGGAGTGCTCTCGCCCCTCTTTTCTTGCTGCCTGCTCAATAAAGTCGCTCACTGAGGTATCAGAAACTGCGTTAGACCGTCTTTAAATGCACCGTAACGCCGAGGATTCATAGGTGGAGTTGCCATTATCGCGGAAGCAAAGCTGTCGTGAACAGACGCAGTAAATCTCCAGCATCCAGCCCCTCTCTCTCTAGCCCCATCACCACCGCCGCACTGGGAGGGGAGCGCATCCCATCGAGAGCATCTATTTACATCTACTCACCGCTTCGGTCAGCCTCCGGGCTTCTGCGCCTCCACTCCCACGACGACACACACAAACACACAGACACGCAGTAGTGAGCAGGGCCGAGGTCGACAGCCGCTTTTAAGTGCCAGTCCGCCCGTAGCTGCAGCCGGCCGCCCGTATTGGATCACATCACATCATCTGCCCTCCCAGCCCGGCTCGGTGCTCGCTGGCGACCAAGCTGCGCTTTCTCTCTGCGCCAGAGGATCCCGGAGCGGCGCGGCGCTGTGGAGCCTTCAGCCAAGCCGGCCAATCACGACCGAGGACGCAACACGCTCGGCGCACGGAGAAGACGCAACCATAATAAATCTGCCGGTGTTATTTTGCATCTCAGGTAATGAAATCACACATCATCGGGGTCTTACGTCATGCAGTTGTCTGAAGAAATATGAATGGTATATGTGGTACACCAGTGATCACATCTGCCCCTGAAACACAGTTTGAGTTCCCCTCAGATAAACAGTGTATCAAACTCAAAGTGGTCCTAAAATGTATGATGTCACCATGAAGTTATTTCCATACAGAAGGCAAGTCCAGATTACAATTCAGATGAGTTAAAACTTAAGTTATTGTAAACAATACTCTCTGCTCCTTGGAATAGGGGAGACCAGGGACAGGTGTAACACTTTTGCTACTTCCCCAGCAAATAAAAATACATATTCACTGGAATAACCAATAAACAATGTCAATGTGAGCAGCATGGTGATGCAGTGGTTAGCACTGTTGCCTCACAGAAGGAGGGTTCCAGGTTCAAATCCACCAGCTGTGTGGGGAGCTCGCATGTTCTTCCCGTGTCAGTGTGGGTGTAGTCTGGCTTCCTCCCACAATCCAAAGACATACACTTAAGGTTAACTGGTGACTCTACATTGCCCATAGGTGTTAATGTGACCATGAATGGTTGTCTGTGTCTATGTGTCAGTCTAATAAATGTCAATATATCAACTAGTGAAACTGTATATGGGTGGTTTTATGAATTAAATTGTCTACAGATAACACCTGTCAGTGGTTTTAATGTTTTGGCTGATCGGTGTTTATCCATTGTTGTATTTAAGGGCATCATAAAGAATGTGGCGACAGAGACATGTGCTTGTTTTTCTTCAGAGGCCAATATGTTTGAATTGTTGTTGTTTTATCGTGGATTTTGGTACTATATGTTCAATTTGTTGCATTTTAAATGTGTTTTGATTGGCTGCTACCTCGGCCAGGTCTCTCTTGTGAAAGAGATTTTCAACCTCAATGGGACTTCCTGGTTAAAAGATAGTTAAATAAATTTAAAAAAAAAAGAAGAAGAAAAAAAAAAAAAAGATTTAAATACAGTCACTTGTTCAAAAATATACATAATTAAACAAGCAAATACTCAAAAAGATGAATCATTCCTGTTATTGTGACTATTTCTTTCTTTTTTTAAAATAATGAGTTTTTTCCACACATGACAAAAAAGAGGGGATTGTTTTTTTCATGATTTTACTGAGCTTGTGCGTCTAACAGTACAACATCGTTCTCATAGTGCATCATAATTCACTTTGGTATGTTTATAGTTCACAGGTTGAACTATCACAAGGCATTTCTTCTTACTCCTCTCAAGTCTTTCTTTTACATACAGTAATGCTATTACTTAAAGTTAAAATATGACACTATTTAAAGGACTCTGTCAGTTTCAGAAGTGTGATCCCAGTAATACAATTTTCATACACAAATATAACAAACCTTTTTTATGTGATTAATCCAACATTAGCAGGGAGAGAAACAGCTGAGATTCTCAACCCATCCAAAGGCATCCGGATCACATTTTGTTTCTGACAGGAGAACATCTCTCACAGAAAACACTGTACTGAATAGAGACAGTAGTAGAAAAGCTTCCATATCTCATTCTATAATACTGTAAGACTTTGAGTCCAACAGCTCTTTCAGACTTATAAAAAAATCATTCAAATCATATTTAAATGTCCAAACACGCACACATAGTTGGTAAAGTATAAAATCTACTCTAGTCCAGACTTCACAATATGTACATACCTTACACACTTTTGACCTTTCTTCTCACATTCACGCTTTGAAATACATTCCTCAGTTTGACCTGTGCTGGCTCAGGATATCCTATATACCTATCCCTACAGTCCACTGGCATGTTCCTCCCTCAGTGCTGCAGGGATAGAGGTGAAGAGGCGTGGTGGACAGCGCTGGCGGGACACACAGGCTCCCGGTGCTCCAGGAGTGAGGCAGGAGGGGAAGCGGGACGGGGCGACTGGTGGAAGGAGGGACATGACTGGCCAGAGAGGAGAGCGGCTGCTGGAGCCGCCGGTCGACTACGGAGAAACACGGAGCTGAACGGATGGAGCGCAGCAGTGTATCTTCTGGCGGAGAGGAGAGGAACACAGAGGAGAAATCAATTGCTCATTCTCACAGCTATTATCACAGCTGTCTTGGCTCATTAGAAGCTTGTCACATGCAGCGCAATCACTGACAAATGCACGAAACGCAATGACTAATACAAATGTGATATTTGCCATGTGAGCTTAGTTACCCTTACTGAATGTATCATTGGGAGACAGCAGTAAACTCTTGGCCTGCTTGTTGCCTGCTTGAGCGGCTCGTTTGTAGTATTCAATGGCTGTCCTCAGATTCTGCTGCACCCCAAAGCCGCTCTCGAAACACTGACCCAGGAAGAGCAGGGCAGTGTCGTCCTGCATGAACAAAAATGAGTATGTGATTTTGGCTATTTGATCTTCAACAACAATCTTCTGTACAAGAACAAGTCGGGCAGAGAACTTAATGTTACAAACTGACACCAGGAACTTAAACAGACATTATGGGCAGAGGACTGAAGATGCCACTATCAAAACAAGCACAACTGCTCTGTGTGACTCAACGCTGAGACATTCAGCAGGCTGTAGCTCTAAAGTTATTTGTAGTGATAGTAACTGATGGTATTACTTCAACACAACTGCAGCAGAAAGTTACAAAAATGTATAAGTAAGGATGCTTTACAAATACACTGTGAGAGTCAAAAAGCAGGGGATGGGGGATACTCTGTTTCCTGATACAGGGCAGTAGAGAGGTGGTGAAATCTCAGGGATAAAGCCACAGATAAAACTCTAGAAGCATCTAGAAGGGCACTCACTCCGCTCTCTGCTGCCATCTTCAGGTACTGCACAGATCTGCTCCCATCTCTCACCGGCTCCTGAGTGTAAACCGAGGCAAGGCAGACCTGCGCCTGAAGAGGGAGAGAAACAGAGAGCTGGTTCACTTCTGTAAAGATACACCAGCATCAAGTGATAAGCACGCACACAGGAACCCAGCACAGCAGAAAGAAATGAGATGAATGGCTCCATGTTCAAATCAAATCTACTGGATTCATTGACTCCCACTAAATCACAGAGAGCAACAGAACTGAAACGACTGCTCGATTAATCAAGTAGTCGATTGACTGATTAAGAAATCCAGGGATCCCTATTGCAAATGTTGTGGGAGAGAGTTCCAGAGATGGGGGGCAGAGTGGCTGAAGACTCCAGAACCCATGGTAGACAAGTGAGCAGATGGTGATGTGAGTTGGAGTGCAGATGAAGATCTAAGAGTATGGGTGGGTCCAGTGTTTCCCACACATTCATTCATTTGTGGCGCCCGCCATGATCAAAAAATCTGCTGCCACAAATAGATTTTCTACTTATGGAGCTGGACCGTTCATTAGGAGCGCTACCGGAATATATATACATTGAGTTATTTATAGCACCACACTGATGGAGCGCAGAGTGCACTTGGGTCAGAGACGGAGCAGCAAAGTGAAACTTAACCATTCATTCTGCTGGGTCTTAAAGTATGCATCTACTTGCAGCACTGTGCTTCGAATGGTTTGACAGATCAATTACCCACCCCGCAAGTCACAAACTGCTGCTAAGGAAAGAAAAGACCTCATGGAGGGTTCTGCCTGTGCTGCGTTCACAGACCCACAAAAACCTATGAATTTAGAGAGGGGACACAGAATGATACAGAGGGACACACAGGTATTTAACATTTTTAAAAAAAGAAAGTTTGCTGTCGGGGTGTGTAGATATGAAGAAGCTCAGAAAGATACAAAGGGGCTCGGTACTGAAGGGCCTTGAAGGTGAGAAGCACAATCTTGAAACTGATGAGATATTTAACAGGAAGCCAGTGAAGTTTCTGAAGAACAGCGGTAAACTCTATGGAGGGAGTTCTACTAATGATACGGGCAGCTGACTTCTGTACCAACTGCAGTTCATGCTGACACTTAAGAGGAAGACCAAAGAGGATAGACTTGCAGTAATCAATTTGGGATGTAACCAAAGCGTGAACGAGAATAGCGGTGCTGTATTGTGTTAGAGACAGGCAAAGGCGATTAATGTTACGTAGATGAAAATCTGCTTTTACCTAAATTGAAGAGAACTCTTGATGAGCCAACATTTATTTTATTATTTAAACCTGTGTCTTTCCTACTGTGACATGTTAAAATGTCTTCTGTGGAAGTTCTGTATAAAGATAGATGTTAAAAATGGGTAAATGGCTAAAATGAAGTACAGTATATCTCATAACATGGTAAAAGCAATGTGGAAAAGCACTGTTAGAAAAGTATTATTATTTAGTAAGTATTGCAATATTTAATGTACTTGCACTTGAGTTGCAAAGGTATTCTGTGAAAGAATTAAGAGGAGCTGATAAGTTTTTGTCATGATTTTCACCTTGGTGAGTCCAGCTGCAGCAGCCTCTTCCAGTAAACTGATGGCCGTGTTTAGCTCCTCTAAACTCTGGTGCCCCCTGCTGGTCAGGAGCAGCTTTGCATAGCGGTACTGAGCCTGTCTGTGACCCCCAGCTGCTGCCTGCCAGTAGTAATATAGAGCCTTGGAAAAATAAAAACACACAAGAATCATCTCAAGGCTGATTTCTGACACAGGAGAAGAGTAAACATTTTCAGAATGATGAAGCACTCAGTTCAAGTTTGAATCCTCACCTTCTCTTTGTCCATGCTAACTCCTCTGCCTTTCTCATAGCACACACCTGTGTTGAACTGGGCCTTGCTGTAACCCTGCTTAGCTGCAGCAAGGAAGCATGTAAAAGCTGCCTCGTAGTTCTCACTCTTGGCACTTTCGAGACCTGCAGCAAAGAGAGATGAAGATATAAGCTATGGGAAGAGGAAAACAAATATGGTTCATTATGCAAAAACCCTTTAAGATTATAAAAAGTAGAACATTTAGTGTGTGTAAAATGGACTGCCTTGAGCAGGAATGAATGTGTGAAAATGATTTGGCGTGTAACTGTGTCAATAAATTGTTACCAATGATGTTGAGGACAACAGGAATACTGGTTTCTCCCACATGTCTGAGATTCAGTGCTGCTCCTGCCAGCCTCTCCTCATCTGACAACAAGTCCTGAAAACACAGAAGAGGATAAAAAACAAAACAAAATTTAATGCCAAGTCAGTCAGTCAGTCATTTGTAAGGATAAAGAAAATGAGTACTCCTGAAGACTTTCACCTTGTCTCTAGCATCTTTTGTCTGTGTGTTGCCTCGGTCGGCATCATTCTGCAGAGGACAGGACGCTGACAGAAGTGGTTCCTCTGTGATTTGGGCAAAGAAAAAAATATATTTCTCTGCTCCCACAAACACAAGACTAAAATTAGAATTTTGACTCAAATTTTTGTTTAACAAATTCTCAACTATGACTACCACAGAGCAAAGGACAAACCGGGTACAGGAGTATCGTGGTTCAGGAGTGCCCTCTGCTGGTCAGAGATGGAGCAGTTAGCAGTCAGATGGTCCTGCTCACTGCTGCTGTGATCACTGGCATCACCTGAACAACTGCTACTGCTGCTGCTGCTGCTCTGAGCCGGGGACTGATCTTGGTTCTGTCTCTCTGGCACCCCCTGCACACACAACACACTCCTTCCTCTGGGCAGGACATCACGTCTGGACACTGGAAAACCCAAACACACACACACACACACACAAAAAGAAAACAGGAATCAGGATACAAATCACACAAGATTAAAAGGAAAAAGGTAAGATGGTTAAATGCCATTGCTTAGTTACAATAACACATTAAGCACTTACAGATCTTCAGCAAAATGCTGTAGCCACACTTATGTAAGGTTGAGGGTGTTGTCAGGGCCCCAGGGATCGGACTGGGCTCAGTGTTTGAGGAGAACTGAGAATGGATCCTCCTGCAGATCTGCATGAACAGAGCTGCTGCAGCCCCCTGCGTAGACATATTAGCTCCACTGTCATCGCAGCATAAGAACATGAGATGTGTACCACTACTCCTTGCACCGACATCATGGGAGTCCCCTTAAGTGTAATGGATTACAGTTGTAACATGCAAGTTTTCTCTTGCTACATAAATGTCATTATGTAGGTACAGTACAGTAGTAAACATCCCTGAGAAATATCAACAGGATTCATCCACTCTGCAGGGAACAGCAGCTGGAACACCAGTTTAGCACAAAGTAAAAATTAAGATCCGGGAGTATCATGGTTACCTGGATGTGTCTCTTCTTCATCAGTTAGCATAGTTTTCACACGTTATGCATGCTACTTGTGGTCTGTAGGAAACACCAAAGCACGGGAACATCCAGCGGCTCATTTGTAACATGTGATACGTATTTAACTGCCAAGATTTGTGAGCACATTTTAATTACTTAACTTGTATATACACATTTATAACAGTGTAGACATTTAACTTGTAGACTGTGAAGCTAAATGAATTGGGGTGTTGCTACATTTTTGACCCTCCAGGGTTCAGTGCTCAGTTACTCACAAGCCTCCCCAAATTGCATGCTCTCTGTGTTCAGTCAGATGTCATTCATTGAACTCTAAATCAAATAAGGGCTGTATGGTATTTGTATAACTTCCATCAATTCAAATCGCTTACTATGCATGTGTAATCAGTGCAGCTGTCAGCAAGGAATATGCCAGCTGCTGCATCCCTTACGTTTTAATATATCATTATGTTTTCTAGATAATATGATCACATACTTGATATGAAATCAATGTAAAACAGCTGCGTTACAATCGTAGCCCACGCTGTTACAATTAAGACACACATGTGCTTCATTTGTAATATCAGACAGCGTCCACTTTTGGTCTGAAAATACTACATATGTGGGTGAAAAGAATCTCAGAGTAAAACGTTAAGATGTTACACTTATGGTGACTTTCTCCTACTGCACACAAGAAATAGCGAACCACGTGCCATAGAGAGCAGAGAACAGTCTGCAGATTCTTTCCAAGCAAAACTCTACACACTATGAGCTCATTTTTAAGTAGAGGGGAGGAGCATATCCACAAGAAACAGGCTATGCGGAGAGATTAATTATGAAGGAAATCAGACAACACATTTATATGCATGTAGTAACCTGCATGAGATTGTTTGCGATGAAAACCTGCAGACTGCTGGCTTACCATGACACATTATTGGGCACCCCTGCTGTATACTTTAACAGTAGTGATCAAGAGAGACCAATAAGACCACTACATGGGGGTAAGCAGTGTATATGAGCAGCTAAACATTATATCACGTGATGAACGCCATCTCATATTATAGCAAAAGGCCATTTGTGCCACATTGCCTGATTGATATTTGTTTAATGGTTGCATTTTCTTTTACTTGGTGTCATTAAGTTCTACAAGTAGTATCATTCCTTTATTTAGTTTAAACAAGGTTAAATACACAGCGCTCGGGGTGTTAAATAAGTGGGGAGATGAGACCAGTGACAAGCTCCGTGTGCAGCAAAGATTTTAGTTTTGGGGTGGACTAGTGTTGGCTGTTTGTTTTGTCATTCAAGTTAAAGTTGGTAATTGTGATCGCAGTTAGCTTTAAATTAATTTAATACTAATAGCTGTCAAATAGTGTATGAAAGCCAAACAATCATGTAATATTTGTGTAATCAGTTCAGGCTCTTTATACCCTCAGTGAGCAGCCTCCTGACATCTTTCTTACAACAAAATGTAGACAAATCGTGAGCTATTGGCGTCTAGAAAGTAATACTGGACATATGAGTATATATAGAAGGTCTTTTATATCACAAAAGGTAACAATTGAAGTCATACCCATCCCACAGCATCTAGGGCTGTGTAACGTGGAAGCTCAGCGTAGCCAAACTGAAAGGTCCTCTGTTTCTTCCTCCTCTCTCCATCTTCCTCTTTCTGAGAGCTGCAAGAAAAACAGCACAAACAAAATATTACAATTATGTCTGTTTCTGTTTCCAGTGTGTTGTACTAAGGCAACACAGAAACAAATACTGTGTTTGAGGGAGATGGCTTTGTTTCTGTGTCCTCAACCACCCCTGTTCATGCTAACAGCACATGCTGCTGGATGATGCAACCAGTTGAAAGGGGAGGCAGCATGAGTGCTCCGAGAGGAGAACGGGTTCAAAGAAGGGGTAAAGGAACAAGAAAGGAATGGGATGGGGGGGAGTCTCTGAGGTTTGACCTTAATTCAAAGGTTTTCTTTTCATCAGCTGATAATATGGCCAGTGGTTTGAGGGCAAAGAAGTCCTGAGATCAAAGTGAGACGCTCAGTGCTTTTCTTTCCTATTTCTTCTTTCTTTCGAGGCTTTTCTCATAAGTCCTCGACAACGTCTGCACAGTGGAGAAGAAAAAGGAGAAGCTGTGTGTCGAAAGTACCTGCCGTCAGAGGAGTGTCGGGAGGTGGAGAGGACAGCTGAGTTGTTGATGACCTCAACCTCCCCCAGTCCCTGAGACTGCCCCTGGTTCTGGGGCAGCCGTAGGGGGTTGTTGTTGCCATGGCATCGATGTAGAACTGAGAAGTGAAGGGAATACGGAGACAGCAGAAATGAGACATTAATGTCCAGTGTTTAAATTTCAGGGAAGAATACAAGGTTCCTCAGAGCTACCTGACATACAGTACATAGTCTGTCATTTCCTAATATATTTCTAGGAAATTTCCTGGAAAGAATAATGCATAATATGATAATAACTAATGGGGAAAAAAGAGACTAAGATCTGAGACCTTTATTTCAGTTTGTTTACGTTGATGGTTTTTAAGCAGTTGTTGATTTCCAAAGTATTTTTTTCAACTTATTTGGTTATCACTGGAAACTTTATTCTCTATCAATGTTAAACTGTATTCTTAACTGCTAATTATTATTTTTTTTTACATTTTTGCATGTTTGTGTAGCTGACCTGCTGTGCACTAACAAAAAGACTCTCTAGATAAGACACTAGAACTAATTAGAATTAATTGACTGGGATAAAACTCTGCCTCACTTTTGCCTAAAACAAGTACAAAGTTACAAAGTCATTTTCAGGAACCTTTCAACAAATTTTCAAACACTAATTACTTATCTCTTGGACATGACAGGAAACTACAGGACATAAAAAGTGGTAGCAAAACATGTGCAGCGACACTTCTGTAGTATCAAAGTCCTGCAATATCATCTAATTAACAAAGACCACATTGTTTTTATCTCATGCTAATGCATTTTACAGAGGTGGTAAGAACCCAAATCATGTGATCTCTTTGGTTAACTTGTGCACACTGACTTGCATGAAACAAAATGTCATTATTTTAAAGAGCGGTAAGGCGTTATATTGACAGAGGTGCAATGCAATACTTTTTTTTTTTTTTAAGTTTCCCGAAGTATATGTGCACAAAGACAAATACAGGGATCAGTAAAACACAAATATAAGCTATACAAATCAGTAAGGTACTGTTCATTACTTATAAGGAGAGAGGGGGTCGGTGCAAAAAGGGGGGGCATGTCAAATCAAGCACTGGAGAGAGACTTGTGTTTTTTATTTTGGCTTAGGGGAGGGGCATAGAAACTTAAACAGCTGTATTTTGTATTAATTTTACAGCAAATTATTAAAAGGAAACAGTCTGGAAGGTGTATTTTCTTGAAGAACTGCCAAAAATCACACCATTAATCACAGCCAGAAACTTTGAAAACATAAATTAGTGTTGGATTTTCAAATTTCCGACAGTGCTATAACACATAATGTGCAGTGAACGCTTCTGTCAGAAAAAAAATCATTACGAAATCTGAGCTTAAAATAGTGATATTTCATCAAAATCACTTTATTCTACATTTCAATTCAAAATTTGGCCAAAAATAAATCTTTTGCACTAACTAACCAGCATGCACAACATGAGTGAAAAATCAAGGCTCTTTTCAACTCATTTTCCACCTGTCACTCAGATACACTCAAGGAAAAATATTTGTAGCTTCAAGGAGGGTAAAGAAAATAAAGTCACACCCCTCCTCTGATAAGTAAAGAACAGTCCCTAATAACTAATAGGTTAGTCAATCCATGGCAGGCAAACACAGGTATTTAAAAATAGAAATCCAGACACTGGTGTAAGAATAAGGGTGAGGATGAATAGTTATGAAATTTACAGACAAAGCATTCAAAACACATTTCTCCAACAAAACATCCTGTATGTGTGTGTACATGCCACGTGCGCAAGTGTTTCATGCAGGTAGCGTTGTTGACACTTGACTAACGGTGTCATGTATGTGAGTGTATGTTTGTGTGTACAAGAGTTTACTGTTTAGCTATAAACAGCCTCTGGACATGTTTATCGAAAGGTCTAGAAACCGGCTGTGACTGGAGCTCAGTGACAGGAGTTCAGTTACAGGAGCTCAGTTCACTGACTGACCAAAATAAACCGGGTGACGGTGTCAGTTACAACAATACGGTAAAACTAGATAAAGTAGTTTCCTATTTTGAATGAACTGACTTTACTAGTGATTAGCTAACCAGCTAACGTTACGCTACATGGGAATAATAATATATAGCGTTTATTTCTTCATTTAACGTTAAGCGATACAACACGGCACTGTGTGAAAAGGGGGATGTGCCCATGACATTTGTCTCACCTCTTCCAACAAAACCTTGAACTCTCCACATGGTTCGTCTCTTACAGCAGCTTTATCTCAGGAGTCTCCGGTGAGGCATGTTTAATGTCTCTTTGAGTCCGTCTGTCGCCATTAATAACGACAGCAGCCGTTACTCGTTCTACTGACTCCGGCGGGTGAGTGAAATCAGTCACGAGATCTGTCGGAAGAGCACCAACCCGGAAGTGCCTCCTATGACGCAACAGAGAAAGTTTGAGAGCGTTGTTAACAGCGTCACAGCGCCACCACGCGGGGCAATGGAGAGTAACAGCCTTATAGAAGACCAGCGTGTGCCAAGACTGTTGGGAGGAGTAGCTACAGTAAGTAAATAAAGATTAGAATGAGGCCTGTATATAAAAATAACCAACAAACAAAACTAATATGTGCCCTTAATATATTTCTGAATCGTGGCACAGGAGAAGAAAACAACTTACCATTGTTCAGAGGGGCAGATAGAGAGCAGGCCTTTGCAACTGATTCAAACTTACACCTTGACTGGAAATATTCCTGTGTTCAGAGATGAATGATTGAAAAAAAGGATAATATTAATATAAAAATTATGCCATTTGCTATACTGTATATGTCCTCAAAAAGGCAAACTCATCTGCATCATGGTTTTCTTTTCTTTCTTTTTTTAAAAATAGTAAGTAGCTATCTAAAACAATTATATGCTTTATCTAAGTAGAAAATCTATAAATATACTATAAAACTATTCAATTAAATTATTACGTTCTAACTTTCTTTGATATTTTTGTTAGATATGCAGTGATGATTGTTGGGTAATATGTATGTTGATGTTGTCTAATGTCATTTCTCTATTTGTGTCAAGACAATACATGCACGATAGTGTGCACTGGGGCCCTCCGTAACCTCCTTACGCCACTGCTACTGTTAAATATCTTCTGGGACACTACCTATAGGCTATATCGGGGGTTCAAATTTTTATATTTGCCGTTGGATGTTGTGTGCATACACACTGGAATTTTTGGTTTATTGTTGATTGATGTGTCGGAATAACTCCCTAAGGGATGGGTCATCCCTTTGTATCAGTCATTCAGCAGCACAGTGGGTATAATATAGGCAGATCTCGGGTATGTTCAAAACTAGATGTTTTTTAGTTCTTTAATTTTGACCTCCTTTAAGCCAGCCAAAATAAATAAATAAAAAATAATAAATGAATAAATAAATAAAATCCCCACACTACAATTTTTGTTTAGTTTAGAGCTGAGAAGGATTTGAAGGATTTGACCATAGTGGTACTCAGCCAGGTGTCTGGAGACAATCACAGGTTATTGACAGTGATCCAGGGGGGTGCCAGAAAAATGGGGAATTATTTCTTTTCAATTAAATTAAATCCAGTTCAGTTAAATTCAGCTCAATTCAATTCAATTCAATTCAATTCAATTCAGATCAGTTTAGTTCAGTTCAATTCAATTCAATTTCATTTATAAAGCCCAATATCACAAATCACAATTTGCCTCAGAGGGCTTTACAGCATACTGCATCCCTCTGTCCTTTGGACCCTCACAGCGGAAAGGAAAAAAAAAACCCTCAAAAAAACCTTTAATGGGGGAAAAAAATGGTAGAAACCTCAGGAAGAACAACTGAGAAGGGATCCCTCTTCCAGGATGGACAGACGTGCAATAGATGTCATGCAACACTATTTAATTCATGATAGATGTGAGCCTGATGTGAGTAAGAATCATAAGGGTGACTACTCTGATCATAGGTTTCACTTCCTCCTCAGCTGTAGTTGAGTCTCTACATCATATTTAACAGTCAGATGGAGGTCCCTGAAACAAACCTTATTAAATGGGAGTCTGTGACCAGATGTGTATCAACTTGGCAGTCCTTGGCATGAAAAAGGAGACAAGCTGGCCTAGAACGTGTTGGGCCTAAATGCCTGTATGTTTGTGCAAAGGGGAAGGCAACTGCATGACAAATGTATAGCGTGCTCTTCATAAGGCAAATGTGCATTCATCTGTCTTTTAGCATGTTTAAATCTGTGCTGCAGAGGAGACTTTTTAATTGGTAGCACAGGTGTCACTAATAACATTAACGATGGCTTTGTTCTATTCAAGTGTCACAGTAAGCCGCACAGTGAGCCAGTGAGCCAGCAGCATACACAATACCAGGACCCTGAAACTAAAGCAGCTAAAGCATTGATATTATTAAAATTGATAACTGTGCTTCATGAACAGTGAAATGTCAACAGGTCCTCATGGTGTATGACTCAGGGTTTATTTAAACATTACATCACATTTATGAAGATTCATGTCTGAAAAGGTGTTACAGTAAAACTGAGTTCAGACTGCAGCAAGAATATGAAGTAGAGGCTACTATCTTTGCAGTATTATATCGAAAAAAACACAACACTTCCCTGCTTTAAACATATACCCAGGTGTATATATTAGCGGTACAGGCTTCATAAATAGGAAACTGCAAATTTAAAATGGCATTTCAAAACCAGTGCAATTTGATAGTCGCAATGCTAAAATATAAATACCCTGCAGAAATATGCAACGAATACCTTAAGTCCTAAAATCAATAATTTGTAGAGATCCAGCTCACTCAGGGAAGCAACATTTTACTTTCAAATTAAGTTTCTGCATAGTCATGAATATGGCATAGAGACCACCAGGCTTTATGACACTGTCTAATTAAAAATTAACCAACTTTTTGACATTAATTCGAAGACTTCTTGCTTCTGTTGCACTTCTCTCTCAAACACAATTTCTCCGAGGACACATCTAGGTAAAGTTTCTCAGGATTGTAGTGTCAGCTCAGTTTTTAGTGTAAATTTATAATGGGCTGTGAGGTGGTGTGGTGAATGAGGAGATTGTGCTGTCTGTCTGTCTGTCTGTCTATCTATCTATCTAGATGAATGAAGACTTTACTCATGGGTTCAGGGGGTGATTTAGTAAATCGCCCACAGCTCATCGCTCACTCTGCAGGACAGTTTGGCTTTTCTTTACTCGGCCCCTGGATCAAACAGTGACGCACGCCTCAACTCTTCCTGGAAACGTGCACACTCTTTCAGTCAGATGGGGCTAAACGGGGGGCTGGAGGGAGGTGATGTGCCGTTGTGAAGTCAGATTAAACTTGGAATAATTCCCTCCTTGACCAGTTTCCATGGTGACACAGTCATCATGTCTTTCACTTACCAGCCTCCATGGGCGAATAAGTCTATCCTGCAGTAGTTTGTAATGTTAGCAAGATCTCTGCACTGCCAAATAATGTTTGCTGACTCGCCTGGGGCCAAATTTGTCTGGGCAATATGGAAAACACCGAGTTGAGCTGGAAACAGAGTCCCACTAGAGATGACTAATTGAGCAGTTTGTTTTTACCCATGTTTCAGTCTGTATTCGAGTTCTCAAGTTTGGGAAATTTAAAGCAGGGAGGGGACTTAATAAGTGCTGAGCAATTTTTGAAATCTCATTTGCTCTTTTTTTTTGTTACCTTCTAAACATTTCTCCCCCGTTGCTGCGGTTCATGACTCTCTGGCTGCCTGCTTGTTCACAAATAAATGGGTTCCCAGCCAGTGGGTGCAGACATAGTAAAAATGGAGCTGGGTATTATTGAAGGCAGTGGTGGAAAGGAAGTAAGTAAACTTACTCATGTGTTACACTTCAGTACAGTTTAGGGGTATTTGTACTCTACCTCGATACTTTAATTGGATGCCACTTTAAACTTTTACTCCACTACATTTATCTACCAGCTGTAGTTACTTCTTGTATTGAGAGTTTACACAAAAACACATGATAAGCTATAGGAAAAATAAAAGCTAAATCCTAACTGAAAAGAAGTGCATGTTTCAGATGTTAATGAATCTGATAGCTACAGAACATCTCTTACTTCCTGAATTAATAAATATTCCAGCAGTAAGTGAGACACTGTGTGGATGTCTTTGATTTTTTAGCAGTTACACCTGAGAGTGATCTCCCCTTTACAGTTATCAGATGGCTTCATTTAGTTCCTTGTTAAGCTCGAGGCCCAAAGAACGAAATTAATCTCATATTTTCTAATAGTTGAATCCAGATTATTGCCAAGTAGGGTTCCACATACAAGGATTTTGTATCTTGTATCTTCTCGATTTTGAATCTGCACACTGTACAATGTTTTACTGTCAAAATTTTATACTAATGAAAACTCTGGCTCTCTGTACCGACAAGTCCGTTCTGTGCTGCAGGTTTCAGGTTTGCTGGTTTGTGTCAAGGTCTGTTCCACCCAGGGGTGTAAATATGGACAGTGTGGGCATTGTGGTTTTGCTGGGGCCTGTGGGGTGGAGGGGCCTAATTCAAAATCGCTCAAGACTGACAAGCTGGGCACATCTGCATAAAAGCAGCAGTAAGACACACTTTTGGTCAAATATGTACACACCTAAAACTCTGTGTGCGTGTGCTTCATAACTAGTAACTAGGGCCTCCTAGGGCCCATCATAATAGTGTGCACTGGGGCCCATTGTAACTACTTTACGCCACTGGTTCCACCATTGATATGTGTTGCTTGTATTGGTCAACGATTGGCTTTTATATTAATCACATAAATTTAGCTAGCCTGGCGTAAGTTTAAATCTCAGATTTTAGGGAAACTCACAGACATCACCCCCCTCAGTGTCACAGTCTGCTTCTCTCCCTAACCTGCCCCTGGTAAATTTCCACTCACCTGCACTCTTACTGCCAGCCACACCCATCTCATCAAGGCAACTCTGCTCACCTGCTCAACTCAGCCTGCCACCTCATCAGCCCAACTCCACTCACCTGCTTTCAATCACTGACTGGCTCATTGCCAGATTGTTCTTCAATCTCATGCAAGATATTCCAGCACTCACTCTTGGCTTGATTCCCCGGTACCGACCTTGCTGGTTCCTAACCTGTCTACGTCTTCTGTTTCCCATTAAACTCACCAGCCTTCTGTCCCTGACCACCAGTTCTGCCTCAGCGTCTCTGGTTTCCGTCTGCCTATAGCTGTGTGGTGTTTTCCTGCCACGATGTTTTAAAGTGAGTGTTCCCACCTGCTGTCAGTCACCACACACTGCCTTGTGTGTGTATGTCCCTCTTTTACCTACCTGTCGGCTCATTCCCTGGACCCTGAACCCTGAGACTGTGTATGGGCTCTGAGCTTGAAGAATTAACCGTCTGCTCGTGTTCTTATTACCTTGTGTATAATAAAGGTCATTACCAACTGTCTGCCTGCCTCAGAGTGCTGCATTTGGGTTCAGTCACACCTGTTACACATACACTGGGGCCCATGTAACTACCTTACACCACTGTCTGTCTGCTTGTTTGTATGTTCACGTCTTTTTTCTTACATGTTCCAAATGAATATAAAATATCAATATAAATAAATCTAATCTCACAACCCCTTAAAATGCTACGAGTGGCACGAGCAGTAAATGTGATTTATAATAGTGTATCAGTTATAGGGAACATTTTTCTGCGGAAGAAGTACTTTTACTTTTGATAAAAAGTTCAAAAACTTTTAAAAAGAATTTCAAAAAAATTTGCTCACTTATATAAGTAAGTTTACAATGCAGGACCTTTACCAGAGTATTTTCTTCCACCACTGATTGGAGTGTTTTTTTTTTTGTTTTGTTTTTTTTTAACCCCAGCATTGTTGCAAAGCTCCCCCTTCACACAAACACCACACACTGCTGCGATACACCCCTCCACTCCCTTCACCCCGACCTCTGGAATCTCAAGCCGTCGTACTTCTCATTCAGAGGAAAGGGAGGGAGGGCAGACATGGACAGACGTGCGGTGGAACCCAACTGGATGCCCCGTTTATTTTGTTAGCTGTGTGTGCTGGTGTGAGGATCGCTTTCAGGACGTGTGGGGGTGAAATGTGTATCTTGTCTTAACATAGGTCTTGACTATCTATCCACATAATCTGTGGACATTGAACTGAGGATTACGGAGGATTTGTTCAGAGCAGACTGAGCCTGAACTCAAGTTGTAGATTGTGTTTGTCTGTCTGGAACCCCCTCAGATAGAGAAGGCATGGCCTGTGTTTCAGTGAAGACGTGACTCTCCTTATACATCTATGCGCTGCAAGGCCGTAGCAACAAATCCTTCAAGCCTTCAACAGCTTGAGGAGAAGGAGAAAGAGTAAGATTTGTGTACTAAATTAAGTGAAGGGGGCGGAGGATTTAAAGAAAAGGCACAGGGGGTGTTTCTTGCCCCTCTCTCCCCTTTTCTCTCTCTCTCCCTGCTGGTCTCCTTGGTCACACACATGCACACATCCTCACACACACACAAACACTGACGAGGGCTCAGTCCTGCTATGGCCACCACCACCACCGAGGAGACCTCTCCGGTCCCGGCCACCGTAGCACCACAGCAGCCTGACTTGGAAACTAGCGTAGAACCCGGCTCAGCAGCAAAGCCTGAGCCCAGCAAGGCCCAAGGAGACAGAGAGGAGAAAGAGGATGAGGAAGAGGAGGAAGGCGGTGGAAAAGGGCAGAGTGTGGACCCGGAGTGGGTGGAGGAGAGGTTCAGGATCGACAGGAAGAAGCTGGAGAACATGTTGTATGGTGAGTGAGCTGAGATTTTAAATGTTCTGTCAACACCATGCACCTATAGACTCAATGGTGTTTCCACTGGCACGGTTATCAGCTTAATTCCTCCCTATAAGCTGGAAGTTATTCTGTTTCTGATGCCTATCATGGCCTCCCTGTGTGCTCTTCCTCCCAGCCTCTGTTATCTACCTGACCCTGTGTGCCTGTCAGGGCCTCCAGCTGGCTGCGTCCTTGTTGTCACCATCAGTATAACTGCCATCCACTAAACTCCTGTTGCTGTATCACCGTGATTTATGACCCGCAAAGGCTTATGCATTCAGAAGTCTTTTTTGCTATTATCATTCCTGTCTGGGAAGCAGAGGTAACTGCTTGTGTTATCTATTGCTGTTTGGCAGGTTTATGACAAATGCCTCCACTGTGTTACTGGGGAAACTCTTTTTGTGTGTGTGCTACCGCCACAGACAGAGGCTGATGTTTGTCTGTTTGTCCTCATGCAGACTCTTGATGGGAAAGCTGGAGTGAATTCCAATAACTGTTGGCTGTTTTACTGTGTGTGCATGGGGGGACTGTGCTTATGCGGCTGTTTGAGCAGCGTCAGTCAGGCAGTAAATAGTGTATCTCATTCCTGTGGGTGATAACCTGTCAGACTGCACTTGAGACTTCGCTCTGATAGGCTGAGGAGGGCTTTGTTGTTTTTTTTATTTTTACACATTCCTTCTTGATCTGCAGTTGCTATTTAATTTTTTGGTCGAGTGGGAGGTCTTTGCGTCAGCAGATGCCATTGATGTGATTAGCTGTCTCTAGGCTAATTTGTGGTCGCCCCCCAACCACCACCTTCTCCCTCCACCCCACACTGTTCTCGTCCCATTCCTCAGCTCTGGCCAGCGTATCCCATAGTGACGAGGGCGTTCCTGGGTCCCCCCTCGTACCCTGTAAATGTCACTGTGGAGCGATGGCCTTTTAAAATTGTTTATGTTCCCGGCAACCTCTTGTTCCAGTCGCTTGGCAAATTTCAGACAAGTCAACATTTGAATGTTGACTTTACACACACACGTTTGATACTGAACACTTGTGCTGTAAACAGAGGAATGTTGTGCTGCTGACCAACACGACGTGACAAATAGCACTGCAGGAATTTTGAAACATGTTCTTCATTATCTGTGTGTTCTTCATGTGTGTGTGTCTTTCAGCTCCAAAGCAAGGAGACGGTGAGACAGGAGAGGAGTTTTTTGAGAGAGTGAGTAGAAGTTCACACCTGGAAACATTTTATTCACAAAACCAGAAGAAAATGCAGCCGCTCTCCCTCAGTGAAAGCCACCGATAATCATTAGCGCATAAAGCCTCCTGGTTAAATGTAGCTTACAAATCAGTGAAAGCATCCCTGCCACCATTTTCACATTTGTTCCATACTCTGCGTCCACTGATTACTGGTTTTATGGAGGTGATAATTGCAGTCTTTGAAATGCAAACGAGGCTTTGTATTCTTAGGTCGAAAGAGATCTGCTGTGAGTCTGGATGTGTTTATGTGGCTCACAATGAGAGCTCTATCTTTTCCTTTTTTTCACCACCCTCTCCTATTGTTTGTGCTTCCACAGGTGATGAGAGAAACTGACACTCAGGTGAAATGGCCATCTAAGCTGAAGATTGGAGCCAAGTCAAAGAAAGGTGACTGTGTTTTGTTTCCTTCCTGTAACAGATTGTTCTGTGTTCCAGCTGACTGATTTACCATTTACCATTTACTGTGACACACTCAGATGTGTGGGACTTAAACTGAACTCCTATTTCCATCTAGATCCACATGTGAAGGTAGAAGGGAAAAGAGCCAATGTTCTGGAAGCCAAAAAGATGATACTACAAGTGCTGGAAACCAGGGTGAGAGCTCTGGTGTCAATAACCTACAGATAATGGCATGCTTTTACATGCTTTCTACTTTGCTACTGCTTTCTTATAAAAATAAAATTATTTGGAAATTATTTTTGTTATGAAGTTTAAGTTGACACTTTGCAGCTACTGTGTGCATAAAGCTGGATCTTACTCATGTTGATTCTGCCGCCATGGACATCTGAAAGCAACAGAGTATTGGAAAGTCATCTTCACAAATGACACAGCTGTCTATATGTAATCCAGGTCAACAAGGTGACTCTAAAGATGGACGTGGCGTACACAGAGCACTCCCACGTGATTGGGAAAGGTGGTGGAAACATCAAAAAGGTGATGGAGGTCACATCTTGTCACATCCATTTCCCCGACTCCAACCGACACAACGGTACGGGAGAGAAAAGCAACCAGGTAACAATCTCTATTTATTGAGACACTAAAGCACTGTTTTAATGAACCACTAACTGCTGCTCTGTCAGGAAACATAAAACAACTTAGGGGCTGTGTATCCTCCCGAGACCCTGTGTCCTCATATGAGGACATCATATGTTGGGTTTACTCGACTCTATACGTCATTCGACTTAACTTAGACCTGTTGTCCTTGTTTGTGGACACTTTTTGTGACTAGTGGTAGTAAGAGCACAATACACTAATCCATGTAAAAACAAGATGGCAGCCATCTCTGCCCAGTCAGTCTACAGCTGATCCCAACACAAAAGTGGACCCAGGTAAAAACCTAATCAGATTTTATGGCTGAAACTTATTTATTTATGATTAATAATGTTTATAGTTTGATATGGCAACAAATTTGACCAATTTTAGCAACAGTAACAAGATAAGACTGTTAATTAGGAAGTACTTGTTTGAGGACATTGGGACCTAAATATCATTGACAATGTTGAGGTTTTTTTTCTAATTATCAGGCCCTACTGATCCCACATAGCTAGGAAAAATAATTAAAAATGCATACCAAACAAAAGTGCGGGTCTAAAGAAGGTATTGGCAAGAATCTGGCGATATGATACGTTTCAGGAAATACGTTACGTTACGATACGTTTTAGGAAAACTGTCATATTATAAATCAGTGGTTTTCAAACTTTTTGTGCCCAAGGTACACCAACAGGCACATCAAAATCTCAAGGCACACCTGTATATCTTTCTGTGCACAATAGCTTCTGTAGCGTGTGTTATCACTCTTATCACGACGTAAGACAATAAAAATAAGAAAAAATAAGACAGGTAGCTTTCATGATACCATCTACTGACTGTCTTCGCTGGTCCTTTGTTGTAATTTGCTCCGTACAATAAAGCGATCCATTGTCTCACTCACGGCTTTCTCCTTTTAAATGTCATCATCCCTCACACTGGCTGCCAATCAGGGCTTTTGATGTGTCACACACTCATAATTCCCCCGTGTAAACAGTGACAAATAGCTCCCCCTGTGAAGGTTTTTTTAATGAAATAAAGTTAAATTACCTTTTTAAGCTAGAGTTTGCTTCTTTATCAGGAAATGGGTGCGCACAGCATACTGACACAGTCTTAATTAATTTATAACTTTCTGTATAGGCCTTGTTGAATATTACAATAATAATGTGTGGTTATCCCAAAATCCCGTAGCACACTGCCAATTGAGAACCATTGGTATAGAGTACACACCACCACATGCATTAAAAAGTTTACCTTTTTTATTGGAATTTTTTAATCAAATTGATCACAGTCCCTGTAACATCCAACATATAGCACTACTTTTTGTGCAAAGGAATTAAACAAAGGAATTTGCCTGTATCAGTAAAAAATAAAAGTGCTCCTAAGATTCTCTGGGTAAACAATTTGAGAAAATAAAAAAATATATAAACAATTTTAAATCAATATGGTTTCAAGAATCAATACAGTTTCACAAAACATAATATCACGATGCCCAAGAACATCAATATTTTCTTACACTCCTATTAAATATTCATTTGTTTTTCAACTTTTGCCAGGTCTCCATCGCGGGGCCCATAGAAGGAGTGGAGGAAGCCAGGAGGAGGATACGAGTGAGTGGTCACTGTACAGTCTGAGCATAAACTACCCAGGATAGATTTTTTTTATTTGTCTCAAAACTCAATTTCTTAGCTCCTGTCAAGATGCAGCGATCAATGGCATGATTAATAGAACGGCTGGCACAAAGACGACAGGTATATTTGTCAAAAAGCTGCTGTCTGTCTCATATCTCTTTATTCCCCCCTCCTCTCTGTGTCCCCTCTCCGTCACACTCTTTCCCTTGTTTTCAATTCAATCCTCCTTTGTGTAGGACCTGCAGCCGTTGTCCTTGACCTTTGACCTTCCGGTCAGCCTGGTGCCACAGGCTCTGCCAGATGCAGGCTCCCCTCTTATCCAGCAGGTAGTGCAGACTCTGGGGGTCAGCGTGAGCTTCAGGGCCGTGCCACCGCATCCTCAGGCACAACCTAACTTCTATGAAAGCTGCTGCACCATCTGGGGCCTGCAGGGCAACGCAGCAGCTGTCAAGGTTAGCGTCAAACATTTTAAAACTGTTTACAGTTTATAAAC
The DNA here is from genome assembly GCF_006386435.1 of Epinephelus moara. Classification (NCBI taxonomy): domain Eukaryota; kingdom Metazoa; phylum Chordata; class Actinopteri; order Perciformes; family Serranidae; genus Epinephelus; species Epinephelus moara. The sequence continues at coordinate 21,553,742 of NC_065509.1, forward strand.
ATTAGAATGAAGTCAAATGTAGATCGTCATGTATGTATATATCGTCACCTGGCAGAAGGCAACCTGCATCCTGATGGATCTGCTGTTGGGCTCAGAGGTCACAGGCGGTATAGTGAGCAGCCAGATGGACGTCACCTCCCAGCAGCATCTCTTCCTGTTGGGGCAGAACGGAGCTCACTTCCTGAGCGTCATGCATCAGACCCAGACCCAGATCATCCTCCCAGACCTCAGCGCTCCTCAGAGCCCCTCCTCGCTGCTCATCCAGGGCAACCCTGACGGGGTGTGTCTGGCTCGGCAGCAGCTCATGGTACAGTGGGGTGTTTTGTTTTTGTTTGGGTAGCATTGTTCTGAAGAACAGTCCTGAGAGGTAGCCGGTGAATTTGTTTGCTTGCATATGTCAAAATGTATTTTTCACTCTTGTTTCCTGTGTTTTTGTTATTTGTTGTTATTTTACATTCTGTGTGTCTTTGTGTGCACGTCTAGGACTGTCTGCCTGTGTGTTTGATGTTTGACATGCGTGAAGACGGCGAGGCAGATGCTTGTAAGCTGGCTCAGATGATGCAAAACCTGGGAGTCTTCATTAGTGTCAAGCCCAAAGTAAAACAGACCAGCAAGGTACAACTTTATCTGTGTAGCTGTGTTGCTTTGTCCTTGTTAGAATCCCCCTCCCCACTGTCTAAAATGAAATGCTAATTTTGTTGTTTTGTTGGCCACCACTCTCATCTTTTTGAATTCACTTTCTATCTAGGACTACACTCAGCTTGTGATTGCTTATTTCATATGCACTGGATTAAATAAGAAATGTCTATTGAAATATTTCTTGAACGTTCACTTTGATTTAGGATGCAAAACTACTCTCCCCTGTAGTCTCCCATGACGCAGTGTTGTGAATACTGATGTCAAACTCTGTATTGGTGTATTTTTCAGTCAGTGGTGGTGAAAGGTCTGGAAAGGAACATCTCCTGTCTTTATGAGGCTCGCCGTCTGCTCCTCGGGTTAGATTCTTGTGAGACTGCCAAGGTAACCGGGTTGACCCCTGACCCCATGCTCGGCAGCAGCGGCCTCACCCACTATTGGCTCAACATGCTGCTGCAGCAACTTCGTCTCTCTGAGCAGGGTGAGCATACACACGTGTATGTATCTGTGTTGAAATGTTTCCATCCAAATTGAACGTTAGTGCATTTAGAATTTCATCGTTCCCAGCTTTTGCCAAAAAAGACATTTTGGCAGACAGCAGTGCGTACTGCTGCTTTGCCCCTCCCTCCCACAGATCCAACCTGGGGACACTGAGATGAATGTAATGACAGCAGCCAGTAGATTGCACCAATTTTATGCAAAAACCGAAACAATCAGAATAATTTGACAGATGTTATATTCTCAGAATAGAATATATACTATGCAAACAGCTTTAAGTACAGTTAACTGAAAAGAGAAAAACAAGATCATCTAACCATAAGTGCAGCAGTAACTCTTCTATAAGGGGAGACATTTTTTCATGCACTAGTTTGGACTCTTTTGCTTCCATAGAATTTGTTCTTTCAGACCAGGGGTCAGCAACCTTTACTACAAGAGCCATTTCTGGTCCAAAAAAAAAATGAAATCTGTCGGGAGCTGCAAAATATATTTGAGCCTTATAATAAAGGTAACACAGCCTTATTAAGTCTAAATAAGCTTATCAACATTACTAATAGGTCTAATCATTAATATGTTTTACCATTAGGAGGCTAGTCTGGTGTAAGATATTTATGTATATTTGGTACCTTGCAGCGAAAGTAAACAGATCTGTCTATGCACTATGAATTCAATATTTTCCTCCAAGACTTTTCCTTTCTTGATTTGAAATCCACAGCAAGCTTCACTAAAGAGACTCAAGACAAGCCAATGCTCTCGATGTTTGGCAAAATTTAGAATAAAAAGCACCAGGCTGCAGACATCACTATGACTCACATTTAGTTGACAAACTCTTAAATCATTTTTTGAATTTGTTGTAGGCCTATAGTTATAAAATTCTTACAATTGGGTAATGTAAGAATCACTGTAGGCCTATAACAATGATAAATGAAAATTGAAATGTTCAAAAATAACCGTGATTCATTTCCATGTTGCCTAATGTTTTGGTCAAAGTCACAGGGAGCTATTGGAGAAGAGCTGCATGTGGTTCTGGAGCCACAGGTTGCCTAACCGTGTTTTAGACCAAAGACTGCATAACATACGGACATGAGCTACCATGACTTCATTAGTTAGTTTGTGGACTCCTGTTTGAAGCCTCAAGTTAAGCAGCTGTTGCCATCTTGTTTTTTGGAGCCAGAGGTGACCATATATGCAAGAGATGATGGAGCTGTGGAGGAGTGAGGGTGGATGTGACTGTGTTGATGCCTCACAGACAGCCTGTCACTCAAAGTGTCGCTGCCCTTAATAATATATAACTTTAAGCCCTAATAAAAAGTAAATGTATGAGTCATGTAAAAAATTCACCCCCGTATAGCTGTCATGAACAGGGAATTGAGCTATAGAGACCAAAACTGTTTTTGCACCAGGCTGTAAACATGTTTATATATGCTGTAAAGTTGGGCATTTTGACATGGGGGTCTATGGGGACTGGAGGCAGCCTCAAGTAGTCATTAGAAGAACTGCAGTTTTTGGCACTTCTATGTTGGCTTCATTTTTCAGCCCTGAGGCCGCTGCTTGTTTTATACAAGTGGAAATAAAACATACAAAATACATTTTAAGGTGTTTATTTTAGTTCAGATTTCAGTTTGCAAAAAGCACATATATAATTAGATAATACCTCACTGACATATTTTAACATTAAATTTCAGAAAACTTAATGTAAGTAATCAGCTGGGGAAGTTTCATGGTGATATCTATTAGTTCAAAGTTTCACCCCATTTGCCTGTAGTGCCTGACTTGTGGTCTAAAAATGTATGAAATTTTACAACACATATCCTTCAGGCCATTTCTTAAAATTAGTTTTTTTTTCCTCGAACTCTGGACCAAACATGTCTATTCCAGTAGAACTTACATATGCTAAACTTTCCAGTTTTATTCCTGTCTATATTCTGAAGGTTCCTAAAAAACTGGCTCGCCAAAGGGTCCAATCTGGCCCACTAGATGACTTAGTGCACCTAGTATTGATGCATTTATAGGCTATAGGCTAAGAGATGCCAGGTTTCAGGAGTAAGTTAAAGTAGCCTACTTCATGTAAAATACTGCCTCAGAGGCATTTCCACTCTGACCAGAATACACATGTTTGAAATAACAATGAATACTTAGTGTGGTCATATTTAGAGATATTAAACATTGTGCAAAAAGTTGTCAATAAGCAGCTTCAGTACAAAAGAATCTGTATCAGACCTCTATCTTAAAACAACATTGTTGAAACCCTCCTGCAAAGGCTCTACCAAACTTTTGATTTGTAAATGGATTGGAAGGCAGAAAATAACTTAACCTGCTTTACTAATAGCTGCCACCTTAGTTTGGTGTGGTGATGTCAGCATTACTACACAGGAGTGGACATATTGATCAGCTGTTTTGTAAATGAATGATTGTTTCCAGAATGTACTTGTACGTCTTTACACTAGTAGAAAGGGAAACATTCGGAGGTGTCGTTATTTACAGGTTTTATGCAATGGTTTTACTGGTCCGGCCCACTGGAGATCAAACAGGGCTGTATGTGGCCCATGAACTAAAATGAGTTTGACACTCCTGATTGAAAGCCTGAAGATTACATTTTCAGAAAAGTTGTTATAAAAAATAATTGACTTAATGTATGTAATTAACTGGGGAAGTTTTTTTTGATGATATCTATTAGGTAAAACCTTTTCACCTGTAGTGTCTCCCGGTTTACTTCTGCTTCACACTTAATGCTGCATTTGTGTCGCCTGTATATGTGGTTTTATTCAGTATATTATTTTGTTCTTGGGTTTTTTTTCTGGGGCAGGAGACAGTACAATTCTGATAACCATATGTTCCAAATTCTGTAACCATAACTGTTTTGTGCAGTTTGTCTTTATCAATACAGCACCTTTATCTATATCCGCTGTTTGTTGAATCTCTTTATAAGTCAGTGTTTTTCCCCGTTTCTGGCATTTCTATTCAGGCTGTGTTTTATTCACACAGCTAAAATAAGCAGTGGATGGAAACTCTGCTTTAACCCGCATTCAAAAGGAATGTGTTGTTTTACTCACTATCACGTCCCCCTCGTATTGATCAGGCTCTGTGCCAGCTCCCACTCCAGAGGTGCTGACTGGTACTAAGCCCCGCCCCTCACCCCCACCAGGTCTCACCCCTCATGCTGACGAGGGGAGGACAGGACTGAAGGGGACAGACAGCCGGCCACTGGAGAAGGTTTGTCACTGTCTCCAGCCAAACTGCTATCAGTACAAAACACAGATTAACCTCAGTAGTAATAAACACCGAGCACTGAATTCTACTTTGTCCTTCAGATCCTAGAAAATGAGGACCAGTCTGGCCAGTCAGAGGATGAGAGCTCTAAGGTCATGGAGATGTCATCATCTGAGGCGTGTGATTCAGTCAGCAGCATCAGCAGGATGGGATCGCTGGGACGGAGAGGGAGTCTCCAGAGTCCTGAGATCACTAAGATTTTTGTCCAGGGGAGACGCCATTCAACTGGCCAGGCGCTAACACACAGGTGAGCGGTCAGTGATAAAAAAAAAAATTATATATTGGTTTTTTTTTTTTTTTGGATAGGCCCAGCTGAATATTGCAATAATCCCACTGCACACCTGGATTGGCATCACAGTACACCAGTGTGCACCGGCTGCAGCACATCATTTGAGAAACATCGGCTTAGTCAAAGAGCAGGTGCCACATATACAAAGGCAATGTCCTCGCCACAGCGGCCGCAAGTTCGACTCCAGGCTGCAGCCTTTTGCTGCATGTCATCCCTTCTCTCTCCCCCTTTCACGCTTAGACTGTCCTATCCAGTAAAGGCAAAAACACCCCCAAAAAACAGTTGTTTTTGTCACTTGTGAGGTTATTGTTTTGTCTTACATAGATTGCCTGATGACTTACTGTAAAGTCAGCCTGAGTGTAATTCAAACCAAAATCAAAAACCAAGTCACAACCTAAAAATAAATGCTTGACCTTGTGGGGACCAAGGTTTTGTCCCCAGATGGAGGATGAGTCCCCACAATGACTGTAAACAGATTGTTACCCCCTACAGCAGGGTCGATACACACACACACACACACACACACACACACACACACAGATACTTACACACCTGCATGTGCCAGATCTGTCAAGAATCTACAAATCTTGCTAAACCTGACTAAGAGAAAAGAAACCTTATTGACCTCATCTGTATTTTCCTTTTCGCTGAGTCTCTGTCCTTTTTGCGGTTCTCTGGATAAAAAACACTTTGCTGTGCAGTTTTAATGGAGCATCTCTCCTTTAATAAAATCCATAATTATACACCATCACCACACTGTCTTTGAAAACCCTCCTATAATGTTGTATTTCTGCTGTTGCTCTCGGAATGAAAAGTGTTGATAAGCCCTCCAATGTTGGACAGAGCCATCACAGTTTAACCTAACCTTGTCTTTCCATCTGTGCGTGTGTCTCCTGAATGTGCCAGATTGCTGAACGTGGAGACTGAGGGAGGGAGGAGTGAGCGGAGGAACAGCCTGAGGAGAGATGTGACGCTGGCTCAGGATGTTCGCGCTGACTCATCCAAGGCTGAGGTGAGGAAAAACAGGAATTGCAGGTCTCTTTATTTTTATTTTTTGCCTTGCAAACTGATGCATCCATCTCTACAACTTTATTTGTCTACAAGTAAATCTCAGTGGAAAGACAATTCAGTCTTGAACCCCTCAAGACTTTGGACCCTCAAGGTTTGACAGTGTTTTGGAGATAATGACTTGTAGAAGAGGAGGGTGTACGAAAGAATGAGGACATAAGATTTAATGCCTCACAATCCTGTTCATAAAACTGTAGATGACAAGACTAAAAACAGCAGGAACACTTCATTTGTGATGTTATGTAACCTATTGATTTGCACATCCCTGACCCTGGTGCAATTTGATTTTGAGAATCGATTTCTGTGTTTATTTGCTTCCCTTCTTATTTGTCATCTCTCACTCTGAAAGGTTACTGAGCAGAGGATTAACAAGTTTACCGCCACAGCAGCAGGAAGTGTTAGCCCCCACCTCTGCCTCTGCTCGGTAACCAGAGAAAAAATAATTCAATTTCATGCATTATTTACCCACTCTATTTCCTGTTGGTGCTTTGTAGGATTATGACTATGAGAGGAAGAAACTGCTGGCAACCAGAGGTTAGTGCTCCTAAATGTTTAATATTTCTTTCCTGTCTTTGGGTTTAGAGAGCTCTGCTCAGGCTTCTGCAGAGCAACAGCAACTATTAGGGCAGTGCTAAGCAAACATTTCTTTCTTTTATTGATCTATAGTTGGTGTATGCTGCAGACAGATATATTAAAAACACATTTTGCTGGAGGATTCGGCCCAGCATACTTCCTGTATATTGTTTTGCCCGTCAAACAGCCGCCTATATACAACCAAGCTGTTGTTTTTGGAGCTGAACTAGACACAGATTGGAAAAGCACTTAAAGTCAGCTCCTCAAACAACACTAGATCAAGTGAATCATTGAGTTTAAGTGCACAACTTTTTGGTCATATTGTTGAGAAAACATGATTTAATGTCTTATGATTATCCAGGATGAAGTAGCCTATTTAGTCCATTCAAGTATGTTATGGAAGCAACGCATTAATATCCCGAGCAGAGGCAGGCTTTTGATAGAGGGGGCCCATTTCAGTGCCGCTCACTGCCAAGACAACTGATGAAGGGGACCTGTTTATGGGCTGCACACTGCCAAAGTTATAATAGAGTAGCACTGGCACTCCCACTTAATTCACATGGGGCAGATACACAATGCAGACAACACACACGGGCATGCAGTCGAAGTTGTGTGTGGGCCCTTGTACGCACACATGCATGGATGGACACACGCACACATGCATGGATGAACACACACACACACACACACACACACTGAGGAAACAGTGCCTCATCCATCATGCAGAATGAGAGATACTGGGAAGATCTGCAGCCAAATGGTACTAAATTCCCTCAGTGTTGCTTTATGGGATTATGAATTAGCAGTTTGAATGGGCCATCTGCCTCACAGTCATTAAGACACCCATATGCCAGTATATGAATGGGACATTTACTCACACAAACAGACACATACCACACAAATGACAACCCACCAGTTATAATCCTATTGATATCACACTCTTTTGAGTGCTGTTAATTTTTTTAATTTTTTTTTTATCACACATTCACACATGGATCCTGTCCTGCTGCCAGAAGAGGCCCAGGGTCACTTGTTTGTTATTTGAGAGTGTGTATGTGTCTCACCCTCAGCAATCTGAGTTCTATTAAGTATGCCACATGCTGGCAAGGAGAGGCACTTTCGTGATTCATTATTTAACACCTGAACCCAGCTTGTCCAATTCAGACTATCAGACGAGATGTTGAAAACCTGCAATGCATTTTCATGATGGGCGGACTGAGGCTGTATGCATTGTTGTGTGCCACAAAAAGCATCTATTTTTTTTTTTTTTACTCGGTGCAGCTTGTGAGGAGAGCTTTTAGAAAGTGTGCGCTCTTTCAGATCTCTATCTTTTCTCCTTTCTTTTCAGAATTCATGCGTGTTATTCCTATGATCTAAAAGGTCCAAAAAATATTTGTAAACATGAACAACTCTACTGAATCCAAAAGCTAGAGTGCTTACACTCAAATTTGTGATGTCATAGGGTACAAGGTCTGGACCTGCTCCACAGACAGGAATGCTCTGAGTATATGGGAGCATTTTCTGTTTCAGCACTGAGTACACTAGAATAAAGGAAAACAAACATTCTGTGGGTTCACAAAATCAGGCTCCCATTTATTGTCTATGAAGCAGCTCCAGACTTTATACCCTATGACATCACAAATTTGAGACTTCTCTGGTTTCTGGCTTTGAGAGAGTAACTCATGTTCACAAATATTGATTGAACTTTCCAAGGCTATGGAAATCATATATTGGAATTATTAATTTAGGTGGTGCTCCCCTTTAAAACTGCTACAATCCGTATTTCTAAATTAACAATGGATCAGATTATTAAGTGTAATGCAAAATGATTGCAGCCATCTTGCTACCCATGTGAGTTCCCCAGCACAGATGCACAGATTCAGCACTGCGTCTATTTGCAATACTTTTATTGACTACTGCCCAGCACACAACAACAAAATCAATCCTCAACATGTGCCTACAGCTGCCCGGTTCCTCCAGCACATGTCTCCCAGTCTATTCAGTTTTAAACCAAAAACTCAGGCAGTGTCCCTCTCCTCAGTCTGGGCCACAGTCCCCAAATGCCAGCAGACTACTGCATGACCAAGGGACAGATGTAATCAGAACAAACCAGCAGCAGCTGTGTCAGTCAACTCACCTGGTACCAATCTCATGAGCCATCCCCCCCACACCTCTCTCCTGCAGCTGATTACTAACTACACCCACCTCAACGGTGATGCTCATAGTGACAAACCCACAGGGAACACCGCAGTTCCCCTCAACACTACAGTACAGTTTAGTATCTTTCAACTTAATGTTTTGGTTTTATGTAACTTTACTGTTTCACTCTCACCACATCTCATTAGTTTTGCTTCCAGGTGCAACAGGCAGTTGATTTTAGCAGAAGGCTCTAATAAGTCCACCACAAGTTTCCTTCCCAACGCTTAACTGCAGACAAAGTTAGCAACTAACTGGTAAACTTGGTAGAACATTTAGCAGCTGAAGAGCCAGATATTTCTCTCAGGAGCTGGCAGGGAGCAAAACAGCTGAAAGAGGAGTAAATACTGGATTTACTTTCAACAAATGGACAGAAACTCAACTCTGAAATGAATGCTAGTATCACTCCACGTCTGCTCAATGTGTAAATGAGCAAATGTTCATGCTAACACACAAGGTGATGAGCCTGTATCAGCAGTGGCTCAAAAAAAATAGTTAAAGCAGGTTTTAAGTCTATATTTTCCTCTGTGTGTTTTCATGTGTGTTGTCAGCCATGCAGAGGAAGCCTGTGGTCACGGAGGTCCAGACACCCACAGACACCTGGAGTGGCCTTGGCTTCTCCAAGTCCATGCCAGCTGAGGCTGTCAAGGAGCTCCGCAACATCAGCCGACGCAGCTACAAACCCTACCTGAGCATCAGCAATAGTCAGCAACAGGTACAAATGAGCATCATGCTAACTTAAAGGGGTAGTTCAGCCCAAAATCAAACATACACAGTTGTCCTCTTATCTGTAGTGCTGTTTATCAGTCTAGATTGTTTTGGTGTAAACTGTTGAGTGTTGGAGATGTCAGCTGTAGAGATGTCTGCCTTTTCTCAAATATAATGGAACTAGATGGCACTCAGCTTGTGGTGCTCAAAGTGTCAAAAAATACACTTGAAAAACTCAACAGCAATGTCTCTGTCCAGAAATCATGACGAAGATAATCCACAGACTTTGTTGTGAGCAGCTTCATGTAGGGACTATTTTCTTTCTACCGAACTACACCTACCAACTGTATAACTGCACAGAAGGAAGCGTGCCTCTACTGCTAGCTCACCTCGCACCACTGAACTAGCTAACAGTACAGCTCACCTGCGGACGCCATCAATGTTTACATCTCGCACTGTCACGAGCACAAGCCTCTTGTCCATGAGTAGATGCACGTTTCCTTCTGCGTGGTGATGCGGTTGGCGGGTGAAAGGTAGAAAGAAAATAGTTCCTACATGAAGCTGCACACAGCAGGGTCTGTGGATTATCTTGAGTGCCTTTTTCAAATGTATTTTTTTGGCGCTTTGATCACCACAAGTCGAGTGCCATCTAGGTCCATTATATTTAAGAGAAGGCAAACATCTCTACGGCCGATATCTCCAACACTTGACAACTCACACCAAGACAATGTAGATAAGACATACGAGCAAAAATATGTATTTTTGATTTTGGGGTTGAACTCTCACTTTATTTTTTTCGTGTAACAAACAGAAATAAAATTGACCTCCCACTTAGCGTGTTGCATTCTGATGGTTGATTTTACCTTAAGCTTTGACTTCTACACTTCTGCTGAACTGGCTGAATTCTTTTAAGCTAGCCAAAGCACTTTTTTGTTGCAGTGCGGTAAAACAAGCACCCCCCACTGCGGCCCACTAACACAGTCTCATTTATTGGTATTGCTCTCTAACAGTTTAGAGCATTTATCTCACTGTGTGGTAAGCACTGCCAATTTGTACGCTCAATTACCTGGGGTCTGATACCATCGCCTCAGTCAACACAGCCACTCCTCAGCAACCTGTTCACCTGAGCTTTTTCAGCTCATCTCCTCGGCTCTTTAAAAGCCTCCTGAATGGCTGCTCTCTGACTGCTCTGTAGCCAGTGATGGATAATCCGACTCACTCAGGTTAATAAGAGCAAGAGGCATTCCCCCAATAAGTTCAATTTTCTTCTGAGACCCAGACAGCTGGGAGGAAGCATTGGCTATGCCCGCTGCATTGATAATTTCCAGTGAGAAAGTGCTACTATCAGGTCAGCCAACAGGGGCAAATGAGCTTTCTTATTAAATCTTTAGATCTAAGGATGTCTTATGTCCACTGAAACCCTCCTACGCAACAGAATATGTGATCACTTGTACCCGTTTGCCTTCTGACCTCTAGCACTGACAAAGAGACGAGAGATGAAAGAGGGGGATAGTGACAGAAGTACAAGGTGCTGCTGTGAAATGTTCGCAGATGAAAGTAACACTAGTTAATATTTAATGTTGTTACAATTTCTGTCTCCTTCTAGTCTTGGGCAACTCAGGTGGGAAAGGTGTGTAATGGGAGCGACTGTGAGAACTGGAGGGACAGACGTGGATCCACATCGTCATCCCTGCCTGTCTCTTCCTCCTCCTCCTCCTCCTCTTCTGCCTCCTCCCCCTCCTCACCCCCGTCTACTTTCTCTTCTTCCACCTCCTCCTTCCCTGCATTTGCATCCTCGACGAATAGAAGCAGAAATGACAAACCCTGTAAGTCCTACATATTTGTGTGTTTTTAAAGGGGACCTATGATACTTTTCCTGATTTTCTGTCAAACATATAATGTTACAATGTCGGATGTTCGTATTTAACAGGGGCAAATAACATAAACCTCAGGCTTTAGACTGTTCTGAATACTGTTTCCAATGTTTTTTCTAATTTGACAACAAGCTGATGTCAGCTCATAACAGAGACCCTTTTAGGGCTGCCGTCACAATGACATCATTTTATTGGCTGGAGGCAAAACAAGACTCTCCACCACAGGGCTGTAGGCTACATGGGAGACTTAAAATGTCACGTTGTTGTGTTATTGGGTGCTAGAATAGAAGGAGTCATGGCTCAAAACTTTAATTTTATTTAATTTATTATTTTATCAGGCTAGGGAAAAAGTATTTACTGGTGTGGGGATGAGTAACGTTATGTGTATTAAGGGTTTTCATGTCCACCTAATCAGAAATTGGGCCGGTATTAAGAGGAATGTTAGATTTCTCTGTAATGCTAACTTTTTAGCACCTCAGCTAATGTCAGCTACGATAGCAAAACAAACTGGAGGAAACCGTTTAAGTGTTGTCCTCCATTGTAAGATCAACAACAAAGCTTTAGCAATCCTGACAAGCGTAGGGGTCGGCCAGTCTGGTCCCGTTGGTCAGTGTTTACTCTTTAATGGAGCTCTGCTGCTCCGTTTCCCCAGACAGAGTGCCAAGATTGCACTCTCCCACTCCGAGAGTGCAGTGCTCTGGATAACTGAACAGTACATTCAGACAGCACTCCAAATTTTTGAATGTTCCAATTTGTGCCAGAGTCTGCTTCGGCACTCTGAATGAGTATTTCTGAATGCACCACTCACATCATCTTCCTCTATTGTCTTAAACAAGCCAACAGAACTTGCTAGCTAGCGCTAGCTAATGTCCGTGGAGGATTGTTTTGCCTCCAGCTAAGCCCCGCCCACCAAAAAAGTCATATTGTTTACTAACAGTAAAAGGGTCATCTGCTCCAGGCATGCTACTGTAAGTTTTTACATTATGTAGCCTATGCCGTTGCATGTAGCTACATGCTAATATCAGGGAACCCCGTAATTTTGGTTGCAGATTTTGGTTATTTCTTCCTAGTCTCACCACCAGACAATCAGAGATCTCCGCCTTCTGATAGTCTGGGGACACTCCTTTCTAAAGTGTGTTTAACACACTGGCGAAAACGGCCGGCAACAAAGCAACGCCTCTTGCATTTTTGAAAAGGACACGCCTTCTCGGAAATGTGCGCTCCTCCTTTTCTCGTCCGCAAGGAGCTTGAAAATGGATGCCAAGAGATTAAACTGCGTTTTATCAAACGTGTTCTCATCCATGAAGAAAATATTTTTTCCAGCGGATGTCTTAGTTACAACATGATTGAGCTAACTGGAGTAGTTTCATGTCATATCCGACAACGGGAGGCTTTTAACAGATGACGTCCTGATGTTAGCTTTGCTGCTAGTGTTAGCTGTCCCTGTCAGCTGCAGCCACTGATG
>NC_065509.1:21566346-21735337 GCF_006386435.1 Epinephelus moara
GCCGGACGGATGAGTCATGGCCTTGTAAAAGATTATGTTTGTTTCATTTAGTTGGCGAGAATGTGTCGCCGCAAACGCGACAAACATCCACTAACTTTGACAGAGTTTTCTGCGAGCACGGCTGAGCCATTTTGTACCGCTTCACGTGTTTCTAGTGGGACTATGTTTACGAGCACAAGAGTTCAGCGAGCCACCAAAGGACCGCCATGCAGATTTACTATTGGTTCTGCAATGTAGGGAGTTTTTTTAAACAATGAAATTGTATCTGCCCATCTAAACACAAAATCAGGGAGAAAGTCATCAGTCTTTAGTTAAGCAAAGCGTCTAAAGACTGACTTGTGAGTCTAATTTCTCCCCGATTTTGGATTGCATTCCTGGTGGCACATATCTGGTTGTTTTCACAGTAGAAAGTGCTGCTATTGTCAGTTACAGTCATTCACTGGCTGCAATGACAGTGCAAAAATGCCAAGATGAGAAATGCTGACCAATTGGAGCAGACTGGGCTTTTTCGGGAGGGGGGGCTTAAAGAGACAGCCGCTAAAACATAGCATTTTAAACCGAAGATGTTTCCAGGTGTTCCAGCACAGACAGTATGAGGAAAATAAAATGTTTTTTGGCCATTAAAGTATGTAAACATGTTGTAGTAGAAACCCCAAATACAAGTATAAAGCTGAAAATGAGCATAATAGGTCCTCTTTAAGCTTGATAATACAGAGTGGGCCACTTTCTCTCCCCCACGTATAACCTTTTCCTCTCAAATTTGACCTTTGATGTCTAGTGGAAAGCAGCTACTTTGATGGTGTGTGCTCATCAAGGAGGGCATCAACCTGCAGTCAGCGGAGCCCCTCCCCCCAAATTATAGATGACCTGCCTGAACTGCTGAGCCAACTTGGCCTAATCAAATACATTGATGTGTTTGAACAACAAGAGGTAAACATATGTAGGGATTTGCATTGAATCTTTCTCCAACGCAAACTTAGTAAAAACAACTGTTATTGGTGTGCGTGAAAATATATTTTCATCATCACTTACACATGCAACATGCTGTTTTTAAGTTGGGCTGGCTGCGTGGGAGAACTTGCCGCAGAGTCTGAAACACACACAAACAAACAAGCACACACACTTGTGTCCCCCAGCCAAAGCGTTATGCAGCATTAATGAGCACCATGATGCAACTGCTGTCTGTACTCATCCAGATTGACTACCAGACATTCCTCACGCTGTCTGATGAAGATCTGAAGGAAGTAGGCATCTCCACCTTTGGAGCCAGACGCAAGATGTTACTGGCAATCTCAGGTGAGAAGCTGATGCTTGGATTCAGATCTGTTTCTCCATGTGTTAATGCAGTAGGTGGTGCCCGCCCCCTCTTGTGAAAATGATTAAGTTATTTATCCTCCAATGCAGACCTGAACAGGAGCAAGAGGAGGCTCTCAGATACACCCGCCGTGAAGCCTGGCTACCTGGAGGGCGGTGCTAGTGGGCGACTACCACGAATCATGGACCTTGACGTTGCTGCTCAGAGTAATCGCTGGTGAGAGGAGACGCCGACGAGCTCTGAGCTCCATCTGACGGACGTGACTGACATATTCAGCCTCTAAAAAAGTACACAGTGATGCTGTTGCCAGGGCAGAGGTCAGATGTGTTGTTTACTCACGGTAAATGGATAATCACGAAACTGCCTGAGGAGCAGCAAACTTTATGTAAACATTTGACTCCAGTGCCTTTCATCTACAGCCATACCCCAAAGCTTTTTATACAAAATCAAGACAAGGAGGTCTTCCTTTCCAAGCCTCTGATTCTACATGAAACAAACTGTATGAAACACAACTGACAATGGGACCACGCTGATCCTTTGTGGTGTCTTTTATCATCATAAAGTGCCTTCCTTATGCAAACTGTAACGCCTATTCTTTGTCTGTGTGTTTGAGTCCATGTTAACCGCTACATTTATGCAATTGTAAATAGGTATTTACAAGAATAAATGTCATTCTACTAAAATAGTGATGATAAATAAAATGTTTCCAGCAAGGTTTATCGACCTAGACTGTATTTTTTGGGGAGACATTTTATGCTTTTATTGGAGAGTGAGGGAATAAGGGGAATGACATGCAAAAAAAGGTCCGTGGCCAGACTCATACCAGGGGCATTACAATTATATGGTCTGCACTTTAAACCCTGAAGCCACCAGGACACCCCTGAGAGCAGTATTTTTGATTAAAAAGCACATGAAATCAGCTGTAGTGTGAGCCGACCCTCAACTCAAAGCCAGGCTCAGACCACCAGAGGGCACTGGTGTCACACATTGTGCTTATAAATTCCAGTCACATTTGTGCTGCATGAGAAATAATGGACTTGTTTCAGGAAGGAACACAGTGACAACAGCATTAGAGCTCCTGGTGGACAAGGTGGAGCAGCAACAATCAGATAAGGGAAAAAAAATGAATTAGAAAACCCAAATAGGTAAATGCATTTATTGGTGTGAGGGTAATGTGACACTCCTTTTAATGTGGTTTGGTCTCGCCCGACTGCCCACCTGAAAGTTCCAATTTAATTTATCACTGTTGCCAGGAGTGAAGCCACTGGAACCGCTTATGAGTTGTTTCCTGTTTAATTTATTTAGCAGAGGGCTACACCCAGCAATTTAGTGCTATCAGAGGGACCTCGCTGGCAGAGTATTAACGAGAACGGTACCATCTCTTCCTAAATTAGCAAATTTGGAATAGCGTTGTTGGTTACCACATCGAAGCGAATGATCCAAGAAACCTCCACCGGGGGGCATGAGGGGGTCTGATCTGTTCAGACGTTCACCAGGCTGACTGGTGCAGCAGCAGCCAAGCATGAAAGAGAGTGTGAGTGGAAGTGGTGGGCTGTGACAGATTAGTGAGAGATGATCCCTACTTATTACAATGTCTCTGCCAATTACATAGGCAGGCTTTAGACCAGTGATCCTCAAATCTGGTCCTCGGGCTCTGGAGCACTGCTGGATTTCTTTTCTGTCAGGTAGTTAATTGCACTCCCCTGTGGATGCGGGTCTAAATCGGTCCTTGATCGCACAGCTAGAATGAAAACTACCTGGAAGAACCAGCAGCACTCGGGACCCTGAGGACTTCAGAGAGCCACTTTTCAACTGCTAAAGTGGCAATCTTGGCACATGGTTGAGTTATATGGTGGGCACAAAAAATGAAACTGTGAGCAGGCTCATTTCGTAGCCTTAAGTGATCCAAACTTCTCAATATTTAGAAGATGCAGCGAGTAAGTAAGTAAATTAAAGTTTTATGTTGTACAGTAGGAGATGGTTTTCAGTGAGTGAGGGTGACAGTTTTAAAGCTGCTATAATCAATATCTTCGCATTAATAATGGATCAAATGACTCATATTGACAAACCCATAATGAATTATCTCCGCATTCTGCACTTCTTGTTAGTATTATGAAGCATTTAAGTATTTTTCAGTTAATTGATTTTGGTTTAATGGCCCGCGACTTGACTGTTTTGCTTTATTCTCACTGCTCTCACCAGCAACGTTTTCAGCCATAACCAGCTGTTGTTTATAGCAACAAAAAAAAAAAAAAAAAATCACAACCCAAAAAACAGCTGTATTGAAACTATCCAACACCAACTTTCAGGCAGACACAGTTTGCGACTAGCGTAGTGGAGCATTAAGCAGTTTAAGAACCAGGTATTTCCTTCAGACACACATTTGTTGGGTGGCCAGAAGCACAACTCGAGAGAACGTAAAAAGTTGCTCCATCTGCTGTCAGCTTAAAAGGTAATGATATGGTCTAATATTGTGTCCGGCTTGCCTCCGTCAACACACTCACTCCCAACTTGTCCAATACTGATGCTTGGTCAGTGGCCCATCACGTCAAAATATGACAAGCTAGATATCCCTTCTGTGTCAGTTTGGAAGTTCAGGGACGGTGTGTCAATTTACGCTGTTAAATGCATTGTTTCTTTTTAAAGTAAATCCACAGGAAATGTACAGTTTCTGCTCATAAATGCATTCAGGTGTTTTCAAAACTTATAACGTAGGTCAAAAACTCAGTTTTTAGGTTTACTTCCGTAGGTTTACGCAACAAAAGTACGTGGTTAGGTTTAGAAAAAACGTCATGGTTTGGCCAAAAATAATCATGTTTGTTACTAAGGTAATATAACATTACGCCACACACATCACCAGCATAGCATGCCACACATACTAATACACTGCATCATTAAAATAGCTTGATTAACATTTGGTTTTGCATGGGAACTTAACAGTGATCCCCCAGGTGGAAGTCCAGAATTTGTTTGATCCATCCACCTCCACTACTGCCTGACCTATGCAGATTTTCTTGCTCTTTATACTACAGTTGTTGCCCCAAGCATCAACAAATGCTGCTGCCTGGGGCGTGTCATACCACCGCTAAAAGCTACCTCTGTGCGTTGGTGTCTGACGCTGTCGGGCCACTGACCAAGCTGCTAAAAGGTAAAGAGGCCTAAATCGCCCTGATGACGGAAAGATAGAGCATGGTGTACTGGAGAACAGTCGTGCAATGTGTTTTAATTTACAGTTCACACTGTTCTGCATGTCGCTATGTGCGCATTCTCAAAGTTGATAAAAAGTTAGATACAATGATAAAAAATGCCTTCTAATAGCACACTATAAACTAAGACCAAGTAATGTCATCTCAAAATAAATGGCACTTCATCAAACTTCATCGAGCTGCTCCACTTTGTTCCAAAAAGGACCACCAATTGCGTAAACCCCCCCACTTGCAGCCAATCACCGGTCTCCATGGAGACCCCGGGCCGATGGGAGGATCCACCTGACAGGGAAGCCATCTGTGGATAATAAAAAAGCAGCCAATAGAGAAATGAAACAGAGGAACTAAGTGCCCTGAGGATAAAACACAACCACGCATCTCCCTTACTGAGATGAAGATGGAACTCACTCCAGGAGAGTGAGTGGGAGAGCAGAAAGAAATAGAAACAATAATGAGTGAGTGAGTGTGAGTGTGTGTGTGTGTGTGTGTGTGTGTGTGTGTGTGTGTGTGTGTGTGTGTGTGTGCGTGTGGACACCAAGGGTGTGAGTGAGTACTGGTGTGTGATTGATATGTGTTGTGGTGGCTAAAGTTACAAGTTAGGAGGAAAAGTAGACAGCCATTAAAAAATGTGAGCACTTTGGGATTTTTATTATCTGAATATACCCGTCTCACTCCTCGCACTGTGATACCTTTTGTTAATTAGGCTATGGGTGCAACTTCTGGTTATTCCTCTAAATTAACTGGCATCTATGAGAGTTAGTAGTAGTATGCTTATATTCAGACCCTCAGAAAAGCTGCTAGGCCTTCCAGATTTTCCCAGTGGCCACTCTCGGTATTGCAGCAAAACAAATCCAAGATATGTCTGAAAAACTGTTGACAGGACACCATGATCTGAAAACAAGGTCAATTATGACTCTTTTAAGTATGAATTTTTGATCCATTCAGTTTTATGTTTGTAAAAAGGAATACTTCGCACATCTATTTCCAAACAGGTGTGTAGGAGAGTGACGAGCAGAAAAACAAATTGTAGAAAAACTCCCACACATTGTCTAACTTCCAAAAAAGAAAAAAAAGATTTTAATGCTGCTGATGCTTTCATGCGTCACCAAAATGTTGCAGCATAAACAGCATTATTTTTGCAAGTTAGCCAGCATGCAGGAGTTTTTCCACAAGGTTTTATATTTGCAAAACTTTCCTGTAGATGATACACGCAATTTCCTGGAGGTAAACCCGGAAGCTATGAGGTTTTTTTTGGCACAATGTGAACAATTCCATTGAACCGAATAGGTGCTATCTTGGCATCTGGTATCTAGTCATTATTATTATTATGCATCTGTGGAAATATTAAGCTACAGGCCAACTTAGCTCAGCACAAAGACTGGAAGCAGTGGAAAACAGCTAGCCTATCAAAATGAAGGAATTATAATTTGTTAATTTGTAAGATTTATATTTTATAATACTTATATTTATACAAAAAAGAGGCATATAATTTAGTTTAAGAACTGTTATGAATGTTAACAGTAAACCAGTACAAGGAATAAGATTCTGAATCCTTTAAGTGGAAGGCAGAAACCCCCTTAAGATGGAGAGGTGGTATAAAGATCTCCTAAGCAAGTATATTATATTGATGTATTTTAGTCTGTTTGACTAAAATACCACGAGTGAGTTGTAGAGGTTCAGGTTGACTTTGCTACCTTTGGACAGAGCCAGCTTAGTAAGCAAACATAAGTGGTGACAATCTTCTCATCTAACTCTGGATAGGAAAGATGAGCCTATTTCCAAAACTGTTAAACTTTTCCTCTATGGTGTGATAGACTGGTGTCCCCACACATTTTTTTTCTTCACAAAAGAAAAAGGGAAACCTGTAACATACTGTTAACAGTCAAACCCTACCTTCTTCCAAATGAACCCATCGTCCTGTACTGCACCAGCCACTATTTCGCATTGCTCTCCTATACCAATAGAAACAAGCTCCTAAAAATCACCAACATATCACCTAAAATAATTGGACTCACCACCTCCAACCTGTCAGTCCTCACTCACACTGCCACCATTCATAGAACACTGACCATGGCACAAAAGCCCTGCCACCCCCCTAAGCCAATGTCTCACCCTCCTCCCCTGTGGCCAGAGACACAGACGACTACTCTGCAAAAAAACCCTTTTGTGCCCTCAGCCATCACTGCTTTAAATAGCCTGGGTAAACTGAAGCAGACGTGTTGTGTTGTTGCTTTAAGTGTTTGTATTTAGACTGTGAAAGCCAATTTCCTCTATAGAGGACATTAAAAAATGAATCTGAATCTAACCCTCGCAAATGCAGCTTCAGTAAAGGGAATTACTGGAGGTAGGGCCTATAATTCATGAAAGGTAAGGAATAAGGTGGACACAATGCAGGAAATAAGCAGCAGACACTTTACGTGATGAAAGATGGACAAATGAGACATTTCCTTTTGCAGCTTTTGCCACGTAGCCTGATGACAGAGGAAGATGCTGCACTAGCCCCGGTCCCAGAATTGGGTGATTATACAACCTCCACAGCTTCTGGCATAATTTGATGCACATAGTTAAGCCCATTGTCTACTGTATCTGACAGAGTGTGTTGTGAACTGCTGAATAGGCTGTTTCAAGCCAGAAGATTCGGTCGTCCTTTTAGCCTCTGATTGTTGGTACAATGTGTTTTCAAAGTGCTGAGCGGGCTGTTTCAAGCCAGTGGGGTCAGCTGTCCCATTAACCAGTGATATTACAAAAACACTCATTAAGCTTTTATGTTCTTTTGGGCACTGCTGGCTTTGTGATTCTGCTCTCTCAAAGGCAAGTGATAAGAGTATTTTCTGCTGCTACCATTTATGTCTGCTTCTAACGGGAGAGGCTGCTTTCTCAAGGTTGGAAAAGGTCAGGATTGATGGAGGGCTTTGATTGTTCTACTGCAGAGAAACCTGAGCTTCAGAGAAAATAAAAACCAAAAAGCATGAGAAACTCATATAAATGTGTTTGTGGTTTCACAGTGAGGAAAGAGATGTGTTTTTATTTCATCATGATTTGGTGAAATAAGATGAAATGTGAGGCTCGTGCTGAAAATGGTACATCAGGAGAACAACAGACACATGGACACAGACCTGTAAGGTTCAAAAGACACCCAAAGTGCCACTTTACTTAAATTTTCAAAGTTACAAATAAAAGTTCACTTAGTTGACATGGTGAGGATTTCAATTTTTAAATCACGAACATATCCAGTGTTGGGAGGCAGAACAGAGCCTCTTCTCTGCTCGCCCGACTTCATGTGTCCTCCCAGCTCAGGAGCAGCTTCTTCCTCTAGTGTCTATGCACAGTCAAACAGCCTCAGAAGCCCTACTGACCAATTAGTAAAAGAATAGCTGGCTGAAACGCCGCAGATTTGGACTGTAGGCCTTGCAGTTCGCTTTTCTACACTGCTATCGCTCTGCAATGCAACTTCCTACCTCCTGAGATTGGGAGAAGAACCAAAAAGACACTAGACAGCATCAACATAGCAACAAAGTATTGTAGCAGCCAAATAGGCATCACTTTCTGTTTGAGATGCATAGAGCTAGACCTGGCCAGGTAAATCTCTCTTTTACAGAAACACGATGAGAAACATGCAACAACAACGACAATACATCATTAATCTCATTGCTTCCTGGGCTTTCTGGGACATTCAAGATCAACGGTTAAATAATTTACAATCCTCCATGAAATAACAGAGAGATAGGGAGCATCTCAGAGCCTGGGAACGTGTTGTGGGAACATCTTTGAACACTGGAAGGAGCCCGACGGTGGAACACAGAACATGAGAATGAAACCGCTGATGGAAGTACAGGGAGGGTTTAATCCACAATCTGGCCTTCCTGGAGGAAACATATTTACATCCAGCACATCAGCTAATGTATCTGGGCTCACAGACTGACCAGAGGCTCTGACATGGACATACAGAGATAGGAGAGCGGGACAGAATAAGAGGAAGAAGGAGATAGAGGGAGTAATAGAGAAGTGAGTTCATGTTAGAGGAGGTTAAAGATTGCAGGTTTGGGGTAAGGTAGAGGCAGAAAGTGGACAGCTTGAGCAGAATTCTGACAGGGTCTTGACAGCTGTTGTTGAAATCTAATAGTTTTTCCGTCTGAGGAAAGAGTGAAACACTTGAAAAGGAACAGGTCGGATGAGGTTCACTGAAGAGAGAGATGTGGATAAGGGACTGGGATCACAGGAGCAAGTTCAGGAGCCAAAAGATGGACTGCTGCCAAAGTAACTGGAGGAGGAGACATTGGAATGGCTTCAGATCTGTGCTGAGTTAACGGAGTTTCCTTGTCGGCTGATGGCAGAATAAAATGGAGCGGAGCTACCAAACGTAGCCGATCTCGTCATCCTTGTCGTCTTCCTCGTCCTCGTCGTCCTCGATGGCTCCTCGGGGGTGAATCCGGCCCCGTCTCTTCTTCTGCCGGCTTCGGCCACTCTGTGATGGCTCCTCCTCCTGGTCGTCGAGCAGAATGACTGCACCGCCGCTGCCAAAATCCCCCGATGTCTCCTGGTCCTCATCTGTAGGGAGGTGCACAAACACAAGCAGACATGTCAGAAGCACATAGGGTCTAGAGTCTCTGAAGTGCGTCCATAGCTCTGGGGAAAAAGCTGTTCATAAACATCCTTAACAGAGTAACAGGAAACTTGCGTTACGTCATCCACAAGCAGGAGCGTTTATTGGTCGGATGAGGCGGAGTGCATTCTAGCAGTGTAGTAGACAGTGTAGTTTTATGAAAGGATCATCTTTCCAGCAGTGAAATATGTCTTTACCTTTAATTGGGACAAAATGATAAAAAAATTGTTTAGATAACTGACGATATTCCCATCCACCTCAGCTGTACTTTGTGTTTAGTACTAATTAGCAAAGGATAGCATGCTAACACGCTAATCTGAGATGTGTTTTTAGCTCCTCGTGCTATTGTGCGTCAGTGCAGCCTAACAGAGCTGCCAGCATGGCTGTAGACTCTCCGTCAGAGTCGAGTGATCCACCTACTTTCCTATGACTGACCCGTTTACATAATGGCAACACAGAACAAGAGAGGAAGGAATAGACGCAAGCCTCCCATCCATCATTCCTTCACTCAACACAACACAACGCACAGTCAAAGGGTTGCTTACCTAGCCAGCCTCAGTGGCGTCTGGCTAAGCTCAGTTACACCTGCAAACAGCTTGTTGTTAAACAAATGTTTTTTGGCACTACTGCTGCATCCTGTGAAGCTCCAGTGTCATTATCTCAGCCGCTGCCTCCAGCATTTCGTAAAATTGGGACCTTAAAATCCTTCTGAGTTCAGTTCAAAACAGCCTATTTACACCTGGGTACAAGTGCACTCTGGCTGAGTGGCACTCACAGTGTTAAAATCAGTTTGCTGTCCTTGTGTTTAGGCTATCGAGCGGAGAGCTGCTGCATTGCTACCTGTTTGTTCTATGCAAGGCCGAATGGGAGAACTCCAGTCTGCTCCAGCCTGAGGCCACTCAGCCAGAGTTAGATGAGCTTGTTAGACCAGAGACAAAGGACTGCTGCTGCTGTCAGTGTGTGTGTGTGTGTGTGTGTGTGTGTGTGGCAACAGAGACACCTCATCAATATTGGAAACTGCAATTACTGGCTTTGGACTAGACTGGCATTCGAGTGAGCTGTAATCTGTGACTGTGAGCTGGCTGTTTGATTGGTAATCAGTATATCTGCCTGGATTCTTTCTTGCTAATTATTATTCTTTTTTTCCCCCACAATGAAATCCTCGGCCACTGATTTGCAGCAAAGTGCTTCTATTGGCTTTTTGACCATTCCCTTTGAATTTCCACCACTGGCTTGTCAGGTATGACTCTGACATATCAAAGCACTTAATTATACATATTCTTTGTCTAAATGCGTCTTCTTGGGTGCCAACATCTGCCGGCAGTTTAAGCGTTTATTCCCCTCTAAAAGGTGCAACACAGCTGCTGCTACAAATTCATGCATTATAACAAATCTTTTGACACTGCTCTCTGCTGACAAGTGTGACGGATTCTCCTACTTGACTTGCAAGACGCTGGTGTTTTATCAAAGCTACACAAGCAGAATATCAGAGGCAGATAGAATCAGACATTTGACTGATAGTAAACCAGCCAGACTGGCTCCAGAGGCATGCCTAATGTTATCTATTTCCTAAATGATCACTGATGCGTAGATACCGGTAAAGATAAAGAGAGACAGGGAGAGATACTGAGCAAAGAAATAGAACAAAGTTGGAATTGTGGTGCTGCTCGTGTTTCAGCGGTACGTTATGTTTTAAAGAGAAGCTCTCATATTACAAAGGGAGATAAAAGACAGACACACAGCAGTCCACCTGCATCAAAACAGTAACTCTGAAAGCAGCTCGACAAATGGGAGCCAATAAGGGCACACGCATCACAACCCACACCCTTGTTTAGCAAAGAGTGAACTAGGGATGTGCTTAAATGATGCTACACTTGCTAGTTGGTACCAGACTTACCAACTGCTTAAACTTGTCTTCTGGGTATCTTAATCACAACGGGAGGAGTTTGAATTAGCATGCAAGACTAACCGCTGGCTCTGATTATAAACGGCTCTCCCTAATTCTCTCTTTCACACACACACAAATGCACACACACAGCCATACGTGCACTCTCAGACTCAATTTATAAAGATTTGTGCATGCGACTGGTACAAGTCTGCAGGTATCTGCTGATGTTCAATGCAGAAAGTATGTCTGAGCCTTCATACCTACTTTTGCCGACTGGGTGTCTTCTCACTAGACTGAACGACAGAGGTGCTTTTGGGTGCATGGGAGAAGCCTGGACATATGTGTGTGTGTGTGTGTGTGTGTGTGTGTGTCAGTTTACGTGCACACTCATGCATGAGAGAGCTACCGTGTGAGTGTGTGTGTATTTTTGAATGGAGATGAGTCGAGATGTTAAATATTCAGTAAGTTAATGTTATTGTTTAACTTTTATTTAGTGAGTTTTGTAGGATAATTTGCAGTGTTCATATTAGACAGTGTAAAGTGCCGCACATTTCAGTGGCATTTAAATTTGGTTATTGAAAAATGTGATAACAATTTCAAATGGCTCCTTTAATATAGGCAATGTTTTTTGGATGACGTTTAACCTTTTGGTCATATAAATTGTGCTCAGTTTTAGAGATTTTCTGAGTGTTTTCTTACTTTTAGACTTGTTGGCTAGTCTAAGTTTAAACTTCTTTTTTACCCTTATTAGATAGGACAGTCTCAAAGAGAAAAGGGGAGAGAGATAGGGGATGACATGTAGCAAAGGGCCACAGGCTGGAATTGAACCACACAGCCGCTGCAGCAAGGACACTGCCTTCGAATATAGGATGCCTGCTCCAAGCACTAAGCCACCAGGAACCCCTAAGTTTCAACTTCTGTTTAAATGTCACGCAAACGAGTCGCCAGGAACATCTCAAGTAGGTGTGTGCAAGTGTTGGTGTGCCCATGTGTGTGTGCTGCAGTCTTACCGCAGTTGGGGTTGCCTTGTTTTCTGGAGCCAGCGATCTCGTTGCCATATTTGTCCACACACCAACACTGGCCGGTGCTGCCGTGGCACTGGGTTGGTTTGAAGTAACCTTCCTCAGTACAGCGGGGAATATAAGAGCCTAAAGACAGAAGAGAAAGAAAGGAAGGACAGAGGGGAAAAGGTTAGAGAATGAAGGTAAATAGTGATATGAAAAGGGGGGGAGAGGGTGGAGAACATCAAACTGACAGAAATAGAGGGTAGATAGAATCTGATCCCTCCTCAGCAGAGGTTGCATGTCCTGCAGTTGTGACCAAAGTTCTTGTGTATTCACAGAGGGAGATCAACAATCAATTACTGCTGTGAAGGTTGCAGGACAACAAGCATACATCCTGCTTAAAGGGAAGCAGTCACTTTCAATAACACACACACACACACACACACACACACACACACACACACACACACACACACACCTAGATCTGTTACCTTCATTTGACCCAGCCCAAGCTCATTTTTCAAGCTGTTTTGTCGTGAGCTGAAACACTGAATGATGTGTCCGCAGGGGACAGACGACATGTGTACAAAATGTCAGGATGTGCTTCATAGTGTTTGTATACACACCGTGTGTTTAATGCTTCTGATTTATTTTCCATACTTGAAACTATTCAAAGAGATAGCATTTTTCATTCCAGTGTGTGTGTTAGCATTGACGGTGGCCATGATGGTTTCTGAGACAGGAGTCAGTGTCTGACAGCCGTCAATCATCCACACTGACCTATGAGGCTCTTCCTTCGACTCTGGCTCTGGATCCTGCTCTTCTCAGCTTGGCAGGGCAGTCCTACAACCAGAGAACACATACAAATAGTTTCATTAATAGAGCTTGTTTTTTTCACCAGCATAATTTAACCGAAAGGGCTCTTTCTCTGTGTAACAATCTACTCTACTCTAACGTCTTATTGATTTCTTATATTGGTCACCCTTTCATTCCTCCATGCATCTTTCTAAATTGCCTCTGTCCTCACAATGACTACTGATTTTCAGTCTCCCTGACTTTATTCTGTATCCTCCTCAATCTGTCATCTGCAAGGACCACAGTCTCAGCACAAAATGCACATTTTACTGGTACCAGTAATCATAATATTCATCTATTTTGTTGGTTTTATTGTTACATTATTATTAAATTTTCATCTGCTTTGTGTGCATTAGTGAATTGTTTTACTGTTTAAATCTTATTATTCTATTATCAGCTCTTCAGTTATCTGTGAAGCACTTTTGATTGCACAAATATATATGCAAGGTGCTAAACATTTTAAATAAAGTTGGAATGGTTGGTACGCTACAGCAGGATGATATCTGGGGACACGGTGGGGTATCGCTATACAAGAGAGGAGGGAACATAAGTGGTCAAATGATTTTATCATGTTATGTACCTTAATTAATAAAAGGTGAAGCTGAAAATACATGCTCCAAAAATGTCTATAATTATTATTTATTAAAGAGAAAATGGGGTGTTGGGGCGCACGCTAGTTCAGTGTTAATGAGTCGTCTGCAAAACATATCAGACGGTTCTACCATAGTTTTCATGTTAACCTTCAGTTTTTGCTCTGAATAAGTTTGGTAAAGTGGGTTTGATGACCTTTCAAATGTGTTTGCATGTAATCAGGGAGACGGTAGAGGGCAAATCAGACGTCATTGTAGTGAAGGGAGCAGGATGGTAAACTTATGGGAGGCTGGCAGAGAGTACTGGAAACAGTAATGGTAGATGGCACTGCTGTTCAAAGTTAAAATATTTTAACTTTATGCCAACCTCCACAATTTAATGCCTGAAGTTACGTAGCTCCCTCACACAGAGCAAAAACATATGTGATCTGGGCAATTGCTGGACATTACAAGAAAAAGGACATAAAATAATAAACACAAAACAATTTTCTCCAATGAAGCTCAACGTAAGTTCAATCGGGAAGACTTTCTTTATGCTCATCCCTTAACAATTCTCTCAATCCCACTCCCACTGCTTCCTTTAATCAGCTGTCTATGGGCCTCTTCTAGTTATCCAATCAAACTTTGCCACGACCTCTATCAGCCAGTCAGGATGCTACTGCAAAATTTTAAATCTGCTCTCTCCTGCGGCTGCTTGTTGTGCCCTCCTCCACCCCGTTCACCTCCAGCCGTCGAATCCAGAGTCCAGGACCAGCTCAACAAAGACTCATTCCTCTGCTCATCCAGATCATCAGCACCTCTCCATCTTCTTCTCATCTCATCTTCACCACCTCGACCACCACCAGTGTCTAGACCCCGGGGGGTTCCCTATTTGACCATGGATTCATCATCCTCCTTAAATCATACCATCTTGAAGGGGTCTAATCGCCAAAGACTTCTCACATTTTTCATTCTGATGTGCACATGTTAATAAATATTCTCTTGATTGAAATGTGTGTTATTCCTTTTTTGTAAACAATACGTCATCACCATCGTAAAATATCCTCATGCACATTTCGTTTTACTGTCATTGCAATTCCGTCGGACTGTTACTTTTTCTTGTGCCGTCCTGAAGGTGTTGTCCGTCTAACGTCTAACGTCTGCCTGACTCCACATGAATGCAGAATTCTGAACGTTTTGCTGCTTGTCCTCCGGCCAGATTGTGCTCTAGTGCGGTCAGTTAAGTTAGGTAGTAAAATATCATCATAAAAGTTAGGAATGGTGGACAACACTTACAAAAATAATATTCAAATTGTCGAGAAAAACAGTCCAAAAGCCTAATTTGTGGCTTTTAAGGTATACATTAGTTCCCATTCACTTCAGTACTGACTAAATACTTGCTTAAGGGAACTTTTGTATTATTTTTTAAGTTACTTATCATCATGGTGATCGACATGCTGTAAATTTAAGTCACCACATTTGGTACCACTTGTAATTATAAACTCCCATCACTGCCACCTTTACCGAAAGGTTGGCTGGCCACATTTGGCTGTGAGGCGAGAGCAGCATTGGTATCTGTTCATTCATAAAGCTTTGATGCAGATGCTTCCACTCTATATTTCATCCCTTTGAAGTCTGACCTCACATAACCTTGGTACTCGTTCAGAGAATAGGTTGTTGCTTCACACTCCCTGAACAAGGAAGAATGTCGTTCTCTGCAAAAGACCTTAAACTTTGACACTCTGCTGCCCTTATGGCTGTTTAAGTGCCTTATTTCTGACCTTGTTTTAATTGGGTGTAAATGCTTTTACCTATACATCTACACCTTAGCATGTTTATCACCCTGTATTTCTACTTTTAATGATCATTTATTCCTGTTGTTTGTTGTTTTGTATAATTTCATATCTGTTTTAATTGATATGCATTATTTGCTTAATGATTGTTTTAATGTCTTTGTTCATGCTCAGCATCAATGAAAATAAGGGTCTCCCTCAACTGATTTCCCAAATCTTAAATAAAGGTTTGAACAAATGAATGAAACTCTTCATTTCCTCCTTGCGTTTGTCCTTCTTATTTAAACATTTATTATTCCCCCCTCTCCCCCTCCTCACCATCAGGTTTCTGGAAGCAGTAACACCACTCGTTGTTAGACAGCTTGCCGTCCTTGAAGGAGTCACACGAGTTAAAGAGGGGCTTCATGCACAGCTCGTACTTGTCCAGGTAGATGGCACTCAGCTCTGATTGGTCCAGCAGGAGGTCAAAGTTCATGTCAAGCTTGTTGAACATCCAGCCCAGTGAGTCCTTACAGATGGGCAAGATGCTGGTGTCAAAGTCTGGAGGAGAAAAGAGACAGAGAGGGGAAAAAAAGATAATGGAATTGTTGAAGTTGAACATTTTTGAAACTGCAGAACATGTCCAGGTCACTTACATTTTTATCTTTTTCAAGTATCACACTGAGATCTGAGTGTGTGTGGGTGTGTGCGGTGGCAGAGTTGACATGTGTTCAGACATGTTGACATTACAGAGAACAGAGCAGGGTTGCTGTCAGCATCGCTGCCAGGCCTCATGAGGACTGAATAAGCGTGGCTGTTGTGCAAAGGGCTGCACACACACACCCACACAAGCACACACACACACAGGGACATGTGGGGGGATGTACTCACGTCCAGTGGCGGAGTCAAAGCTGTCAGAGGATTTGAGGTCTCTGTTGGCGTCGAGGTGGAGAACTCCGAACCAGTCCTTTAGTCTTGCAGCCAGGCTGTGGAGCTCTGTGTCAGTGCAGGCTATACACACACACACACACACACACACACACACACACACACACACACATACACAAAATCACAAAATAATGAGGAGAGGGGAAGCCGTCAATCTACTGCTGTCATCAGAAGGAAGAAAAAAACAATTCTTTTCTTGCTCCTTATCAAATTTTCATTTCATTTCTGCTGTGTACTTTCCCTCTCTGTGTTTTTTCTTTCCCTTTTTCCTCATCCAAGTCTTCTCCTTGAGTAAACACAGAAGAGTGATAACACATACGGAACTGCTGCTATCTCTTGACAGTTACCATAGGAACCCAATCTGACATAAACACACACACACACAAATACAGTACACACATTGGCGTTTACTTGTCTGCTGTCATCTCTATCTGTTTACCAGTTAGTGTTCTTGTTTAGATAATTGATTTTTATCCATGTGGGAAACTACACACTTACAGTCAAACACACACAACCAGTGGACAAAGGTCTGTTTAAAATCCCAAATGTCATCTTGCAGCAAGAAGCCACTTTATCGTTGCATTTTATCCACGGTGGAGATAAGTCTGTTTGTGTTTTTATGCACGATCACACTGTCTTGGCTGTGCAACTTAAAAGAAAACTGATCCCATACCGGCATGCATGTTGATGCTACTCTCCGAGTTACTACCCAAAGAGAGCATGAACTGAACAATATGATACTCCTAATTAAAAGTATAAACCAGCCTCTGTCGCTGCCTAACAAACCCCTCGTCCCTTCAGCCCTCTGGGACTGACAGGGTCTGCCTGCAATCCAAGCAGACCTCTGCCTCTGCCTGTCTGCCTGTGTCTCTCTGTCTGTCAATCTTCGTCTTCCTTTCTCTTTCTCTCCTGTGAATATTTCCCCCCATTCTGTTTCATTCTGAGAGTTTGATAAATGTGCCTGAAGGACGAGAGTGATTCTCCACCTCGTGCCGAGCCTCCCAATCCAAAAACTCTCCAGCTTTGTCGTGGCTGATAGAAAATGCAGAGGGAGGTCGTTAACATTCCCGCAGCACTCTTTTTTCAGAATTGAGGCAGTTTGCTGTGAAACATGCAAAGGGTTGGAGTGTTCAAAGAGACACTCCTAAATACAAATCACAATGATTTTATCTTGGGAATAACTTCTAATTCTTGGATATGGTGTTAGAAATCACAAAAGAAGGAAAAACCCTGTTGTTACATGCAAATACACTGAACAGACACATCAGAGATAAAGATAACCTCATCTAAAATTTCCCTCTGTCTCTCGCTCTCTTTCAAGCCACTTCTGCACTGGCTTTTCAAGGCAGAATTATCACGCTGTTATGCCGCCTCACTGTCCTGTGTGTAAGGTGCGATTGTGGAAAGGGGGGACAGAGTTGTCTCGCCTCTGAGCTGGGAATGGAGGTATGATGGTGAAGATTCTCAGTCATCCAGGTCATGGTAATCTTAAGTGCTTTAATTTGAGTTTCATGAAGACATTTCACCTGTCATCCAAGAGGCTTCAATGGTTCTGAAGAAGCCTCTTGGATGAGAAGTGAAATGTCTTCAAGAAACTCAAGCAAGTCCAGGTGCCTGCAATATAGCACCTAAGGGGATGGAGGTAGTAACAGCCCCAAAATGAGATCTATGTAAAACATAAAGCCAGAGAGATGTGGCCATGGGTGGAACGGGTGCAACGTTTTGAGTAAGTATTATGTTGGCAACCCACTGCAGGAGATTTAAAAAGAACTTGTTAGCAGTTAGCAGCTAACTCAAAGACGAAGAACAGTGGCTGGAAATGTCTGCAGTTTGAGAGAACAATGAGATTTGGGAGCTCCTTACCCTCCGAGCAGAGGACGAGATCAGCTAGCATATAACAGAAAAGGTACATGATTGCGATTGACATGTTATGCCATTGTCGTTGTTTAAAAAGCGCTACCAACGTATATATGTTACACTGGAGGGCGATGCTGTTATGTGATATGTCACGCCTGTCACGCCTCTTTTCATTGCAAGATGCCAGGATGCAGTGTATAATCACAGACTAGAGTGAAATGATGTGGCTGTTATCTGGTTGTACATAAAATGCAAAGGATGCAAAAGGGTCCCTACATATGCCGCATTTTTTCTGCCCTCAAATTCATTGTTTTCAATGTGGATGCAAGGCAGGCACGTTAAAATGCCAGAGTGATGCCATCGCAACGTGCACACGTTCCTAAGTTTCCAGTTTTTCAGGGTGCAATGGCTGCGCCCTGAGATAAATAGAGTTCAACTTCTGGAGCCCAGCAGCAGATTTGCATCAGTCCCACACACGATATGCCCACACACTTATAAAGAGCGCCTGGAAGAAGATTAGCTCTTCACTCAGGATTTCAGGTGAACAGGCCATGATACAGTGCTTGTTAAAGTTGCTTAACATCCTCAGACGCAAGCTGCCGCTGCACTATTGAAAGCTGGCTCACAAAAGGTTCAAAAGTAGCGGCCAGCGCCTGACCTCGCTTTCCCAGGTAGTTAAAGATGCGGCATGTGTACAGGGACTTTGTAGCGGCCCTATAGTGTGATTTCTGTGTACAAAGGGCTTCTCGCTTTCACACTCACAGGTAATTCTATCTTTGTGAGGACTCTCATTAATATTCCCTAGCCTTTTACCCTAAGCTTAACCATCACAAATAAATGCCTAACCCCAAACCTTACCCCAACTCAAACCTAAATGTAACCTGAACTTTAAAACCAGGGTTTAACCCTTAAACAGGCCTTTGAAGGAGTGAAGACCAGCCAACACATCCTCTCTCTCCAAATTGTCCTCACTTCATTGGATAAAACATGTTTCAGTCCTCATTATGTAGCAAGTACAAGTACACACACACACACACACACGAGCAGATTGGTCCCTGTGTGAAGACCTAGATCACACTTTGCTGTCAGTGGATTAAGACGTCTGAAGGTGCATGCACGTCACACACACACATACAACACACACACACACACACACACACACACACACACACACAATATGCCACAAGGCCAGTGGGAGTTTTTAAGCAGATTGCAAGGATGAGAGAGGTTTTTGTTTTTGTCAAGTCACACTCCTCATTCTGTTGCCAATTCATGTCCTGCGTCCTGACATGAATGCAAACACATGCGCACGCACGCACACACACACACACACACACACACACACACACACACACACACACACACACATACAGAGAAAGATACACATTTCATAGTAATAGTCTGGGATTGTGTCATTATTGCAGGTGCTATAAAACAGAGGACACCCCCAGGTAACAGACCGGAGCTGAGGAGAGGACTGATAACATTTATCTGGCTTGATATCCTTGTGACATTACCTCTGGAATCCCAAGGTGCTCTGTGGTTGTGTGTGAATGTGTGTGTGTGTGTGTGTGTGTGTGTGTTATAACCCTTCAGGTCCAGACGGATAACATTTCAGAATGCTCTTTATTTCCACGGTCTGGAGCAGAGAAAGAGAGAGCAAAATACCAACAGCCACAACATTATCCGTCTTGGCCTCCTAATTAAAATTCTTCCTCTGGCAGAAGTGGAGTTTAGCGTACTGCACTTGCTTTATCCCCCTCTTCATTTATATGGCCGTTCTTCATCCCCACACCAAGTTTTCCCACTTATTGTTTTCATTTCTGTTCCCACTCCCTGCCATTTGAATCACTCCCTGTCTTTGCCATTCTTTTGTTGCCTTTGAGGACTTCTTGCTCATTTCCCTCTATTGCCTATTCATTTCCAATCTCTCTGTCTCCTCTATCTCTGTCAATTTTCTGCGATTCAATAGAAGCCACTTATCACACCTGGCTGTACCTAACTCAGTTTCTCTTAGACTTAGAGGACCACTTTGATATGCCCGGCTCTTCTATTTCTTTCTCTCACTTAAATTGCTTTGAGTGCTTCATTTCCCATCTCTCCTCTCACACATCCCCCTATAGAGTCCAAAGATTTAGTGTTTCTGTTTTTCTCTTTGATATCCGCTCCCTCTGTCCCTCTCCCCCCTCCTCTACTTTTTCCACTTTTGTCTCCACTGCTCTCTCCATCTTTTCCTCTCAAGTCTCTCGGACTTTGCACTACGCCCCACAATAAGTCTCGATGGACCCCTCTTATCTCTCTCTCTCAGTGTGACCCAAATTGTTTCGGACAGGCCCGACACTGCTGCCCATGTAGGGACTCCTTTTGTCGGGCAATGAGTCAGAAAGCTGGAGCTGAAAACATTTACGCACTGAAGGACACAACACACAGAGATAAAGTAGCCTGTTAACCATTTCTCCCTCTCTCTTTCCACGCCAGAGCAGGGTCAGACACAACTAACATCAAAGCCCGTCCACGGGCAGCTACAAAGATTACACTGTTATGGCAGAACTGGATTTGATGGGGGACTCAACAAGTGATGTTGCTGCTGTCAGTAGAAACCCTGATCAAGTGTCTGAGAATCGCTTTACAGAACAACACTTCAAAGTTAGACTTAAAGAAAAAAAAAATTCATGGCTGGAGCCAAGGTTGTTTTTAAGGCGAAAACTAGAGCCACATTTTCCCTCTATTTTGATGTAGTTTGTTGTAATGTAGACTTCCTGATCCAACACACACACAAAGGAATACTTCACCCCCCATATGATTATTTGTATGCCAATTACTCACCTGTGTTACACTGAATTCTCACATGCCTCTATGGCAGTGGTTCCCAATTGGTGGGTCCTGTTCCCAAAGTGGGTCCCAGGTCCATTGTGAATGGGCTGCAAGTGACTCATGAATGTGTCAAGTTTGTAAAAAACGCAATTTATTTTTCAGCATTGGGTTGTGTGAACGTGCTAACTTACTAACTACAGTAGCATCTTACAGTAAATCCGTCCTGTTGGTCATTCGGTTTCTCTTTCTTTAATGATGAATACAGACTACTGCTGCCTGCTGGAGTTATTTTCCTCCCATAAGTGCAGAACATATGTGCTACTTAGCTGTTAGCAGTAGTGGTTGTGTTGTGTTGAGGTTCAACTTTTTGGCCGAGACACAGGGCAAGTGAGGTGACGCAACAGTCGGCCTTTGTTTCAGCTAGATCTTTGATGTTGGTTTGGTGTATCTGGGCCTTCAGTGAAAATGCATGAGTTTGGGAAGTACTGAGCAAACAACTGGATAAATGTGACTTGTATTACACTGCACAAGTTGTGTGAAAGATTGTAAACAGATGTTTTGATACTTCAATTTTCATGGCCCCTAAGATAAATCTTAAGGGTCATAAGATGAATAACAGGATAGGAAAGAAATAAAAAATAGTTCTGCTTGTTTTTTTCTCTGGCATTTCTCCAACCTTTGCTTCCTTTGTAGCTCTGATAGTTTTACCTCCTCAGGTCTGAAAAAGGAAAATCCTTCTCTGGTAGACCTGGTTATAACTAATGGACATATTATGCAAAATGTTATCAGGGGGCTAAATTAGATATTGCTTCACTTTAAAAGGGTCATTTTGAAAAAGGTTTGGGAGCCACGGTGCTAAATTAACAATTTGTCTGGCTGATAATGCAAAACCTTCACCATTATTCATTTGACAAAATATGTTTCCATTATTAATTAACTTTTTGTACACACATCTGGTCTTATGCTCAATGAAGCAGATTTTAATTTTGCAATGTTTTTAATTAATTTGGCTATTGTTCAATGTATGGCTTATTATGAAATGAATTCTCAAAAGGCCCATTCTTTTTTTATGTGGTACTGCAAAGCAGACTATGACCAAGGAGTGATATAAAAATTGTAACTGATGCAACTGGTGTTTAAAACAAAGACTAAACCTGTCTTTTCACCATGGCAACCACCTGTGACTATTCATGACTCAGCTTCTTGTGCTACAGAGGAAACAAGAGAGAGAAACTGATAAGGTTGGTACCATTAGCATCAAGGAACTGGAGGGTCTCTTGATTTAGATTTAGTGATTTTTATGTGTTTTAGCAGCAAATATAATTGTTAAAGAAACACTTCAATATGTGGTGATAAAAAAACTGGCAGCAGTGAAAATAGCTGGAAGTGTTTGGCTAAGAAGTTGCCACTTTTAAGATCTTCAGATGTGAGAAAAACTCCTCTCCCCTTCAGATATGAGAAGTGGTGCATCATTGAGCCAAACGGCTACTTTCTAATTATTCCAGTGGATATGTTACACAGAGACGGATACAGTGCTAAAGTTGCCAGAACTGATGTTATTGGCTCCACATCCAACCCATCACAGATTGTTTGACAGTGAACTTTTACCAAGGATGAAGTGGTAGTAGACAGCCAGACATACTGGCTGCATTCACACAGGAGAAGAAGAGGAATCGATCAGAGCTGTGGGTCAAATATCAAACACTGAATCATGGCTGGGAATTACCTTCTTATCCATCTTCCTTCCACCCTCCTTCCCTCTCACCCAGCACTTCCTCGCTTCTGCTGTCTTTCATGTCTGTAAACTCAGAGTAGTACAGACTGGCAGCCAAAAAAACAACAACCCACAAGCCATCAGTTTTGCACAGACTGACACACACACACACACACACACACACACAAACAACCAGCTGTAGAAGGAAAGCTGAACTGTAAGCCAGCACACAAGATATGATGCAGAGTTTTCCTCTAATTTCTGGCAGAAAATACACACAATATAGTAAACACTCCTCTGTATACAATGCACTTCTACTAACACACTTACAGAGACCAATCTGATCAACAGGACAAAGAGCTACATGTGAGACAGGCTAGAGGAATATGCCATGGAGACGCAGCTATCATTTGCATTTTTAAGGGAAGTTGCGGACAGTAGGGTGAAGACAAAGTCACCACAATGAATCAAACCACAACTCACTGAAATGCCACAGTGTTCCCTTGCCTCAAAGTCAATGTTATGTTCCAATTTTAACAGTTTTTATTCATCATTGATGCTTTTATTTATTTATCTTTACATTTTTAATTGTGGTGTCTTGCTTTTTACTTCTTGTTGCCACTTTTATGTAAGTTTGTCTTTGTTTTTTTCTGTGTCTTAGTGCTTTTATTTTATATTGTTTTACCCAGCTACATTGTAAATGAGGTCTCTACCTCAATGTATTTTCAGAGTTAAAATAAAAAGTTAAATGAATGGATGAGTGAATTTATTTTTGAATGGCTTTTTGGTTAGATGTCTGAAATGACATCTGTGGTTAACACACGCTTGAGAGATTGAGTTTTATTCTACTCCATAAAATACATCAGTAAATACCCTGCTTGTGAATTTTGAAGAATTTACATGTCTTAAAAAGGTCTTAAAAAAAAGGTCTTTACAGCCTCATAGTATTGGCGATGTTGAAGTCATGTGACTGTAGAGTAGCATAAAAGTGGCACTCATTTGTGGAGATTTGTGGAGACAAAACATTTAAGACGGCTATCAAACATTTTTGTTAGCCGCAAAACTTTTTTTTTCTGCAATAGTCCACAATCTGATGGAAAAATCCCACTGGCTTTTTGCCATGGGACCGGGCGCTGCTGACTTCTGGGTTGGCCTGCAAAAAAAGGTCATCCCTGCACCACTCTTTGAATTGACTTAACCAAGTATATGTTGTAGAGAAAATATAAATGTTGCCTAGATACCATTCAATAGATAGATCTGGGATACAATCCAGGAAGCGTGACATTATACTGCACACATGTCAAAGTGTGGAGGTCAGGTGGCTGGGTGGGTGAAAAAAGCACAGGACTTTGACACAGATTTTTGTGTTCTGAGTCCTGCTGCTTGTT
Organism: Epinephelus moara; assembly: GCF_006386435.1. Lineage (NCBI taxonomy): Eukaryota > Metazoa > Chordata > Actinopteri > Perciformes > Serranidae > Epinephelus > Epinephelus moara. Next base: position 21,590,280 of record NC_065509.1, read on the forward strand.
ACATTTAGGCTACTAAAACACTTGGATAAGGCACATCTTTTTTAATTTCTGACAATGTTGCATTTTTTAAAATGATTTTGAAGTAGATTTATGGAGGTTTATTTGCGATAGACAACGGTGATGATGCAGTCTAGCTCACAGGATGTAGACTGTGGGTATAAGCCTGTCATTAGCTGTCTATTCAGACATAATTCACCTCCCCTTCTGCTTCCTGTGTTACTGTTTTTAAAATCCCTGTTGCTACGTGTCTTGCATAGCTAGACCAACACCTAAATGCACAAGTGTCTTTTAATGTTTTCTCTTGCAGGACTTTGACGCCAGAGCTTGTCTACCTATGTGCAAATTTCCCAAGTTCCCTCCTGACACTATTTTGGCTGCATCCTACGTTTAGCCACACCTAGGATGACAGTGATTGATTTAAAGAAATACAGAAAGCCAGAGTGTTTTTTCCCCCTCAGTGCAGCATTATGAGTTCAGCCAGAACTTTCTCCAGCGTTGGCAGTGCACAAGATAGGTCTGACTGTGTAAGACTGGCGATAATGATATCCTTGGAAGGTGTGAGTCACACTGAAAATAATATGTGTATAATGTGAAATATGTATAAAGTGTGTGTGTTCAGATTTGACTGGGTTATGACACTGAGATGAGTGCCATTTTTGAGGCAAATTGCGGCAATCAATTTCTAAGGGTTTTAAAGTAGAGCTTCCATGAGGTGTGTGTCACAGGCGCCACTGCTGTGGCTCGAACTGCTGGAGTGTTGGTAAGCGAGCCAAACTGCAAGCCAAGCTACATAAACTGAGATACACTTATTTCTCTTTCACCTCACACAGTATCTTTGCCTCACGTCCGTCCCTCCACGCCTCCCCTTCAATTCTCCTGTGCCCCCTGGGGAGACGCGCCTTACAGATTAAAAACCTCAGTTATAAGGCGATGGAAAGATCATGGTTGTAGATCCTGGATGAAGCTGCTGTTGATTTGATTCATAATGAGATATTAAGAGCTAAAGCTATATTCATCTAGCAGTTTTCTTGAATGTAATTTTCTCTAGTCGTGATACTAAATCTACAGTCAGCTTATGTAATCTTTTTTATCTCACTGGCACTTGAAATCTATCTAACGTAATGAATACGACGCATTTAACAAGGCATAAAATCATCAAACCAAAACTGTGCCATACCCATCCACATATCAATCAATCATTTATTCATCATTAGCTTTGTCAAAACTGTCAGCTTAATTTACAAACTGTGTCCATCTTGTTTACTGAAGATGCATCCTCTTTGGTCCCCTTAAGTTTGGCACAAATACGCAGCAGTCTTGCTCCACCACCAGATGTTGTGGTTGTGACTGCCATTAGGAGGTGACTAAGTGCAACATTCCCAAATTACATACAGTGGCAATCCCTCCAGGCCGGTTTAGGTCAGGAGATGAATGTGTCCTCCAGACTTCCTAATATATAACTCCAGCCATCAGGAGAAGTCAGGCTTTGTGTCCCGCCATGGTGCTCCTTTATCATTTCTAAATGATTAACTAAGTTTGTCATATAAAAGAGAAGGAGTGGCTCTAAATCTAGACGGAGGAAAAAGCGTGCGGTGATCACCTTGAGACATCAGGAGCGTGGTCTGATCAGATCAAGATGAAAGGCAGATGGAAAGGGAGAGAGGAGAGATAGGAGGCGGCGGAGTAAGGTGACACTTTTTAACAAGGTAACAGAAGGAGAAAGAAATGGATTGAGACAGTCGGATAGGAGATATGAGGAAGATAGAAGGTCAGATTCATTAAAAAGATACAAGGGTATGTTTGATTTTCTTTGCCTCAAGCTATCAGCTCTCCAGAACAATCTCACTGGCACAGAGTTAAGGTTAGCCCAGATAATGATCAGTAATACACTGTCTGCACGGACAGGGAGACAGGTGGAGATAGAGGGAAGACAGGTACAAAGCAGAGAGCCAGAAACAGGAGGGGAGAGTGAGACTGTTTTTGTAAAGTGAGCTCATTTTACCAAGTGTTTGTTTCTTCAGTTATTTGCTGTTTGGACTCAAGACATTCAGGCTAGTATGAAAGTTAAGTTCAGTTAGTGCTGACCTGGTAATGGTTGAGAGCAGCATTTTATTTGTTATTGCCCTGCAAAACATAGATGTGCTTACATCATTAACCATGGCTCTGTTCCCATATCCCAGTAAGCCATGTCAATGTGACAGTGAGTCAACATGAACAATACCAGGAGGCTAAAACCTAATCAGCTAATGCTTACCGTACCCTGGATGACTTTGAAAACACTTTGAAAAGACTTTTAAAAGACTAAAGTCTGACACACGTCTAAAAACAATGTGAGAGAGCGAGAACCAAGACTTTTTCACATTCTGGCGCCTCCCCGAAATCCCCTCTATCTTAACTGTCTCCCCTCTTTCCTTCTTCCTGTTTGTTCATGTCATTGAACTTCAGTATTTGCTTGAGTCAAGACTAAAGACTTACGACATGTTTAATTTTGTCAGAATATCAAGACGAGAAAAAGACTGACTTAGGACAGCTTGGATTGAGTTTTATGACCACTCCGCCATGTCCCCAAATGATGGCGATCATGGGAGCATGCACCAACTGAAGTAAAACTCTCATGATTTTACACCGACACTGGACAATGAATGTAATTTAGCCGTCATTAATTTTATGATTTCCTTCTGTCACATGTCAAAATATCTTCTCTGTAAAAAGCCTATTATGTATGCTCACTAATAAAGTCCACGTGGGTGATATCAATCAATCTTTACACACTCAATCAGTCCTGAGGCGAGGGCTAATTAGCCAGACTAAGTGACAACACCTGTGCAGGTGAACAATGGGTGAACAGGAAAATACCCAGATATAATGACTTGGCACCAGACATTATTCCAAGGAGGTTAATTCTATTTCTATCTTTGTAGTCACACCAGATAAACAGCCTGAATTACCTTCTTTTGAGGTGTTACTTGGTTTTTGAAGCAGTTCGCTTATAAGTGAAACAAGATTGGATAAACAGTAAACTGCTTCATTTAAAGACACAAGTTAGATCTAGACTGTATATGAAAAAGCAGGAGTGGCCACTGTGACATCACACAACGTTTTGTGAACTAATGTGTTGAAGCCTTGAGTTTGGCTTTTGGCTTCACCATGCTAGTGTTGGAGTCAGAAGTGACCATATTTGGACGAGAGGGTGGAGTTTTGGAGGAGCAAGGGGTGGATCGATCCAAAAAAATTGACCCATTTGAACTTTTAAAGACATAGAGACAATTTTACACGCCTTAATCTCTTCACGCCTGGATCACTGCAACAGCCCCTTTTCTTGTCTGAATCAAAAATCTATTTATCGACTCCAGACTGCACAGAATTTAGCTGCCAGGCTTTTAACCAGAACCAAGAGACGTGATCAAAACCCTCCAGTTTTAGCCTCTTTACACTGGCTCCCAGTGTGTTTTAGAATAGATTTTAAGATTTTGCTGATAACTTTTAAGGCTCCTCATGGTCTCTCTCTCAGCTATATCTCCGACCTCCTACTACCGTACACGCCAGGACGTACTTTGAGGTCCCCGGGCGGAGGTCTTTTGTCTGTTCCAGAGACCTGGCTGAAAACTAAAGGGGGCAGAGCATTTGCTGTCAGGGCCCTGAGGCTCTGGAACAGTCTGCCCGAGGAAATCAGGTCGCCCAAGTCAGTGATCTCTTTAATATTCCTTCTTAAAACATACTTTTATTAGAGAGCCTTTCCTGATTTTACATGAGTTTTAAGTTAATTTAGACTGTCTTTTATTTCCTCAGTTTTGATATACCAAAGTGTTTTTATCAGTTCTTTTAAAAGTTTCATGTCTTGTCCAGTTTAATTATTCACATGTAAAGCACTTTGTAACTTCTGAAAAGCTTATTAAAGATTTTTATAATTATTATCATCTGACTGAGAATCCGAAGAAGCTATGCACACCCAACTTATCAATCACAGGCTAGCCACGCCCTAAAGCATGCTGTATTTAAGTGGACTTGAATCTAGTGACATAAACTCATTGGGAAACTGTTTACTGAGGTAATAAATCAAGTGAGTTTTAGTGTTATTTTCCTACAGTTTTCTATACAATTGGACGTCTTAGGGCAACCACTGGAGTCACCCCCTGCTGGCCATTAAAAAATTGTGCTGACACTGGCTTCACTTTTCAGACTCGAAAGCTACAACCACTTTATTTACACAGTCTGTGGTTTGGATGTAAGTGCTAGTAATGGTAGCTTTGAAGACATTTTACCACCTACTTGTTGACACCTTTGCTGAAACCATTTTCCCCGCTCAGCTGGTTGTCATTACGGTTGAATTATATAACGTGATCCTGCCATGGTTAAACACTCTGACTGTTGGTGGGATGAAAGATGCACACAGTAGTCTCTTGTGCCAAATCTGCATGCCCAGCCATCCACCTGACACCCTCCCTATGAGAGTTTGCATCACCATAACAATGTCCTGGCCACATGAGGTAAGCTTGTCAGAAAACCGTAAACATTGTTTGTTTTCGGTGTTTGAACAAATGACCAATGCAGCTTTTTCCACCCCCCCTCAAGTCTCAAGAGGACATACTAAAAATGCTCCACAGGCACTCTTCACACTAGTCAGCACTCCCTAAGCAATTGGCATGTGTTAGGAGAGGATAGGAAGTGTGGAGGCAGAAGAGAGGAGAACACAATCTGTCCTCCTGTGCGCTCTCTGCGGAGCTGCGAGACAGAATTGCCAGGAAAAATTTAATTTAGCGAGGGGATTTAGCCCATTCAGCCTCTAACAGTTTTCTTTGTTTTGTCAATGTCTTTGTTCAACAGTGGCTGAGAGGAAATTATTGTTTTAAAAAAATCTCTTTGACCACAACCAACATGGACGCAGGCCTTTACACATGATCACCAGCCTGATCGCTTTGTGTCAGCTCGAGACACGGGTTTTATGTGAGAGAGCGATGATGTTGGACGTCACAGCAGTGTTGCCTCAGGGGTGAATGACAGATCAAATTAAATCTCTGTGTCGATGTGTTAACCTTCGCTGACAAACAGGCAAACAGCAGCAATTGATTTTTCTGAGCAAATCAGGTTTATGTGATCATTAAGACAGATCTTAATTATCCACTAAAGTAAAGATTACATCAAATTTAGCAATTAACATATACAATTAACCTGTAATTACGGCCTAATCTTTGACATCCTTTTCGAATTTCTCTCAGACAATTTCTGCCTCATGTATTTGTAGTTTACAGTTCTGTACTATGTCAATCTGACACAATGCCAAGCGCTAAGGAAAGGGTTAAAACAAAGATGCTTCTCTCACAGGACTGAATAAAGACAAAAAAAAAGTTGAGGTGAAACTTTAACCCAACATTCTAAAGTGACAGATTGGAGGCTTGAGACAGAAAATAAATGAACAGCAGACAGAGACAGTGACACGTTCCCCACACACCCACTAACACTGTGATATACAAAGGTTATTAGTGTGGCTGAGGCAAAGGTACTCAAAAAGTATGATATTTGAAGCCTTCCACTCTGCCTTGTCAAATAAAAAACAATATTCGCCCCACACTCCAAATAAACAGTGTACTGCAGCACACACTTACTGTAGCATCTACAGCTTTCAATCAAAGTGGAGGGAGTGTGAGACAGAGGATAGGGAGACAGAGATCCACTGATAAAAGAGCTACTGGCTGAATTCTTCCACCTCTTCTTCTCCAACTCTTAAAAGACAATTTGCTCTTTACAAGATGTCTCATTGCTTTCTACTGTCTGTTGAATCGGTTTCTTTGACTCAGAGTAGCGGACCATAGAACACTATATACTCACTTACTGTCTCAGCATGAGTGTTGGCATTCACGTCAGAGACCGGCTGTCCACCTCACAAAGTTTTATCTTTAAATTAAAAGTAGTCACAGTTATGATAACACAAATTTCACCAGGCAGTGTCCCATTGACTTGGGTTAGTATTTCTCCTGCAGTCTCACGAGGCTCCATCAGAGATTATTTTAAGATCAAAGAGATGCTGACAAAGTTTTCCTTTGCGGACATGATTTACAGTTGAAAAAAGGTAATATATCACAATACATCACAATATATTTTATCGCAATACTCAGCATCTTGCAACATATTTAAAATAGCAATAATATGGTATTGTAAATCTTCTGGTGATTCCCACCATTAATACTTACATATAGTCACTGCATTACTTCCATGCCTTTCCATTTGAATGTCCGTATGTTTTTGAGAGGATGGCAGAAGGAATAATAAATAAATAAATAAATAGATAAATAAATAAATAAATAAAAAGAGCAAATACAAAATATGATAAAGCATGATAAAGCATATCCATATCATATTTTGTATTTGCTCTTTTTATTTTTGTTTTTTCATATACATCTTTTTATCTTTTTTTGCGTCTTATCTTTGTCATTTAATTATTTTTTTTTTCTTTTCTTAATTTTTTCTTTTTTTATTTATTTGAACATATGTATATTATTTTATTTTATTTTATTTTATATTTATATTTTATATCTTTTATTTCCATTTTGTTATATCTACTTTTTGGTATGTGTTGTTCATACATTTGTATCTGCTATCATATGTTGGCATTTGAGGATGTTGTGATTTAAATAATATTCATTGGACAGGTCATTGTGATTTGGGAGTCAGGCCTCTGCTCCTCAGAGTTGATCTCATCTAATTAGTGGCACCAGCTGACTGATTGATCACACCTGGTAGGAACCGGTCTGTGTCTGTTCTGTGAAGCACTCATGTCAGCAGCACTGATGATAGTCAAGGATTGAAATGTTTGCTGCTGTTTTTATTACTTTTTAATATTAATTTTTGCAGTTTGAGCACTCTTCTTTTTGCGCACGGATGTTTTGAATTAATTGACATTTTTTGGCATTGATCTCAGCCTGTGAATCTTTTTTGTGGCTGTCCAGCTCAGTTGAACTGGTGTGCGAGTATTTCTTCTGCCATTCCCTCTTGATTGTCCACCATGCTGACGCACCCAAGATTAACTTTATTTTGTTGCCCTAACCACAGCAGCCTAAGGACTTTGTATTGTATGTTTTTGCAAGTCATGAATCGAACACAAATACGTATCAACGTTCCTAAAGTGACAATAGGTGACTTTGTTACCGGGGAGTGGATGGCAAGTCACCTAGGCATAACTCTGCCAAGCTGTGGACCACTGTTTGAGACCAAACAGCAACAAAACTTTTTTGTCTTGTCTGAGAAATAATAAGAAGGGACATTTTCCACAGCAAGTAGCTTAAAGTACTTCCTGCTTTCAACCCCACAATGCAATTCTTCACATTTTAATAAGTGACTATTTCAGTGATGTGGCACGACAGCTGTCAGAAAAATGACATTGATTAATAAGTGTCAAAAACCTCAATTTACCTCTAACTATAGAGTAACTTTATGAGAGTCTGTTAAAAATAAGTACTGACTGAGTGAACAAGGGATTCATTCCCAACACAGTCTTGACCACACCCTAAACAGTGAAGTCAAATCAGATGTTTTTAATCAGGCTAACAACCTGCTCTGACTTCACTGGTTAGTTCTATAAGATGCCTTATATTATTCAGTGTTGAATTTAACCACATTGAACTTAATATTTTATCTTCTTGTCTCTTAATTACTGTCATATCTTTTACTGTGATGCCACTGATGTAAAAGTGCTTCATAATCAAACTACAGCAGTGGTATAGGTACTAATGTACATGACAAATATCAAAGCTCTGTGAGGTCAGTGGCCTCAGCAAAGCCGCTGCTGTGAGCGTATGATGTCATGCAAAATAACCAAACCTCTATATGATTATGTTTGCTTGATTTAAACAGCTGAGTGGCACTTTAATTTAATTAGTTCTGCCTGTCTGGCTTATTTTTCCTGATGTCAACTCACTACATGACACATACCTAATCTGCCCTCCAGAGCTTACACACACACACACACACACACACACACACACACACACACACACACACACACACACTCCTTGATATTGTTTTTAAAATCCAGCTTTTTCATGTAGAAAATAAAATAACATTTTGTCATCATGACCATGCTGGATCCAGATGACATTTCATAAGGTGATTGGGATGTCTTAGTACCAAACCAAAATATGTTTTGAATTGTGTTAAAACATTTCCTTTTATGCAAATGTGAACAAGATTTAACAATGCACATATTAACATTATTTTCTCTAATTTCAACTGTGATAAGTGTGTATTAACCAGTGTTCCCAATTGTGCTTTGTAATGGTAACTGTAATATCAACAGTTCTACAACCAAAAAAGTAGAAAAATAGTATCTAATATTATCAAGATATATTGTTAAATATGTTTTTCCCAACCCCTAAAGATTTACATATTGTCCACACCATCTGATATTCTTATAGGGGAACTACACCCATTTTAAAGACTAATACTTGTTATTCCTATGGTCAAAGATGGTCCAAAAATATTTATAAACATGAACAATTCTCTGTCAAATCCAAAAACTAGAGTGGTAAAACTCAAATTTGTTATGTCATAGCATATAGAGTCTGGAGCTGCTTTATAGACAACGAATGGAGAAAGATGACACTGAAAGCACTCATGGGAATGTCTGAGTATATGGGTACAATTTCTGATTCAGACCTGAGAACACAGAAGAAAAATCATTTGCATATAAAAAAGAAAACAAAACTTCAGTGGGTCCGTAAAATTAGGATCCCTCTCACTGTCTATGGAGCAGCTTCAAACTTTATACCCTATGACATCACAAGTTTAAGACTTACTTCTCTGGTTCTGCTTTTGAGGCTGCACTTGTGCAGCACTTTTCTCGTCTTCCAACCACTCAAAGTGCTTTTTACACTACATGTCACATTCACCCATTCACACACATTCACCTCAGGTGGCTGAGGCTTCTCAGTAACCATTCACTTGCACTCACACACCAATGGAACAGCCATCAAGAGCGATGTAGGGGTTCAGTTTTTTGCCCAAGGATACTTTGACATGCTGGCTGGAGGTGCCAGGTATCCAATTGCTGACCTTCCTATTAGTGGACGACCCACTCTACCTCTGAGCCACAGCCCCATTGAACTTTTCGAGGCCCAGGAAATAACCTACTGGAATTCTTAATCTAGGTGATATTCCTCTTTAATCTACAGTATAAAAGCAACATTGCAACACACCACTGCTGTGACGTGGAAACACAGGAACCCTGTTTACTGTAAAAGTGATGCTTATAGAGCTAGTTACAGACGCAGGTGTTGTGTCAACACAGATATTTAGCATTGTGATATAAATGTGCAGGATATGCAGTTTAAACTTGACTTGTGACTATCAGTAAATATAGAGGAGTGATCGCAGATACCGAACTGTTGCAATCTTTTGGCTGTTACCATAGGAACACAATCTGACACGCACACACACACACACACACATACACACACACACACACACACACGCACACACACACACATGTGGACTAACACACACTCACACACACACACACACACACACACACACACACACACACACACACACACACACACACGGTGCTTCCCTCACCTACTGCCATCTCCATCTGTTTTCCATTTTGTGTTGCTGATCTAATGAGAGATTCTATCATCTCTGCTACCTCTGAATGCACAAACATTTGGACCTGCTATCTCAGTGATGGTCTGAGGACAGACTGTACTGAAAAGTACTGTGACATTCATGAGAAGAAGATCAAGCCGGAGGGAAAGGGAGGAAATGGGAAAGTGACGAAAGGCGGAGTTTAAACAGAAAACTTAGAGGAAAGACTCAAAGCGGAGATCCAAAAGTGAAACTAAGTGCAATGCCTCATATTGACACTGTCCAAGATCTGAAAATAGACTATCTTTCTCTCCCAGCCTGTTCCCTCCTAATGTCAAGCTCTCAGCAAACCAAACACATAATTATAGTTTCTACTGAGCAAAGATGGAGAGAAATTAATTAGGCAGCAGTCAAGTTGGTAAAACACTTCTCCGTTACAAAATTACTCTGCGTTCCCGCCATCATTCAGCCTTAAACTAATGAAGAAGAATGTAAGATAAAGAGGGAGCCGTCATTAATTATCAGACACATTTCGTTTGTATTAAATGCGCCTGATGAACCTCGGGATTCCTCTAAATGCTTCCTAATCAGAGAGTGATTAGAAAAGACCTGCGAAGGCAGACTATGTGTGTGCTTGTATATGAGCATGCCCAAATATTCGATATCCTAAAGATAGACGGATGGATCGGTAGATAGACTCACAGCAAACACACACACACACACACACACACACACACACACAAAGTAAAACCATCCCACGACTCCCTCATCTGGGAGAGAGGACGCCAGTAACGATAACAATCCATCCTTTTCTGTGCTGCTTTCCTTTAGATTGTATTTCTCCTCCAGAATCTCTCCATTCATCTACTGAAATCCTATTTTCATGACAAACAATAAGACACACACACTCACTCCATCACTGCTCCCTGTAGCTGCCAGAAAACGGGTGGGGTGGGGGGTGGGGGTGGGGGTGATGGGATGGGAGGGGAGGGGAAGAAAATAACATGAGTAAGGGGAGAGGTGACAGGAAAGGGATGGAAACACCGTGAATCACCGGAGAATTTGAGGGATTACCAGTGAAAGTGTGTGTGTGTGTAGTCATGTTTTTCTCTGAGGCATCCCCCTGAACCAAAAGTGTCTTACAACAGATAAAATGGACATAGAGACGAAGAAGAATAAGTATGTAACAGCCTAAATACCAAGAGGTTTGACTTACATCCATGGACGTGGCTGTGTGTGTACTGTATTTAAGGATGGATAGCCAAACCGAAAGTTACCCATCAGTTCATTTACATGAACAGAGAAAGCTACAGTACTCACCAGCCTTTTCAGTCTTATGTGGTGGTTTGCTGAGCTCCTGACCGGGCAAACAAGGACACAACCCGTCACATTTTATTGAGATCGTCTTCCCAGACAGACAGCTCTGGAACTCCAACTTACACTGTAAAAAAAAATGCAACAAAAACACAAGTTAATGGAGGCTTTATGTCACAGACTCGAGGGCCGGGAACTCCACCTAAAGACACATAAAGATCAGTATACTTGTCATGGGGAATACTTTACAGCTGTAACATCTTCAGTGGCTCTGAAGGTGCGCTCTAAAGTCTAGGAAAACAACCCAGATGATGTCATCACTGTTATCTTGCCTTGGGCTTGTAGATGAATAAAATGGAGTGTATGGAATACTTTATTAGAGTTGAAAAAGTATGTGTGCAGTGTTTCAACCCTGCCAGGTGCTCCAGATCCACATATTGCCTTTTATTCCCTTTGGTTGACTCTGATAAGATATGGGTAATGACCAGACATTAAAGGGCTAATGTATTGGTACTATTGAGCTGCATTGTAGGAAGTGTAGGGTTCTGTGTTTTTGGAACTTGGCACTGCCATAACAACCCATTCCCAGGTCTTCAAATACTGATGTTACATCATAGGCCCCTTGTCGTCTGGTAGTGATGCACAAGGCATCCTTTAGCATCAGTATGAGATGCACAGCTGTCTCCTGGGTACAACACTTAACACGCGGTGAGCAGTGTAAAATGGTCATGGTTTTGGCAACAAAACTACTTCGTGAAACATGGTTAAGGTTAAAATAAATGTGTTTGTTACGGGAATACAGTTAGACGTTACTATGTGATGTACTTGGGTAATGTTATGTTAAATCACACATTAAGTTTGCATGTTCTCCCTGTGCCAGTTTTTGGGTTTTCTAAGGGTACTCCAGCTTCCTCCCACAGTCCAAAGATATGCAGGTTAATTGGTGACTCTAAATTGGCCGTAGGTGTGAATGTGAGTGTGAATGGTTGTCTGTCTCTGTGTTTCAGCCCTGTGATAGTTTGGCGACCTGTCCAGGGTGTACCCCGCCTCTCACCCAATGTCAGCTGGGATAGGCTCCAGTCCCTCTGCAACCCCTAACAGGATAAGCGGTTATGGAAAATGAATGCATGAATACATTTTTGGAGCTGGACTGTTCATTATGAGTGCTGCTGTAATATATATGCTGTTCAGTTATTAATTACAGTCCTGCAGCACAGAGCATACTCTGGTCACAGACTGAGCAGCAGAACATCAGGTGCAGTGAAAGTGAAACTTAATCAATCATTGTGCTGGGTTTACAAGTTTGCTTTCACTCTCAAACAGCTGCTTCTCTCATCCATTGATCTGATCTGATCGGATCGACTGATTAATTGTCCACCCTGTGACTCAAAACCCCACAAACTGCTGCTGTAAGAAAAAAATAAGTGTTCCACTTGCATTGTGTTCACTGACCCCAAAAAAACTCAGAATTTAGAGAGGGACACAAACTGATACACAAGGACAGACAGCCGTTTTAAAAAAAAGCAAAGTGAAGCACTCCCTTGTGCTTCTCATGCAGATGCTAAAGGGAGCCTTGTGCGTCAGTATCCGATGACAAGTGGCGTGACAAAGCATCATGATTTGACAATCTGGGAGTGAGTCCAGGCTGGCCTGAGGCTAAAAGTCAGGAATTTGGGGCTACTGCTGCATAGATTATAACTGCTCATTTACTTGAAAGTGCAGTGCCCCTTTAAATAAAATAAAACTTCAGCACAGATGAGTAAGAATCATGAAATCGGGCACTCTCCGCAATTTACAGCATGTGTCAGCATGTTATAACTGTGCTGCAAGTATGTAATCACAACCAAACTAAAAACTTTGAATTACAAACTTTCTTTCTCGAGCTGATTAAGGGAAAGATTTGCTGAGACAGGATTGGTCATTTATCTTCGATGAACAGATGCGTCCATTAGGCAGCCATGTAGACACACCATTAGACACAGAGATGCCCAGTGACATTCTATTATTCACCACAGTACAAACCTAATGCAATGAAAAAAAGCAAGATGGACTACTTTAGAATGTAATTTAACAGTATAAATCTCATTTCAGGTAAGTGAGGGGTAAGAAATTGTTTGGACTAGTTGGGGGAAAAAATCCAATTACAAGATCCTTCCAAGAGGAATAATGAAAACTGAAATGAGTTATGTAAATTCTGTTTGCGAGATGATGACGACAGGTTTTGTCAGGGCGAGACCATGACTGTGCATAAACATCTATACACATATCATGCATCATGCACGGGCTTAGGCTCATCCTGCCAGCACTTTCATTTCCCATGTTGTAATTCAAATCCACCATTTCCTCCCTGTCACCTCTTCGGTAGCGCTGCTAATGTTGCTTAATGAAATTTGTTGACAAAGGAACAGCGCTCTGTCCTGTTCTCAACATATTGAATTTGCTGTCTGGGGAGGGAGACAGAGAGAAAGAGAGGGATAGGGAGAGAGTGGGAGACACCAGGAAATGGATGACCTCCCCCAGTCACTGTCAGCACACCGAAAGGCCCCATGAATCTTTATGTTTGTCTCTCTCCAGGGGTTAATGTGGTTTTGATGAAACAGTGTTTTAACACCTGACTCAGTGGAGAAAAAAATAGAGGAGAGGAGAGAGGAGAGAGGAGAGAGGAGAGGAGAAAAAAGAGGAAGGATGATTTAAGAGGAGGGAAGTAATGGACTTAACTTAGTGGGCTGAAGCCTCTCAGGAGATAAGAGCACTGTCCTCTTAATAGGATATTGAGTGTGTGTGTGCGGTCACGATGAGGGAGGCATGTAATGTAATAATAAAACATGAATAAGCTTGAGACCAGCAGCTCACTGGTGAGCAGAGTTTAAGTTGGGCCACAGGGACCCATCACTCCACCAGCTAACTGAACCCCTCCAACTAAATTACCGCAGCGACCAGAGGGACCTCCCAGCCCTCCCCTTCCTTTTGTTCTTCCTCTTGTTTCTCCTTCAATATATCTCCTCGGCACAGCTGCAGGCAGGTAGGTCATTAGGAAAGCCTATGTCCTGACTTCCTCACACAGAGGGGTTGAAACTACCAATTTCCGTGCCCAAAACTACAGTTAAATCATTCCCCAACCAGAGACCATGGATTACCAGAGTCATCTGGGATGCCATAAACACATGCATTGCAGCCTGAAACTTAGGGCTGTGGTCTGAATCAAGCAGCAGCTTACAATGTAAAAAGAGCAGTAACAGCAGTAAACTGCACAAAGTGAAGGAACTGACAGGATTTCATTTCCACTGTAACTGCACCTATATGAGTTCATGTGTAGCCTGGTGGCCAGAAGAAAATCTTGGCTTAGGACTTTTCTGCAAACCCCAGATATGTTACATTTGTATGTAATATATGTCATATAACCATTTCTAAAGTGACGTAGTTCTTGTTACTTGTATATGAGCTGACTTTGTCATCACAAAGTGGAAGGGGTGGTGAATGATGTGATACCTTGGTGAGATGGCTGCCAAGCTGCAGCTAGGTATTTTGTGGCAAAACATTGGTAGCATTTCTAGCTATGACTGTGGCACCAAAACTGAATATTTCAAGCCAAAACATGCTGTTTTCCAGACCATAACCAAGAGGTTTTTGTGCCTAAACCATTGTTGAAACATAAAGAAAGTTTCAAAATGTCTGCTACATAATAACGTACAATTGCTACATATCCATGGTTTGCAGAACTGTACCATGCCAACATTTATTTTGGGTGATTGGGTTGTCAAGTGACAAAAAAATTGACTGTATTAAACTTCTGGGTTGGAGACTGAATCCTGAATTTAATACAAAAACAGCAAGACCGCCAAATGTGTGGAAGTCTATTAATTTCGTGCAGAGCTGAGCTGAAAAACACGGATGAGGTGTGGATGGACAACAAGCGCCCCAACGAAAAAAAACATGACCTCACTTGAACTCTTTCTCTCAAAGGCGTGCTTTTTATTGATTCTGTCTCGTCGGACACTACTGTCGATGCAATTAATAAATGATACTGAGCAAGTGACAGCAGTGTGCAGGTGTGCTGAAAGCTCATAGCTCGCTCTACTTTGCCAATATTCCTGTCACAAAGACTTTGATTCAGCTCAAGAGATGTCGTAGATCGTCCATTTGTATGATGATCTAGTGTACTGGATTGTGCTTCACACCCTTGCAGCCAAAATAATATGAATGTGGATGTCAATAAGAATCCACAGTGTGTTATACCAAGGACAGACCCACAATGCTTCGCTTCTTTCTGTCTTTTCCAATAAGCTGATTTCCCTCTTCAACCCCTCAGTATGAACTTCTTCTGCTCATTTCCTTCCTTCCTTCCTTTCTTTTCTCCTCCATCACGACATTGTGAGTTTGTGGCAATGCGTAATTTAATGTAGCAGAGAATGAGATTACGAGCAGAGGTTATTGGCTGGAAATGGGCCTAGAGTCAAATGAGAAGATGGAGGTTGAAGAGCTTTTCCGAATTGTCCAGAGAGGATTTTTAGCTGCTGGAAAGACCTCTGATGGCTGACCCTGTTCTCCGTCATTTGCATAACAGACAGAGAAAAGTATTGCTGAAATCAACACAGCGGAGGAGGACAGGATTGGACAGCAGGAAGAGCGGAGGAGGCAGGAGAAAGTCAGGGAGGTAGAGTGAAAAGGTGACAAGAGATGAGTACAATTAAAGTATCATCCATCAAGAAAAAGAAGAAAGAAAAGTACACATCATTTCAAATATTTATACCATATATATTATATAATTCAGCAGCTCTTCAAGCACTGTTGTACGTCTTGAAGCAATCATGTCCTTGCTTTTATGGTTGAAAACAAACTGAATTATTGATTAATGATGTTTAGTGAGAAAATGAGACAGAGGAAAACAGCACACTTTTGGAGAGGTAGAAGAGAGATGAATGATAAAAAAAGCGACCTCTCACCTTGGACGAGTAGGTATGTCCATCAGATCCACACACAGGACTTGACTGGAGCCCCGAGCAGAGCCTACATTTCCCATGAGCGCCAGTTTCAAGCCTGTGCTTGTGGCCTGCACTGCCTTTCCTGGGTTTCACACTGAAAGAGAGAGAGAGAAAGCGGGGAAACAATACTTCAATTTATTTAGTCATTAAACAAAACTTTGTCATTAGTGAGCTGAACAAAGACGAGGTCTCCTACACATACTTGAATACTTAAAACAAACAATGATATCTACAGTGCTTGAGCCAAAATCTTTTTAGTGAATACATTGCATTTTAACATTAACATTACCCTCATAAATTTATGTATGAGAGAAAATTGAAGTGCAATAATAACTTTCCAGGCAGCAAAATTATCCAAACTCGCAGAATCAGTTTTCTACTATGCAGAAAGTTTTAAAAGTGTTTTTGGTTGACAGGGTCAGCTGAAGCAGAGCGAATCCTGATTGGTCCATCGAGGCCTTTTCAATAACGAGCGTAATTGCGTTTGATCCAAATCTCGCAGCAATTTTCTATCTAAGTGCTCTCACTGAACACCCTGCTGCCTCCTGATCCATCGAGCAGAGATGGAATTAGAGCCAGACAGAGTCTTTACAGAGAAACTAATGTCACACAACAAATGTTGCAAAGTGAACATCAGCTACTGAAGTGACCAGGTGGAGGTTCCAAAGTCATACAACCTCTTTCACAGCTAGGCTCTAAAATCTGAATCTGAAAACTCCGGCACGCTGCCTTGCCTTGTTTACTGCTGAAATGTATAAATATTTGTTGAATTAATGACGCCGAAATATTTATTTATCTACAACATTTCAGTCTGCTTTATGGGTGAATTAAACACCTTGACCAAACACACACCACACACACACACACACACACACACATTCTTACCTTACCAACAGTGGACCATTATTCTACACTGACAAAGTGAGGACCACTGTCTCTGGTCATTTAAAAAAAAAAAACAGATGGAACAGAAAATTATTTTTTTTTATTCCTCCCCCCCCCCCAAATAATATATTCAAATCAAGTTTTAAGTAAGAGTTTATCATTCAGTCCCTTGTGAGACATCTACGCTCTGTAAAACTACAACACTCAAATCCCAGGCAGCGTGTCAGCCTATTCTTATTTCTTTAGACGTGTCACACTCACCGACCGAGTCATAATCATTGCCACGGCAGATTAGACATGCACACTGAGCCGATAAATAAAACAGTGCTAGCAGATAAGGTAAGACGGAGGCACAATGAAACCTGTAGGTTGATGTTTGAGATGTTTCCCCTCATTTACCTCCCCATCAAATCCCATGCTTCTCTTCTTCTCCTATCAAGCACTCTTAGCATAAATGCAAATGCAGTGAAGCATATGAATGCGTTCAGGTTATTAAGTGTGATTTGAAGGGCGGGATTGGCTTGGCTCGGGAAATTAGTGCATGCACAACAACTTTTCACTGACAGAGACAGCTACAGAGAGAAGAGTAGACAGATGATCTATAGATATATTAGCCTAAAACAGAAAAGAGAAAGTGATTGCTCTTTCTGTTTCTTTCTCTCTCTCTCTCTCTCTCTCTCTCTCTCTCTCTCACACACACACACACACACACACACACACACACCACTGTAGTTCAACCTCCTGCTGTGAGTTTCCATGTTGCTCTAATCTTGAGAGGCTCTGATTTGACAGTACTACAGTCCCCTCACAGCAGGACAGAGGTGCACACCAATTAACACTGCAAGGCTTCATAATATTTTTGAATTGTAGCTGGCTGCTAATGTAGATGTCCAGGCCGGCAGTCAAACATTATCGCCCAATAAGGGAAGTTTAGAAGTCTGTGCTGAGCAATATCCAAGTCGAAGTATATGTCATGCTTGGGACTTTTGTTATGACAGCTTCTTAGTAGAGAATGAAATTAATTTGCCTCTGGATCTCAGTAAACACAACAGTAATACCAAAGTGTGTCCAGGGCATCTTCAAATTTTGTTTTTCAATTTTGTTAGCAGTGAATAACAGTGATGAATCACCTCCTTGATAAACGTGCTGCAGCATAGTGCACATTAACTGTATTTCTCACATCTGTTTACAAATATCTTGGAAGGAACAAAGTTTGGATTTCCCCTTTGAGAGGACACTTAATCCGTGTTATGCTAATTACTGCAACTAATTTAACTCGTAGATAAAATAATATCATGGTCCAAAGCTTCAGTGAGTGATGCTGTTGGGGAAATGCAGATTTTAGGTGAATAATTTGACACATTAAGCAGAAAATAGGACTTGTAATTAATGCAATGCAAAGAAAAGCATTAAAACCAAGTATCTTAGGAACTAATGACTTGAGGAAATCAATTAAACCCAAGAAAGAGACAAAAAAAACATTTAAATGTCTTTTGGGGGAAATGCTTGTTGAACTGAAAAATTGAAAAACCTTAAAATTGGCAACATGACAAGGTTGAAAACACAAACAAATTGGGTGCTGCCAGAGTCCAGAGAGCAAACAGATAGTTTGATTAAAATTAATTGGTGTTGAGAATATGTTTCTGTATGTCTGTCACTGAAACAGCTTGGGTTCTTAGACACTGCTAACACACACGAAACACAAAGTAATACTTTATTGCGTGCTGGGTGTAATTTGTCTAACGTACCCTGAGGGTCTGGCATATTGTAGTTCAACTCTGCATAGCAATTTTGAGTTACAGGCATTTACTTCAACTTAATAATAACTTCATATTTAAGGAGAAAGAAAGTCTTGCATGAAAGCACCCACTGTTTTGTTGTTTTGTTGACAACACTGATAATGACTTGTGTTTGGGGCCCTCTTTAACTGCTAAAAAAAAATTACTTAACATATTTTAATGAGCTTGATACTTCACGACCTTTCCTAGTTTTATGAGAATTGCTCATAAACATGATTTTGAAGTGATGACTACTGCTGTTTGTGATCTCAGAGCAACACACTCACTCTGATCTTATCACATATTGACATTTGGTCATGGACTTTCCACGTCCACATACGACGTTCAAGGTACTCTGAGTGTGTTGGTTGTTGACATTCTGGGATGCCGTGTCAAGTTCTGCCTGTTACATGCATTGTCTTCTTTCAAAATACACTTCCGTTTTCACAGGAAATATAAAATTTATATACAGTCTCTTTCAAAATAAACACACTATGTCGGTACATCACCACGAATTGATGGTTTTTTTTTTTACTTCAACAACAAACACACATGGTTAGGTTTAGAAAAAAACAACAGGGTTTGGCTTTAGAATCTTATGGGATATGAACACCGCTCTCTCGGGAGAAAGTCGATGTTTGTTGGACCCATCCACCACCCCTCCTGCCTGTTCCAGTTGGACTTTCGCCACCTTAACTTTCGTCCTTGTCCTGCCGTGTTATCCCACTGACGCTGCTGGGCGCTGTTACACTATAACGACAACGAACTGTGTATTGTTAAAGGATGCTTTTTATCAGCTGTTTTTTTTACGCCGCAGGTCACTGCCTAAGTGCCACATTTTGACGACTTCAGAGTGAGACTGGGAGATCTCAGCTGTAAAACATGGTGAAATACAGCGAATTATCATACTTCTCCTATTTCTGTGATTGGCATTGATGATACCTTTCACACAGGGCTGACATGTGGACAGGAGGAGCCATGAATCAAAAGGCTAACCCTGTGATTAGTGGACAGCCAGCTCTACCTGCTGAGCCACAGCTGCCCCCTGAGTAAAACCCATGACAACAAAACCAGGGGTTAATAAAATGTCAGATTACGGGCTCTTACCTGTGAGCTGGCTGCTTGTGATTGGTGCAGATGGCTGTCTGGTAGTCATGACTGACACAAACCTTATGAGGAGGGCAGCGCACCTTCAGACAGGGGTCCTTGGTGGCATCTGGACCTATAAGGAGACATCAGGGATAAGATTTAATCTCTGAGGTTCAAAAATAAGTTAGTGGGAACATACAGTGCAGGAGAATCAGCACAATGTAGTGCTGAAGTTGAAAGTTGATGCAGCAAAACATCAAGCTGTTCTTTTGGTTTTCCAGCTGGCAGATTGTTATGTTCTACTAACTGAAGCAGGAAGAAAAATAATGAGTTGGAGAAAAAGACGGAGAAGAAGAATGGTAAAAGGTATGAAGTAAACGTTGATTTTTCCGCGGTGTGAGCTGCTTAATGAGGACTATTTTCTCTGGGCGCCGACCCCATCTTCTCCCAAATCAATCTCCACAGTGACATTATCGCCGTGGCAGCCAGGCACAGCTGGCTGGTGTCCAGGGTGACAAAAGATCAAAGCAGCTCATTGACTCCGAGCATTGTGTCATTTCACACTAGGCTAACAGCACAAACCCACTTTCATTTGACAGACAGAAGAAAAGACAAAACACAGAAGGCGGAGGAGGTGAAAAGACGCAGTGGCAGTAAAAGAAAGAGATGAGAGCTTTTTCACCAGCAAGCAACACGTCAAAACAATGTGAGCTTAAAGGTTTAATGAAAAGAGGAAGTATTGGAGGTTGAGGATGAATGGATAGTTGTGAGGAAGGACGTGAGCATGGAGGAGGAAGTAACACATTTAGGTCAGAGAGAGCCACATAGTTTAGTTGCCTGAGTCAATGATGGGCCACCAAAAAAGTCAACAGATTTTAATGGAGCTGAATTGAGCATTGTCAAGATTTTTGTGAATGTATTAGTGGTTTGCCTGAGGTGACCAGTGGCCACAGACTAAAGTGGTTTGCTCAGTTGGTCCAGGTGCTGTGGAAGGAATGTCTGGAATGTAGAGGACTTGAAAACACTTGTGAAACCAGAATCAAGTGTTTATTCTCCCTGTTTCCGTTAGAAAAATTATTCAGGTGACGCCGTGTTCATGACAACTGTATGGGAGGTTAGTTTTTAATATAACTAACCCATTTAAATGTTATTAAGCCTTATAGAAACACATAAGTAAGGGTGTGGCAGCTTTGAGTGACAAGCTTTCTGCGAGGTGTCACGACAGTCTATGACGCAGATCCACCCCTCGCTCCTCCTCAGCTCCACCCTCTCGTCCAAATATGATCACTTCAGGCTCTAAAAATCCAAGATATTGAAGGTAAAATGCCAAACAGGATGCCTCAAAATGAGCGTAAAAAAACCCACAGGTGATGTCACGGTGGCTACATCCTTTATTTTTTCACAGTCTAGGATTTAATCAGTGGCTCATAAAGGCTGAGATAGGAGTCTGTATGGAAAATACAGATGGGGTATGTGACTTCCAGCTGGTTGGTTTTACTTCTCCGGAGTGTGATTATGAAGTAATAAAGTAAGAAGCATGAATGGTGATGTAAAAAAAACACCTGGGTATGGGGAAGGGATGAGGGTGGGGTTAAGGAGGGAGGAGGAAAACAACAAACTAGTAGGACATGATGGAGGAGGCTGAAAAGAGCCACCTATGGTGACGCCCCTTGAGTCACTGGGTGGGACCCTTGGGTTGGTGGGTTGACTAACAAATATTGGGTGGAACAGAGGCCATATTGCTGTATACAGCAGAGGGAAAGATAGAGGAAGGGATGGGGGATGAAAGGATGTGTGTGCATGGGGATTTTGTGAAGCCTGTGAGTGCAGGGATGAAAAGAATGATGAAATAAGCTGAGAAAGGTCAGCGGTGCCTGCTCCACGGAGTAGCAAAGAGAGAACAGCAAGAGGGGGAAAAATGACCTGGCCCCTGTTATTAGGTCTGTGTTCGCTGTTGCACTGACGGGGGTGGAGGTGCTGTGATGTCACAAACACAACTCCACCCTGTAATAATTGCAAAATTATTTAAAACTCAATTTTAAATCATTTAATCTTTTTATCTTTGCACCTCTTGTCTGCACTTTTGCTATTTTTAATGGTGATTTTTAAAAAAAGAAATTCTAAATCATTTAGTTTAATTAAATTAATTTTACCTTTTATATCTTTTTTTTCCTCTTTATTCTTTTATCAAAAATATTGCTCTGTAAAGCTCTAGCATGGCTCTGGCGAGGATGCCTGAAGCATATGAGACACTTTGTAATGATATATTAAATGGCGTCACAGACCACCACTGTCTACAATGCTGAAAGGCACATTATTACGACCTCCTCCACCATTGCCATAAAGGACACATGGAAGTATGCAGGCAGTGACGTTACAACATTGGAAATGAACGGATCTATTTACTTTAGCAAGCTTTAAGTAGATTTGAAGGGTCATTAGAGGTGTGGTTGCAGCATGGCCCTGCTCCTCAACATAAGCTAAATGGTTAACTTCATTAGCACAAATGAAGTGAAAGACAAGCTAACAGACTCTGAACTGGTGGTCATGGTGACGCTGTACCTATTTTGTATTAAACAAAGATGAAAGGTCTTATAAGGAACAAAACCATCAACCCTCAACTGAGATCAAAGACAAAGTGGGTTTTAAACCACATACAGAGACCCCATGCCCTCACCGCGGTGAACAAACTAAAAATGATTTCAAATCCCGAGTTAATTAAGACTGAGCACAGAGTGTATAGATGAAAGCTGTGTGTTGTGTACAAGTCATTAGCATGTGGCTTTTAACATCATAAAACGAGAGTGGCCTTGTCTCCATTAGGGGCCTAATGGGTTGTGTTTGAGCCACAGCTGGTGTCTGCTGTGAACATCAACTAGTTTCTGACCTGATCACACACTGCACTGCAGTTTACATGCTGGTTTATCAGCGTTAAATCAGCCAGAGAGTCAGACATGATGGAGGTTGTCTTGTCTCCGCTCTCAGTTAACACTGTAATCTCAACAACCATCTATATGAATGGATGTACACCAACACATATCAACTCGTAACATACATAACTCAGAACATATCTGGGGTTGTCAAAGGATATGGGAGAGCTTTATCTTTGGGAGCGAACACACATAATAAAGATGCTGAAGCTTAGATAGTCTCATGGGAGAAGATAGTACACTGCACACATCTGTCATAACTGAGCAACACATTTGTTTCCTTACAATCTGTAAAACACATACACAGATAGAAAAACACATTACAAGCCCGTGTGCCCTCTTATATTCTCCAGAATGCAGAGAGATGAAATGTCAACCTTCCCCCTGATAGCTGTCTGATCTGCTGTGTTTCTATCGCTCGCTTATTTGGGCCTGTCCTCACCTCCATCTATCAGTGCTGGAGGAAACCCATCTTATTTCACTTCGCTGCAAAATGACTTTATCACCGCGAGGAAATGAGAGATGAAGGGAGAGAGGGAAAGGAGGGATCGGGGAAAAAGGAGGCTCGTATCTGGTTAACAGGATTGGAGGACAATTTAGGATTAGTGCGTGACCTCCACTCACAGACAAATTGGAAATCAGACAGACACACACATACAAATGAGCAAAGAGTTTATGCTCCTGCACACACACAAGTACAGACAGCATCACATGTGGATGATTACGCAGATAAAACTTTCTCATAAACAGTAAAAAAGTTAATTTGCAGAGACAATGATGCTTTGGATATAAAATCGTTCTCAGCTGACGTGATTCAAATATTTATGAGATCCATAGGAGGTGAGGAGAGCAGCAAAGAAAATAGGAGCAAAAAGAGGAGAAAAGGGAATAAGTGAGGAGAGGAGAAAGTGGCAGGATGGAGAGGGCGAGGAGGAGCAGGCAGGGTAGAGAAGCGAATGGAAGTGTGTAGGGTAAAAGAGAGTTTTATCCATCTATTTAAAGCTCGAGTGAGCAGCATTGGCAGTTAAACCAGCCAATCAATTGTAATGCAGGAGCACTGCAGCACACTCTCGCCACCTCTCTTTCGCTTCCCTCAATACGAGTCTCTCATCTCCTTTTATTCCCCCTCTTTTCTTTCTAATCTTAAGTATGACTTTATTCTCATCCGTGTGTCTGTGAATAAGTCAATATGCATGAGCAATATAACTTGACATGCCTTATTGCATATCCATTCATTCCAAAGTGCCAAGTAAAATTCATTTTCACACTCCACATTTTTACCTTGAAAAGGTTATTGATTTATGTAAATGAACAAGGTTGTCTGCTGCTGATAAGACGTTGCCAAATGTACAAGTGTAAAGGATTTGTGTGTGTGTGTCTGTGTCTGTGTGTGAAGTAAATATTATGATTTTTCATCAGACACTGCTTGATGAAGAAACTGTAGAGATGCAGCGCTTTCAAACTGGTAGCTGATAAGAGAAGAAAAAAAACAGGGGGGAAGCAAGTCATGTGTGTATTCTTTGTAATGTGAGAGCTACGGCTTGTGAGCGAGAGCAACAGTTCTACACACACAGACACCACTACCAATTTGTGAAGCCATTGTCCTTGACCATATGCAAGGTTGACTGATGACCCCTGGGTGCTGGGTTACCAGCCTGTAGTTGTGAGACAGATGGAGGACTTGGCAGAGCTGTAGCTAACGGTGGCGGGGGCACAAGACAACAGCAGATCATTAACAAATGAACAGTCCTCAGTTTGAATTCAAGTTGGTCACATTTACACTTCTCTTCATCTGAAAATGCCACAGTTTGGTGCCGTTTTTTCCAAACGTGTTTGAATATCAACACTATTTTGTGGTGTAAGATCTTCAAATGAATGCATATTTCACTGAGAGAGAACACAGTGATAAAGCACCCTTGGGCAGTCAGCCTTTTCCTGTCGAGCAGCACATACATGGAACACTGTAATGCACCTACATGCAGAACTAACGAACTCATATCTCTCAACTCTTGGAGTCCTGAAATCTATTCCCGCTGACACTAGGTGAGAGGCGGGGGTACAGCTGACACATAGAGACAGACAATCATTCACGCTCACATTCACACCTACAGGCAATTTAATGTCACACGTTGACACTTCTCTGAGCCTTGCCCCTTTGCTAACCGCCGCACCACTGTGCTGCCTATATTTCATTTAACAATACCATAAACATTGATGGTGGCACAGTGGTTAGCATTGTCAGGTTGAAACATCACTTTACTACTACTACTACTACTTTATGTTTTCATGTTGCTAAACACGTACATGATAATGTATTGACTTTTTCCCTGTAGAGGTTTGATTGTACTTACAGTAACAAGCGTGGTTGTCATCAGCTCATGTTATCTTATCTAGCAGGAGGAGAGGCTTCAGCAACATGATAATAAATGACACTAGTAAGCTAACAGTTACAGATAAAAGAGCTGGTAATGTCAGAGCTTCTCAATACTATGGTCGTTTATTATCTAGTGCTGCGGGATTAACAGCATTTAAGCTTCACACATCTGTGGGGAAAAGCTGATATTGAAAGATCGATCTCGGACTCTATTAATTGATATCAGGTCATTCAAATGAAGATCGATTTGAATTGGATGAATCGATTATTCAAACCCAGCCCTATTAACTGATGACTTTAAATTGTCCGTAGGTGTGAATGTGAGCATGAATGGTTGTCTCTATGTGTCAGCGCTGTGATAGTCTGGCAACCTGTCCAGGGTGTACCCCGCCTCTTGCCAAATGTCAGCTGGGATATGCAGTGCAAACCACTTCAGTGCTCTGCATGAACTAAAGCCAAAGTAAAATGATCCCATATGTTATCTATGTATGTGCAGTATACAGCTTTAATCACAGTTTTATTGTACATTTAAACACTAGGAATGTAAAGTTGTAACCGCCTGACAGCTGTCTTTTAGGACTGAAGTACCCTTGTACCGTGCAGATTTGTGGGACTTTTACAATTAGACTCTCAAAATCTGTTGACATGGACGCCTCATGACTGTGGTACAATTCACTGCTGTGCTGCAGCATGCTTTGAAAGCGCTGCTGTTGCTGCGAACCCAGCATCATCCCAGCTACCATCTGGTCAGATCTGCTTTTATATACTGGGGGGGAATCAATACACTCTATGGTTGGTAGCTTGTGCTCAGTGAGCACAGCAAGTACATAAAAGAAAATATATTCCCAGTTGAAATCAAAAGTTTCGCTGCATCTTAGGAAAAAAATATTCTGACAAAAAAGCTTCATCTGGCTAAACATGAAGACATTTTTCACAAAGCTTCTATCCTTATATATGTGTACATATATCATCCGTAAGGATCTGTAAGCTCTCTGTGTACATGTAAAAGGATATGTGAAGGTATATGGTTTTAATAAATGTCTTACAAGTCACCAGCTCTCTTCACCATCGAACTTATGTCTCAGCAATCATAGCCTTGTTCCTCTGTGCGTGTAGGTGTGGCGGTGTTACAATAAACCCATCATTCTGCCCTCACTCTGCCTTCCTGCCATTACGACAGTTACAGTGCTCTCTTGTGCACAGTGTGCCTCCATTTCCCCAACTGCGGATGAAAAGGGTTCATATATTGACTTCCATCACCTCCCTCCATCCCTCCAAGTCCACAGCTCGGAGCCCACAGGGAGACGGAGGGCAAACACAGCCAGCCAGAGGAGTGCTGGAAACATACTATTGACCTGAGAGACCCATTCTTATTCAGCTTTGTGCTTCTGTATATATTAAGTTCAATAAAAATATATGAAAATCAAGCTATCAAACACTGGATATTTGATTTTGGAGTAAAAGTTGTTCTTCATGACAGACTAACTGATCTATATACCTGACCTGCCAGCCTCACAAAATACCCATGTGTAGTTTTCTTTGGCTGGACCTCTGGATTCAAGGTCAGCCTTATGAGCTTCAAAGTCTGTCTGTGAGTGAGTGAGTGAGTGAGTGAGTGAGTGAGGGATGAAGTTACAACATTGGTCAGAGTGTTGGTTTTCACCCATTGGTCATTGTTTTTTGAAACAAACAGGCACTGACAGTCCTGTATTACTGTAATTCTCATGTTCTGTAACAGCTGTAGCACTTTAGCATGATGGAATTAGCTAGAAAGCTAACTAGCTAGTCGCTACATGAGTGAAATTTAACCACTTAATGTTTCAGAAACCGCTTTTGTCACAGCATAGAAAAGCACATGGCTATCATAACTTTGTTCGGCTCATTTTCTGTCACCGCTGTAATGTTAGCGTATACGCATGGTGTTAAATGGCAGCTTTGGACGGACGACAGACAGGACCACCTCATCACTTTGCTTGAGGAACAGCTGTATCTGATGACACAAGCCTTAAAGTTGTTTAAACATCATTGATGTGTTAAAATGTAAAACCAGATGTTGCTACCGTTATGAGGAGAATGTTGAAATTAGTCATTGGAACATGTGCCGCCACCACAACCCAACACTGGAAATGTACCAATTCATCGGTTTAATCGGCACCCAAAGGATGTCTTACAAACGTGATTGGCGGAACTTGGCTCTGATTGTGACTGATGGCTGAGCAGCCTCCACCAGTCACACAGAGCAGGCTGTTCTTATGCACAGTACTTTGGAAGGCTGCGATTATGGGACCAGTGCGCTGACAGGAGTAAAGAAGGAAGTGGTCCTGAGCTGTCCAGTTAGGAGCCAGGTTGGGGCGGTGGATTGGTCACAAAACCCACAACATCTTCCTGGGGCTTTCCCCAAGGAGAACAGTGTTCCGAACACTTTGATTGGTCTTTGAGTCATTTTAAGGTTCATCATCACCATGTTTCTTTTCCTAAACCTAACCACAGTAACTTTACAATAATTACTTAACTTTAAGGAGGTAATGTCGTTCGTGGGGCACTAACTCGTAGGATATCATACAAACTGTTGTATGAGGATAAATTGTGTAGAGACGTACATCACTGACTAGAGCTGAAAGGGAGAGTGTTGTGTTAAACGATCAGTGAGTTCAGCTGCAAAGAAAGCATAGAAAGCTCTAGTATTTCATACACAGTCTACCCATATACCAAGTTTGACCTTGTCTTGTTTTAGATGTTAGGCTGCATTTCCAACAATCTCATCCCCTTCTCTACTAAGAGTTGGTGTGAGGACTGACATGTTTGACATGGACACCAGTAATTATTTATTAGTAATTATTCAGAGTAAATGTAGACAGACATTTAACAACAGCCAATGCTTTGTAACATCATTTGTTTGAAAGGATACTCTCAGTGGGATACTACTGGGGAATGTCAGTGTGCAATACTTTGTAATACACAAGGTCCTGGTTTTGATCCATGCCTTTACAGGTAAAATGTAATAACAGTCTTCGCTTACTGAATCACTGTTAACTGCATTAATGTGTCAGTGCTGCTGTATCGTTGCACTGTTACTCATTAAGGCGAGCTGCACATATGGCAGTTTATTGCCTACAGTGTGTAAAAAAAAATCCTTCTTTAAAAAGCTCCTGAATGATCCAACCCCGAACATAACTTCCAGCCATTTAATTGCTGCAAAACTTCCAAGCAGATTCCTGGCAGAAAAGCACATTATACTTGAAGCTGCAAAATTTTATTACAATTAAAGTTGACAGTAAATTGCCCCACTCATCCACGTTTTGTCTCCTCAAGAACTGTTCTCCCTCTTTCTTCTACCGTTAATGTTCCTTAAGAGACACGAAAAAGTGTCTGGAGAAGAGAGGGGTAAGATAAAACACTCTTCCTGTGTCCTCTAATGCTGGACGGAGGCCAGAATGGAGTGCAGTGATTGGATAATAAAGATAGTCAGAGTTTAATAGAAGAGGCCACATCGCCAACAAGCCCTGTCAGAGAGTAGAGGGTGACCTCAAATTAATTGCTGCTGAGCTGGACATGGGTCAACGGGGTGTTTTCGTAATCTGTGTGTACGGGTGTGTGCGCTTCTTTATCGACACCGTGCTCCATTGCTCTCCATTGTTTGCTCTCCCCCGCCGCTGTTTCTAATAGCAAATAAACAAGTTTGAAATTAAATAAACAAGAGCTTCAACAACTATTCCCAGTGGACAGATTCCTGACTGTTATTAGAAAAATGAGCATCACTTTCAGGCTTTGATAAACTAATTAAAAAGGTGTTTCTTCTCTTTCACCTGGGGGGCTACAGAGGAAAACAAGAGATGGAGTGAGAGAAAACAGAGAGAGACAAACAGATCAGGAGAAGATAAAAAACCTCCCTCTCTCTCTGTTTTGTGAACACTCCTCAGGGTCTGACTGTTTGGCCTATGAGAGGCACTGGAGCGATGGATGGCAGCGAGGGATGATGGAGGGATGAAAGCACAGAGAGGGCCTCGGGGAGGACGCAGTGATAGAATGGATTCACCATCCATAAAATTAATTATTGAAAACATGAGAAAATCATATTATTGTGGATGTAACTGGAATGGAGAAGATAAACAGGCTGTGTCAGTTTGAATGTCAGAGACGAAGCCACAGTGGCTTACGGGGAGAAAAATATCTGGAGAGAGAAAGGCTATTGACTATCGCTTACAAACTGAATATTCATCACTGCCACACAACCACTGTGCGCACACAGCAGCACATGCACACTCACACTTTATTGTGAAAAGCCCTGAAAGAGGATGTTTTGTGAAGCTGTTGCTGGCAGCAAAGCATTTTTTAAGGAATAGTATGAAAGCAAATAATCAAACACTCTTTGAAGACAGCTTCAAAGCAAAGGAGCAAAGATGCATTTAAGGACAACATGCGCACACAAGAGGACATTCATTTTAGGTGGAAATTGCTAATTGTTACACTCTAAATAAAGGTGTATATATAAACGGTTCTGCTTGAAGTGTGTTTATAATTCTTATTATCATCTTGGAGAACCGAGAGAGCAAAAGTAAAACAGAATATGCATGAAATTGGCTTGGTTAGAGGGAACATGCGCACACACTCAGAGAAACACACACAATAAATGATAATGTCTCTTACTGTAGGGCCTTTCTCAAACCACCCCAAACACCTTCCCTACCCCACTCTTCTTCTGTGTTCATGTTGAGTGTTGGTCGCATTAAAGCCCTGTTTCCACCAAACACTTTCGGTATGGTACCTTTGGAACCAAAAGTAACCCTTCAGACATGGTAACTAGACCGTAGCGTTTCCACCACAAACAGTACTCCGGGTTGTTGTCACTCACTGCTCCGTCCAACACTCACTGTATTTCCTCATTACTGGTGACACAGTGTTGCTGGGGCCCACAGGAACAACGCTCCACAGCGTTTTTTTTCTCCACATGCGGATTGGGATATATGCCGTCCTGGTCGAAATTAAGATATATAAACGCTTGAAGATGCACTCATTACTAGAAGTATGTGTCATATAACTAAAGTAATGGTCAAAATTGTCACGGTGAAATTTAAGGTGTGCTGATGGATTCACGTCATCAACTCATGCACTGAGTAACATCACAAGTTAACGTTCCATCTAAATAAAACAAATTGATTTTCTCCAAATTTCTCCGTAAAAAATGTAAGTTCCATGCGACTACGCTTACAAACTTAAAGTGCTCAAACTTAGATGGACATTTTTGTTATACAGACATTCACAACTTAAAAATTACACTGTATTAAGGATCAAACATGCCTTTCTCTAGCCTTGAAACAGAAGATGTGTTCATTTGTCTGTGAAGTACTGTATTGTTGTATAGTGAAGAGCTACTCAAAAAAGAAATGCTAAAAGAGGGAGAAGGCTAAGTTTGATTTTAATTTATTTAAGCTATTCTTTGATGACAGCCAGTTTGAACCAGCTTGTGATTTCTTCATCGTGGCTAACAGGTCAGTGTTTGTGGTATACCAAGGTCAAATTTCAAAACATGTTATTTGATGGGCTGTCTGAAATTCAACAATGCTGTTTCTACAAGAATGCTCACCCAACTTTTGGCACATCTCACTGTGTGTATGGATAACTTCAAGAGTCCATATTTTCAGACTGAAGGTGTGATTCACACCTCATTCGTGCAAATATGCTGGACCGATTGTGCAGTCTGTGTTTACTTGCCCGAATCAGCCAATGTACCAACTGCAGAGAAATAAACTGAAAGCTAGCTAACAATGGACACACCGACCGCCTGTGTAGGAGTGTGTGTGTGTGTGTGTGTGTGTGTGTGTGTGTTTGCCAGCCTCTCTGACTGACCCAAGAACTCATCAGAAACTTCACCTCTTTCTCTTATCTCCCTCCAGTCTCTCTCCTTTTTCCTCCCAACTCTGCACACAACCCAGTCACCAGAATAGATGTTGGCATTACATGTTTCTACAAACCATGGAAATGTAACATTTATATGTAATCGTGTAGCAGACATGGTTTTATGTTTCTTTACATTTCAACACTTTGGTAATGTTCATGACAAAGTCAGCTCATATACATATAATCAGTACTATGTCACTTTGAAATGTTAACATGATACATGTGAAACATACAAATGTAACATATCCATGGTTTGAAAAACTGGTGCCTGGACTGCTTAACATCTAGGCAGAAGGTTGCATGCACAGTTTCTCTCAAGTTGAGACACTGTCAGTTCTTGCTGCTTGATCGAACATGTGTTAAATCTAATCTTTCTGTTGACTTTGTATGCAACCTCTCAAGTCAAGTCAAATTTATTTATAAAGCACATTTAAAAACAACCCAAGTTGACCAAAGTGCTGTAGAGTTAAAAATGAATAAAAAAGATACAAGTGAAGTAAAATAATAAACAGAACAAAAACAGCAACCAACATAGATCAAGGCACAAATAAACACATAGGCAACATCAGGAGGACTCAAAAGCTTTAGTAAAAAAGAACGTTTTTAGCCTTGATTTAAAACAGTCAATGGAGGGGGCAAGTCTGACAGAGGGGGGAATGCTGTTCCAGAGTCTGTGGGCTGCGACCGCAAAGGCACGGTCACCCTTGAGTTTAAAATAAGTGCGTGGAACAGTTAAAAGCCCAAGGTTAGCCCCCTGAGGGGTCTGGAGGTGGAGTATGGGGTTAAAAGTTCTGTCATGTAGGAAAGGGCCACTCCATTCAGGGCTTTGTATGTGAATAAAAAAAGTTTAAAATCAATCACTGCACTGGCAGCCAGTGGAGAGAGGCTAGGACAGGGGTGATGTGGTCTCTTTCAGGTATCTGTCAAAAATCTGGCTCCAGCGTTTTGTACTCCTTGTAAATGGGAGAGAGATGACTGATTAATTCCAGTGTAAAGAGAGTTGCAATAGTCCAAGTGGGTGGAAATGAAAGCATGGATGACTTTTTTTAGTTTAGTTTTTAGTTTGGTTCGGTTCAATCGAACTCAAGTTCGTTGGTCCCCTAAGTGTGGTTTGTTTGGGCAGGTGTGAACACAGCAATCGCACTCAGGTGCCCACCAAAACAATGCATCAAAACATTGTTTTCTAGTTGGAGCCGCGCCTCGTTTTCAAACTGTATGGTTTGACTAAAATGAACAATGACAGCAATAAAGTTCACGATGACCAGCGCTAAAATCAACCTGCGTAGTTGTTCCTCCACTGTGACATTAGGAAGTGTCACATTTATCTTACAAGTGTACTCTTCTTCAACGTTTTGTTTACTTCCTGGATTTTTCCCGCATGGAAATTCCGACCAATCAAGAGCAGCTTTCTCACTCAAGGCATTTTATCTGGTCCGCTTGTAAATGCTGCCGTGAGAACACGAACCAACTCTAGGCAATTATGCAGCTTTGTGACAAAATAAGTCCCTGATTCGAACTGAAGCAAGTGAACTCTAGGTCTGAAAGCACCCTTAGATTCACTTTCTGTCTGCACACACAGTAAGAGGCTACAGTCATGCTAAGGTTCTGTGAGGCTGCACAGCTGTGCTTTGACCTGATTGACAATGTTTATTATGTTCTTCGTGTTAGTTTTGTGATTAAGCAAGCTAACATTTTCTAACTTGTATTAAACACAAAGTACAGTATTAGAAACATTTTTGACCTGATGATGGAGCTGGATGTGAACTGAAGAGATCACCAAAGTTATCACAATTAATCCTCTGAAGACCATGAATGTCTTCACTAAACTGTATGCCAATCTATAATAACAGAGAATAATAATAATAAAATACCTCTTTTGCATTACAATCCTACTCATTGACGATGAGTAACTGTTTTGGCGAGTTGCTCATGCTGGGGTTAGAAGTGAATGGCTCGCAGCTGTGCAGGAAGGGAAGGTTTTATTCTATTCATTCAAGAATTTATTTTGCACTTGTACAATGTCAAGTGGTCTCTTTTCTTCTGCTCTTAAAAAAAAGATCCCCCGGGCTCTTAGCTGACCATGTGTTGCTGCCAGACAAGGAGTTTGTGTCAGTTTGACCTTTAGTCAATTTCAGGAGAGGTCACAGTGAAAGACCACACGCTTGACTTACAACCGGATTCTGTCTCATTGACACACTGTGATCTCTTCCTCTATTTCCTCTTTCCTAAAACACACACACACACACGCACACACACACACACACACACAGGTGGATGACAGATCTGGCCTCTTGCCTCACCTTCAGTGTCAGGGATAATTAAATGTTTTTGCACTGTCCTAGACTGAGGCATTCATTAATCTGAAGCTGAGGGGTGTGCGTGCGTGTGTGTGTGTGTGTGTGTGAGCATGAATGAGAAAGAGTATCAGAGCCTTGCATCTCCTCTACCTCCATCTACTCTCCTCTCCGGTTATTATCCACTCGTATTCACCATTTTGCTCTTGTTACTCAAAACTCTATACAATCAACAGGACCTGATGTGACACACCCATGCTCTGTGTGTTCTTTAGATCATCCGCTTATCCGAAGCATGTGGTAAAGTGATGAATAGGAGAAATACCAGACTCTATTCACTTCATCTAAGCCAATAGAGTCCCTTTTCAATCTCCTCTTTCTTCATATGTTTTCTAAAAGAGAAAGCCTGTGTGCTGAAACGAACACATTAACCCACCCCGCACAGAGGCTACTACACCACCCAGTGAGATAGACCGCATAGTAGACAAGAGAAGAATGGAGAGTGAAATTGTATGATATGTAATTCAAAATCTCACATTTTCCTCCATTTGAGAGAAAAAAAATGAATACAGTTCCTTTGCTCATATAGCACATGAGAGGTCAACACCAATGACTCACTACCTGACAGGTTCAATCTTTGCAACAAAGGCACTCTCAATCAAATCATCTGATTTGATTTAAATCTTTGAACTGCAGCTTTGGGGAGAGCACCTAAAGGATGGCTCAACTGTTCTCCAAAACCATGCAGTGTATATTTTGTATGACGTTTTATATATGATTTACTGTTTGTAAATGTTACAAAATGCAGATTAGCTATAAAGCTAACTCTGGCTCTACAGCTGTGTTGTGTGCCGTCCCTGTTAAATAAACTAAGAACCCAAACTTCACATTAATCCCTGAAAACTGAAACAGACAGAGCTCTACAGTGCTGTAACTGTTTCATCAGAGCCGATAACAAGACAAACTGTCTGTAACTAAAAATAACCAAACCTTCACAACAGACCTCAACATCTGTGTTTGAATAGACTCAAGTACACAAAGATACATGAGGAAAGCGATGCTATTTATTCTGGCTGAGTCTCACAGCAGCACAATATGGCTGCGGCTCTTTTTGTAGATTTATCTGGGCTTTGATACCGTGAATTACTGTATGTTACCATGCAGCTTATCTCCCATTGAATTAGATCAAAACATGTGTAATTGGTTTTGTAATTACCTAACGAACAGAACACAGTGTGCGCGTCAGTCGCATTTCAATTTGCATTTGATTTAGCAATTGGTTCCCCATTTAGTTTTCCATTTGCCAACTCATCAAATCATTTCAGCAGCAGCTTGGAGCCTCGTTGTGGCTGAAACCAGGTTTTATGGGTGTTTCATGCCAACGAATTCATGAAATGGGTATGAGAGCACAAGGTTAACGTATTAAATAATCCATTTTGTATTACACATTTGTAAATTGTCTTATTTGGCTATTTATGAATCACCATGACTCATCATTTTCCATGTAAACTATTTCATTAAATGATTTGATTAATTCCTCTTGTTACAGTATTATCAAATTAAATAGCAGCCAAGGAAGGACCTGCTTTGGCTAACACGTTTATGAATAAATAAATAATAGGAACATTAATAAGGGATCATTATAGGTCCCACATTACCTCCTTAACTACATTTTAAACATCGATAAATCATGCATGATAGTTGTTAAATATTTGTACAGGCGACGATTAAAGCTTTTAATGCCTCTGAATTTTCAATCAGTCGAGCTAAATGCTAATTAAAATGACCCAAATACTGTATATGTGGTGCTGCAGATATAAAGTCATGATGCCCACATGCATAAACATTCGTATCCTTGAGTCAAATTAAACTTTAGCAAATTCAAAAATAAAAGATATCATCAATAACTGACCAAAAGTAAAAAAAAAAAAAAAAAAAAAAAAAAAAAAAAGGTTATATTTTCCATATACTACACAATTCAATTATATTTATAGCCTCTTTCTGGTTACTGAGAATAAGCTATATCACTGTATTTGATGTTACCCTTGGTAATCTCAAGCAAACGATATTGCAGAGAATTTCAGATCACTACACCCACGCTAGCTTGTTAAGCTACATGCACAAACACCAGAACTGACAGGTATGCTCCTGTGTTCAGAAGAGGGGAATCTTTACTCCAGTAAATCACAACCCACTTGCTACATCTCAAATTACAATTTTGGTGTTAGCCTGCACTAACAGACCGTGATGTTAGTACTGCAGCTAACCCTGGAAATAGCTCCATGTTACTGAAGGGGCTAGCTTTGATCATCCTGTGTGCATTCGCCATGCTCTGTCTGGTTCAGACGACGAGCTGTGAGCTTGGTTATCTCTCCCTTCCACACTGACATCTCTGCACACAACCTGAGACAGGGTGGAGAACTAATTGTGCTAAACACTGCTGTATTATACCCGCCGTTTTATGGGATCTGCAGCTGAGACAGCAGGGCAGAATAATTTAAACTCAGTGTAAAGAACATCAATGACTGGCTATCGGAGCATTTATTTCTCATTAAACCTGGTAATCTGTAATGATCTGACTGTGCATCTGACTTTTATAAGACAAATACATAGATCAGCACTGGGACCATTATAGCCCAAAAACACATATTAGGTCAAAGTCAGATCAGTTGAATCAGCTTTAACAACATTAACAGGGTGGTTTCTTCCAATCACTAAAAAAAAAAAAAACAACCAAAAAACCCTCTCCACCCTGGTGAAGATGAAAATGATGCTGCCAGACTCACCATCCTGTACTGTCCTCTTAGCTGAGCTAGAGTGAGCTTTATTTCCTGGGTCTCCATATCTGTCAGGTTCAGCCTCTCGCTCTAAAGAAAGACATACAAAAACAACAACAGAATAATTAGGATAGTTCACACACCCTTAAAGTCATAGTTCAAAATGTGCTTATTTGCATTAGAAGAGAATATTGTAACTTCTATGAAAATAACTTTGTGTCATATTTGCTGAACTGTCACAGTTTCCACCAAACACTTTCAGTATGGTACCTTTGGAACCAAAAGTATCCCCTCAGTCATGGTACCTAGACCCCAGTGTTTCCACTGCAAACCGTACTCTTAAATGTGGGCGGGGTTGTTGTCACTCACTGCTCCACCCAGCACTCACTATATTTCCTCCTTTATCAGTCTGAACTTCATTTATCGTCCACAGAACGAGGCTGCACACCAACATTTTCAGAACAAAATAAAACAGGCTGCAGTGAGAGTCTCTCTCTCCATAGGATATTTTAACAAATCAGGTTTGTGCATTTAGTCCTTCTCAGGCAAGATCAGGGGTTAAGTGCTGCCAGAGCCCACAGGGACAACGCTCCACGTTTAAGGATCCACTCATTACTAGAAATGTATGTCATTTAAAAACTAATGGCATGGTCAAAGTTGTCACAGTGAAATTTAAGGTGTGCTGATGGATTCACGTCGTCAGCTCATGCACTGAATAACATTAAAAGTAAATGTTCCACCTTAAAAGTAGCCAGCAGTCGGGCCAGTAAATTAAGTTATTTTTTTCTACGATTCCAGCTGGTGCAAGAGACAGCAAAACATCCTTTATTTCATAGTTAAAGTCTGCTAATAAAACTCCCTAAGTTATGAACAGTGGTTACACAAGCTTCAAAACCAGCCACAACTCAGCCCTGAGCAGAGTGACTGTCCACTATTGACCAATCAACAGACTGCAGTGTTCAAAGCTCCACCTTTTAGTACCAGATCTGTGTGCAAGGTACCCCAACAGAGGGGGGACCAAAAATGGGGACGGTGCGGAAAGGTTGCATTGGTACCATCCACAACTTTTCACAGTGGAAACTGAAAGACAGTGCACCAAACTGCTTCAGTACCGCTTGCTACTTTGGAAATAGGGTTTAAATCCACAGAGTAGTTCATCAGACAAATAGTCTGTAAAGAAAAAATATGGTCCTTCGTCGCTGAATGCAAACATCAAGTCAGAGTCAAGGAGTCAAAGTAGGCAGCGCTGATCAAATAAAAGATTCAAGATTTTGTTACTGCATGGCCTATTTCTCACTGCAAATGTTTTCAGAAACATATTTTAGTGTACTGTTTAGCTGTAAAATTAGAATGTTTGCTACCTGGCCATCATGTTGGAAACAGTCAAGCTAAGCACTGCTCACCAGCTGAAGCAAATATTTTTTTTTTTCCACAGATTATCTGTATCATGTACCACTGAGTGGATATAGTGATAGTTTCAGCAAAGTTACCAACTGTAGCGTTAATGGAGCTGGAGCCAGGAGATTAGATGAGAGGAGATTATCCTTAATTCTATTTTATTGAATTAGACTGACTTTACTGTCTGCCTCAGTGGAAATTTGTGTTTGGCTTCTCCTAAGTACAGCAAGTACATATAACACAACACATCATTAAAAACATACATTTATAAAGTATACAATGGGCAGGGAGCACCAAATATGTTATATAAATAATAAAAGAGAGCACATCTTAAAAAATAACAAGTGCTCCCTGATGCACTCATTTTGTGTTCAATGCCTGTTTGGCAAAGGGAATAAAAGAATGATTGTGTGTGTTCAGGTTGGCCCTTGGGACCCTGAATTGACAGCCAGATGGGAACAGCTCAAACTCTGATGGGGGAATTCACAAAAAGATTGCTGCTAAACCTGCATAAATAAGACAAAAAAAAATCTCAAAGCACGTACAATGACTGAAATGGTCCCCTAACTGTGCTGCCTAGCAAATAGCTTCTCATTATTCCTGTGCAATTTGCACATATTTAAATTACGTAAAATGCATACATTCTGCTCACAATAGGCCCCTTTCTATGGAAATGAGTCTCAGTGCTAAAATAGTATAACTCCTAAAAATCAGCAGTAATTGAAGCATAAATCATGCAAACTTCTTATACAGTTTGAAAGTGTGCATTTATAAACACTAGCAGCACTGATAGACTTTGATATTACATTAAAATACAGTTTCTTTCTAATGCTTAACATCTTGTTAAAAATTCTTGCCTGAAGTTTTGAGGAATGCCTCTACACCTCGTCGGTCAGGACCTATAGCTCGTTGTCGGAAAATTTCAGTTGTTCCGTCTGCTGTGTTCTTGGCTTAAAGGAAACATGTATACTTTGCCACATGGATGGCAATCAGATGCAAAAAGGGCAATATGTTCTCAGCTGTAAAAGTTTAATGGCACTGTAATATCATTAGTACAGTATCTTTTGTGAGACGGATTAGATAACGATGAAAGTGGGTTTTTTTGTGAATTTATCCTTGAGTGTAGTGGGTGTGAAGTATCTGCAATTATATGTTTAGTCTTTCAGTGCACAGCACTGTAAAATATATTGCAAAGTCATCTCTGCTGCAACTTGTCAACTAGCTTAGCATAAACACTGGAGGGAAGGGGAAACAGTGTGTCTGGCTCTGTCCAAAGTTAAAAAAAAAAGTCACATTTAGCTCTCTAATTAACACATTTCATCATTTTTGTCTAACCTGTAGACAGACACTAATGTAAAAACTTGGTTCACACTACACCACATTTTTGTCCGTTCCAACGGTCACTATGTCAGATTAGGTGATCGTGGAGTAATTAAATCTTGCCATGACTTGGCTGACAGACAGTCTTTTACGATGTGCATGATGTCATTGAGGTTTTTTTGTCCTATTTTTAATATTATTTTTAGTATTTTTTCAGCCACTGTGGCTGTTCATGTGCCAGCTGAAATGTTATCGTAGTAACGTAAAAAGCGCCACCAGATAGCAGGAGCTGCATTTGAAGTACTGCATGCAAACTATGCAAGTGAATCCTCCACAACAAGTTCCTGCAAATGTTTCACAATAAAAGCCTGTTTAGAAAATGAAGGGATTCTCTCAACCGACAGGTACAGGTAAGCAGGTACAGGAAGTGCTCAGTTTGAAATGATGGCATGATACATTAACTTTAATAAGGCAAATGTGGGTAGATTACAATTAAAAATATAAAAATTCAAAGGGAATGATAAATAAATGCCCGTTTCTAATGTAGTCTGTTTCAAATGAAGCTGGGAGCCTCTGCAATTATGGTGAGTAAAAGCCACTATTTTTTAATTTTCTTACTTTATGTCCTCCATTATGAAGAAATGATATTCTTTGCTAGCCTGATGATAATAGCAGTGCTCATCGGGTTGACAAAGTGCCTCTGCTGTTTCACACCATCATTTTTTCCTTTTTTACTCTGTGTGGTAACATCCCTACAGGAAATAAGTAAAAGGCTGGGATGCTGTTGATATACAGTTGTCCACAGCAGCAGATCGCTCTGTGTTTCTTTTGGTCAAAATGACAGCTGTGATGGGAGAAGTCATGAATTACAAAAAGAAAATCAAACATGCTAGCCTATCTGTTGGAACGTCTGCTACTATGACACACTTCACAAGATGAAACAATGGATTATTGCATACGACACCCATTGTTGTTTACGATTCAAGCCAACAACGGACGACACAACATTGTGCTATAATCGGGCTGACATGAAGTAGTGTGAACCTGGCATAACACATAAAGTCTCTGCTGGCTGCCTGGCATTACTGCGCTTGAATTTTGTTTGCCAAGAAACAGTTCAATGTTACAACTCCCCTAAAACCTCAAGTTGTATTACTGTTTTTGTTAGACTAAATAAAAGAGAATGTGTTATTTACTTAGGTTTGGAGCTGCTGCTTTATATTTAAACTTTGGCGAGAGTAGGCTAGCTGTTTACCCTGCTTCCTGTCTCATGCTAAGCTAAGCTAATTGCCTCCTGGTTCCAGCTTTGTAACTGATGCACAGACACGTTGGTGGTATCAATTTTCTTATCTAACTCAGGTCCCCAACTTCACAATCCGAAACAAGTATGTTTTGATATAATGCTTTTAATCTCCTGAAAGACATTCTGAAATCCCGAGCCAGCCTTGGCGGCGCTGCAAAGTGACACAAGCATTATTTTTCTCGTCTGAAAGGAATAATCATCGCAGCGTCATTACTGAGCACAAAACAAGTAGACTCAGCCAAGAGAAGGCAAAGTAATGCACCTATCCGTCTCGATACAAAAACACTAATCCATCCTCCCTCTTACACACACACACACACACACACACGCACACACACACACACACATGCACACACACACTGCAGTACAGCATCTCATTTGGAAGCAGGCCAGTGATGGCAGAGCCTCGGGGTGGGAACAGAACAGCTAAACACTGAGTTACAGGAAGTTTGTCATGTCTGTCTGTAGGCTGTGACATTAACACCCTGAGATGATTAACTCCCAAACTCATCCATCTCCAGTATTTATCAGCCAGCAAGGCTTTTGAGGAAGGACCGAGCATGGACTGTATGTAATGACCAGGAAAAAGTAAAGAGGCGTGTGTGTATAGGCAAAAGTTAACTTTGTTTTTTGTCAATATGCCCTCTATTCATTATTCTTCCACTCTTTCCTTTTGCTCCTCCCTGCCAGGCCTCTCTTCTCCTCATTACTGGATGACTTTCTTATCTCTGAGTTATCCTGCATGCAAGCAATCTCTCTCAAGTGCTCTCTGTAGGCCTCATGTCTGTATATCTTTGTATCTCCTCCCTCGAGACTCTCTGATGCCACTGTCACTTTCGCAAGCTGGCATTTAGCCTGAGGGCTTGTGCTATGATCGCTAGCAACGGCTGTCTGCTCACATCCTCTGAAGTTTATTTATCCTAATTTACGATGATCATTGGAGGCTCTGCAGTCTACGGGGCACAAAGGGCAGAAACAAAACATACACACAAGCACACAGTCTTCCCTCTGTGTGATCTACTGTGGTGTGTATCTCCCCTTGAAAACAGCCTGTTCAGCACCGTTCACACACTGCAGTCCATTGATTCACAGCTTCATTTTGCTGTGACTTTGTTGTTGGTTTTGGCTCTGCCTTTTTAAACTGGAAGTGTAGGGTGGTTACAACTCACTCCTCTCAGTGCGGCTCCGTGTGCCAACATTTACCCTTTCTCAATCACCATTTCTCCCGGCCACTAGTTCCTCTCAGCGCCTCTTTCTTCTTCCACGCCATTTCCTTTTTTCCATCCTAAACAGAAATTTAACCGCTTTGCTGATATGATTGGTTTCATCTGTTCATTAAATTAACAATACCCTTGGTGTGACTGTGTGTATTTCCTCTCAGCAGGCTCCAGGTATCATTGATTACCACCGGTGAGTGTGTGTATGTGACTGGTTAATTTACTGCAAACGCCTGAAATCACTGTAGCGTGTACGTGTGCGTTTCAGCTGATAGTCCCATTTATGTGTTAAGACTCAACACTGCGAGCGCTCACCCCTCTGAAAGAGCGAGATAAGAGCTGAGCCGAGGGTCATGGATATTGAGTCACTTTTTATGATGCGGCCAACAAGCCATTAAAATCAGAGCGGTAAACAATGTTTAAAGAACGCCCGGAGAGCGAGCTACAAACCCTTA
This sequence comes from Epinephelus moara, assembly GCF_006386435.1. Classification (NCBI taxonomy): domain Eukaryota; kingdom Metazoa; phylum Chordata; class Actinopteri; order Perciformes; family Serranidae; genus Epinephelus; species Epinephelus moara. The sequence goes on from NC_065509.1 coordinate 21,631,870, forward strand.
GCACATTACAGTGAAATGAGATATTTGTTCTCGCTCCAACTCACACTCCATTTAATACACAGACCTGAGGTGCTCACTGTTGTTTGTTGTCCTATCTGTCTCTTTACTTATCAGTTTCTCTCTTTCTAATTCTTTTAGCTCCTCCAGGCGCAGATCAAAGATGGTTATATGAGAATGTATTAAGAAGCAGTGACAGAGTTTGGGAAGATTAAAGATGGACTGATGAGGGATGGGAGCAGACAGACAGCATATCTTCAGAGAGACAGAGGCTTAGTGAGTTTGAGAAAATAGCTGATGAAATATAAAACAACGGCGAACACTCTGCTGGGAAAACACAATGTCACGTCTAATCAGGCTGATTGGCAATTTGGAAGCTCCAGATTTTCGAGGCTTTGTTTGTGGCTGCTACTGCCAAGCCAGAGTGCATCACAAATGGCTTCTGTTTCTGCTGCCAACACGGTTCCCATGGCAACCACTTATTCACTATGTAATCTAATTAGGCAAACGGACAGGAGTAGTTAACACCTGAAAATTGTGAACTTAACTTGTATTGTCTTCTCTCTGTCTTTGTCTGCATTGTGTCTTCCAAGCGTTGGCTGCCAGTTTGACTCTCCTGTGCTCCTCTGGACAGGCTGCGATAATCGGGCACCGCCTGCCATTTGCAATCCTCCCGTTGACTCCCCCCTCGCGGATAATGTATTGCAATCACAGCCTCACAAATGTGTTGGACATGCCCATGCACAAGAAATGAGAATGAAATAACTAGAATACTGAATCTAACAGTGGTCTTGCTGACAGTACGACTGTTATCTCCTGCCAAAGACTCTTCCGCTCCTCTTGTCTCTCTGTATCTGTGCTCAGGCTTAAAGGCCTTTTCAAGGCAACTCTCCAACCACTGCAGATGGGACCGAGCAGAACATAATGCAGATGTAGAAAACCATAAATAACATTCAGACTTTGACTCTTGAAGAAGGCTGAGCTGACCAGAGGACACACGGTTATAACACGGTGCAGCCTTCAAAAATAACGACAAAAATAACACAGCATCAAGAAGTACTGAAACCTTTACAGTCAAATGATGCCTGCATTTGATCCTTTCTGTACCCAGATCTAGAAAAAACGACTATTTGTATTGTTTTGCTTGCAGCCAATCACTGCAAACGTTCTTCCATTTAGTGCAACGTGTGATTGCCAGCTACAACCAGTCTATGCTGTGGTGAAGTCGAGTGCAGTGTATTTATGGAGCTGGCAGTGCAGCGTGCAGAGATGCCACCAAAACCTGTGGTGTCTGGAGACATTTTACGCAACTGAATGCTTAAATAAAGTACTCTATTGGTATCAGTGTCAATTTAAATATAAACTATGAAGGATTTTCCTTAAAAAAACAAGTAATCCTTCTCAATCATCACGTATGACCCACTAAAAGTGTGTGGTGGTGTATCTTTCTGCAGAGACTCTGCCCTCTGCCTGTATTTTCTTCTTATTTGCTGTGTTTGGGATGTGGCGGGGCGCGTACCCCCACAGCGCTCTGGTGACGTCAGGGCTTTATAAAAAGGTGGTGACATGGTGTCAGACTGTAAGCAGCATGCATCCAAAAGGCATAGCGCATATACAGCAAGGCGAAGCAGAGTGAATCTGGGGTTTACTTTCATTTTTCACTGGCTCGTGTGTTCACAAACAGTAACCAACTATCCTGCATAGTTTACCTTTAAAGGTACTGGTATTGTAATTTGTAGCAGCCAGCCAAAAACCAACAGACTGCACCTTTCTTGCACAACAAAGGACTGCTGACACTGTGAGGGTGTGGGTGTGGCAGAGCAGAGAAGATGATAATTGCTGGTACCTGGGTGAGAAAAAAACCCTCACAAAAGCAGCATGGAGGAGAACAGTGAGAGCGAGAGTGACAGAAGGAGGTGATAATGTGAAGTTTTAAATCAGTATCTGGTAACCTTCGCTCTACAAAGAGAACAGTGATGTATAAAAAGTAAGCAGAGCAGCAGCTGATCCCAGAACCAGCTGGATTCTGTAACCTCCTGGACAACAAGGTGTTACTAGAGGTGTGTTGATCCCTGGAGCAGATGGGAGGGATTGAATCTTGTTCAACAACCTTCGACCTGTTTGGATGCAACTGTGGACTTTTCCTTGCCTTAGTTGGGCCATTAAGATGAGTCTTCGCTTTCCTGCACTCTCTAGGCTTCTCTCCAGGGTAATTTATATCATCCCATACCCTCAGTTACTTTACTTCTCATCTCCTAGACACAAACAAACACTCTGTGTGGCTATATAGACAACAGTAGACTTTGCTTGTGTGAGCAAGTTTATAGAATTGACATGACCAGACCAAATAACAAATGTTAGTCAGTGTTAAATCTCTCAGTTAATTTTCGATTTCCAGCAACAACGATTAAAATGTGTCTGGACAAAATTGGATAAACCAATCAGAGAGACAGTACATGTGATGTAGCACCGGAGACAGACAAATTTAAAAAGACTACAACATGTAGAGCATCAGTATGTCTGTGAATGAGTGTTGGAGTTTTATGCCATCAGAATTTGAAAATAATACTTCAACAGAATGTTCCACATCATCTGCAGCCATCTTGGTTGTTTACAGAAATGCAAGTAGGTATAACTGCAGCTGCAGCAGCAACACGACTCGCCCACCTTAACCTACACGCCAGTCCACGATCAGCCCCCTTCGCTCCTTGGCCCAGAGGTGGATATTGCTAAGTAATCGACTAGCTAGCTATAAAGTATTACGTTAAAGGAGAGGCGATTAAGGTTAGGGTAAGGGTAATGGGAAGGGTTTCATCTCGGCATGAGGGTGCACAAGCCAAAACTGACATTGTGTTTTTTAGAGCAAAGTGCGAAGGCTCTGCAAGTCAGTCATCCTCCGATTCTTGTCCAATATTAGGTAACTGTTGTGACTGGCCCGTCCAGGGTTGGGTTGAAATCTGTTTGAAAGGGAGGGAGACCAGAAGCTTCTGCCAGATTTATGTAGTTCCTAGCTAATTTCTGCCTTCTTGTAAATGGTAAAAGTAAATGTCAGGACATAGCTGATATTTTAATGAGCACATGGCAGCCACTCTCGCTCCAGATTGTTGTACTCACTTACAGGTGGGTGGAGAGCGAAATCAACAATCATAGTGTGCGTGTGTTTATGAGCTCACTCTGGGTATTGTACGAACAAAAAAGTCCAACGTGGGTGTGTGTGCTCATAATTCTTTGCCTGGTTAAAAAAATATTGGATTTTGCCTTAACAATAAAACTGATTTTAAAAGCCTGAGATAAAATTCAAAACAGGTTGTTTGCTGAAAGTTTTCCACCAGCAGTTTACTGAAATGTACATAAAAAACTGAGGAGTCCGACAGAGGAGGCGCGCTCATGGGCGAGTCAAGGGGCTGTGATTAGTTCAGACAAATCTGCAGTAACAGCAGGAAAAAGAGGAGCACACGAAGACAGCAGAGATAACAGCAAAAAAGTTGGAAAGATGTGTGCTGGGGAATTTTATTCATGTGGACAAAACAAGGTTACAATGACAAAAGTCCTCCCACTGTGGCACTGATATATTTTAATGGGAGCTGACGTTTTTTTTGTGTGTGCTTTAATCATTGTTTAATTTTGTTATAATCACAAAGCTTTAAATTTTAATAGCAAGAGCTGTAGCAGAGCCAATTTGTCTTAGAATATGGATAGTAAAGCCTGCAGGAACACGCTTATTTTATTTCTTTAACTTTCAGAAAGGCCAGTGAGAGAAATGTTGCATGAGACATTGCTTTGAGTCACAGAGGCTGCAGAGGCTTTGGCTCTCTATGGTAAAACTTTTACCTTTTTCCATGTGACATTACCTCTCACTTATTGCTCCCGGGCGTGCTTTGGGGAGTGAGTTGATGCACCGTGTACATAAAGCCCTGATCTGAGTACAGCAGATGTCTGTTTAATCCACTCACTGCAGGACGAGCTGGGCTTTCTGGGACACAGGCCAGTGTCACCCACACACACCTACCTGCTCACACAGCTATGGAGTACGCCGAGCATTCAGCATTCAGCATTAAGTACGACATGTTCAGAGGCCTTACAGGTTACCCATCCATGACTGGCAGATAGACAGGTCAATGAGCTGTCACCATGGAAACAAATTCATGTGGCGAGAGATTCTTCAATCTGTTCTCAGGCGTGATGGAGACAAGAAGGGCTGTAACGTTTATGTGGAGCGTGTACTTTCTAAAACTCTGTTTAGTTTATTGATTTAATGTTTTCCGGTCCTTTAATATCACGCTCTGTGCACTTTGACCAAAAGGAGCAACATTTGAAATACAAATTAATATTTGCATTTTTCATCTCACTGGGGAGTGCTGTTTCAAGAAGTTTAATGAGCAGCTACAATGAAGAACAAGCCAACTTTACAGCGCTGTAATATTTTAGCTGAAATATAGATACATAAGTCATATTATTCACAAGTGTTAAAAATATCAATTTATCGATACATATTGACTCTGGAACTGTTTCAGCATTCATTTTCCACGGTATTGATACTATCGTTCTCATTTCTCTTCCTCTCTTTTCACAAGTTGACACACAAGTCACAGTGCTGTCTTCATCATTCATCTCATTCCACCCAGTTACATGTAGGCTTTTGTGGCATGGTTTGGTTTTGTTTTCTACTTGCACTTTATTGCCTTGTGAATATGTCACAATCTTAGTCTAAGAACACCGTTTTCATTCATAAAAGAAAAGTTTTAATTATTGTTAACGTCTACTACAGTCATTCTGCTGTTCTCTGCTATTAACCAAAGAAAAATAAGTCATTGTTGTCTTATTATAGCTTTGTTATATTCATATATTAATTAAAAAATGTAAAATGTATGCCCTCAATGTCAATTTTTCCCTATGCTATCAAACGTAGTATTGAACATTTATATTTTTCAAGGTATCATATTGAAGTTAGAAACATCTGTATCAAGACAACACTATATTTGAATTTGAATATTTTTAAAAAACAAAAATCAAACAAAAGCAAAAGTTTGAACATATTTCCTCAATCCAGCCAAATACAAAATACTTTAATTAAATATTTATCTCACACGAAATAACTTCCCATCTTAGCCACAGAGATCTGACAAGCAAGAAACTTGAGAGACTGTCAGCTTTATAGATCTGAATGACAGTGTATACTATTAAAATGTGGAGAAGATCCCAACTGAGTCGCCGTGACATAGTCATATTGTACTTTCTGATGGATGAAGAATGTGTGAGTGGAGCTGGAAGGGACAGCATGTTGGTGAGTCTTTCTACTAAAGATTTCCCTCAGGGCAAAAGAAGCTGATGAAAGTAAAGTGAGAAGACGAGACCACAATTACACAGGGGAAATGTGATAATAATAACCAAACCTCTTAAAATATTAATCAGATATGTATGAAAAAGACAACAAACAACTAATTCTCACAGGCCTTTCGGTGTGTGTGTGCATGTGTGTGTGTGTTTTTACGTCACTGTGTGATGTTGATTCACAGTCGCCCATTGTTCATCATTATGTAATTTCCATCTGATGAACTCAATACGTCAGAAACAATAGAAAACTCAGGAGAAACAATGAACAGAGACACAGGCGTGTGACGTGAAGGGGTGGTGAGAGATAGATGACCTGAAAATATGAACAAGAAAACTGATGAGAGAATTTAGAGAGCGTGAGAGTGATGTTTAAAGAATAGGCAGACGGGGGAGAGAGAGAGAGAACTCTGCGGCTGCAGTGAGGGAGACACACACAAAGCAGGGTTGCAGGGCACACTGTATTGTTGCATGAATATATTTTGTGGGAAGCAGCACTTTATATAAGATTCTGTCGGTTTAGTAAATTGCCTGCCAGCAAAAACTGACAGAAAACCTCACCTCCACATGACGCTTAGTTTGTGACTTCTTCAGTTTTCCAAACACAATTTGCATGTGAGATTTTCTTATGCTCAATGTGTGCTTTGAATGTTGCACCCACCCTGTTATATAAACAACAAAGGAAACTTGTTTATGCCGTAAATGTTCACAAAGCAAAATGTATTCACATATGTTGGCGTGAAAGCCATTCTACCCACACTGTACTATTTTAAAGCATTAACCAACATCCTGCTGTGCTGGTATTTAAAAAGCACTTACAGTATCACCTTCATCATACACAGTCTCTGCAGCAGCATATGTGGTGGTGGAGCTTCAAAGGGTGCAAAAACTTTCAGAAAAGGACGCCCAATCAGCCAAATTATAGCCTTTTTTCAATCTAAAAACAAAACAGGCTTCATCATCCAAAGGCAATCATCAAACCATAGAAACAGAATGACAGTAGAACGGACATTCCCATTCAAATCAATGTAGCAGGGTCGGAGCGGCGGTCATTTTATATCCTCCTGATGTCCGAACTGTTGTTTGGTATGCATTTTTAATTTCTGCTAGCTATTTGGGATCAGTAGGACGTTATAAGTATGAAAACCAAATGAGCAGTGGAGTAGAAACATTACATTTTTAAATGAGCATATAAGCATATTCCTGTAACTTTCATCTCCCTGTTTCTTGTGTTGCCATCAAGTTCACGTTTGTTGAAACATGATATACATAGGTCTACTGTAGCTGCCTCAGAGGAGCGAGTGAGAGCTGCTGCCCAGAGGACATTTCAGAAGCACTGAGAGACTGCAGAGCTTAACTACGTGCAGATCAGCATATTTTTACATCTAATTTGATGAATTAAGGGTTTATTTTGACCAAATCAGAGCTGGTGGTTGTTGGAACCATTTTTATTTTGTTTCTCTCAAGTTTGAATGAAGTGTGGTTTACGTTGAGATAACAAGGCAATTAAGCTAATGCCAGTGTTTGCTTTTCCTGCTTAGACTGTGGCCAGAAAGCACAGGGGCTGGAGTAGGTACTCATTTCGGAGCTGACCCCGGTCGCTCCACTCAGTAGTCGGTAAACAAAAGACGGTAAACTTCTGCTGGTCTTGAGGAGCTGCAGCTTTTATTAGCCCACAAACTGTAAACTCTACTGTACATTCACTCCTGATAGCTTCTCCACTAAACCTGAACTCTGCTCTGCTCTGATCACTCTCTCCTGCTCTCTCTACCCCAGACACAGACAGACACACACACACACACACACACAAATTCTTGTACTTCTTTCTTTGCGAGGACCCTCACTGACATAATGCATTCTCTCACCCCTTACCTGAATCCTAACCATCAAAACTAAATGCCAAACCCTAAACTCAACCTAATTCTAACCTGAACCCTATAAACAGGCCTTTGAAATAATAAAGACCGGCCAAAATGTCCTCATTCTGTTGCTAAAATATGTGTTTTGGTCCTCACTGTGTAGCATGTACAAGTACACACACACACACACACACACACACACATACACACTGGCTGCACCCTGAGCTATTCTCCAAATGAATTACGCTACTCTCATAACATTAGTCTTAGTTTGGTGAAACACAGGAGCTCGGATTGGTGTACAGGGTGTATTTTTCTGTTTAATAAAGAAAATAGATGCACAAATAGGCCAAAATGGAGTTCTTAAACTAGTGAGTGTGACACACTTTACAGCCTCCCTGACGTGTATTGTCACGGTAACAACTAACAATCACCCTTTTCTTTTGTGCTCACCAAATGACCGCAGCAAACACTTCTAGTCTCATTCTGTGTATCAAACCTACTGTCAGAAGCAAATTACAGAACTTCTATTCCATTAAAATACACATAACAAAGTGCATTGTTCCCCAACATCCGCATCTAATATGCAAAAAGCTTCATAAAAAGGCTCTAATGTTACACACTGTTTAGTCTCAGGAAAGCCATTCATACCAGCAAACACACAGGCTGGGAAAATCATACTAGCTACAAACAAAAGACAGAAAACAATTATTTGAAATCAGGCCGGCTGTCGCCAAACAGATACAGGAAATCCGAATGCCACGGAAACCAGCACTACATGCAAAACTGAATCAACAGTGCAATCCTGACATGTTGATATTATCAGTATACTGATGAGCTGGAGCATATGTTCGTTTCAGAAAGGCTAAGCAGCCAACTGGCCCTACAGACTGTAGCTGATTCTGAAGTTTTATCAAATTCTGTAGGATTAGCGTTAATTCAAATACATGTTTACCAGAGCTCCACGATAAGCTACAAATCAACTGCTGGACCTCATTAAGCCACAAGACGTCTGGAAAACAGATTTACCACTGGTGGATTTGATCGCTTGCTGTTCAGTATCACCAACAAGTAATTTGTGATGCCACTGATTTCATTCATTAGATGCTACAGAGGGAAGCATTAATCGCAGAGTGATTCATCAGGGGAAAGGATTCTCCCCCATCAACCTTCCCGCTGCTGATTAGTCTCCAAGGGCGACCAGTGACTCATTAGTCAAACTGAGATCAGCAGGTGGTGACTGATGGCGCCATCATTTCTGCTGTATCGACCCCCAAGTAAGAGCTGTGATCACACTCGTCACATCGATGTAATTTTTGTCATCTGAGCATACACACGAGATTTTTAACAAGTCCTCCAACTCATATCAACACATAGGTTGTTTGTTCCTACCCGCTAATACACCACAGAAGTGTTGCCTAAATTAGCGTCTCTGATGGTTGCATTTTGAAACACGTGGTTAAGATTGTGAAATGGTCAAAATTTGGTTAGGTTTAGGCGACAAAACTACTTGGTTAGTTCAGGAAGTTATCATGATCTGGGTTCAAATAAGTTCGTTTGTTATGTAACTTTATGAAGCTCTCGTGAAAGTTCAGTCAGGAAGACTTTACTTTTTTCTGTGTAGGTCTGTACTTTATTTCTTATACCATCCGCCATTCACTCCTCACACGCATGCTCACCTATAATATTTTGCTGTCGTTGTCAAGGGCTGTCAATTGAGACATCAGCTGTTCTGTCAGCTGATCACAATTAACCAATAGAACAGCGACACACCTCTTCCTAACATCTTACTGCTTCTTGTTTTAAACATTGTTCTCTGTCTGCCTGTAGTTCTTTCATGCTGCAGTTGTGCGCATCCTCCACCTCCCCATCACCGCCTGGTCTTTGCAGATTCATCAGCCTCATCAGTCATCAGCCGCCACCACCACCACCACCACCGGTGTCTGAACTCCATGGGGGATTTATCTTGCTCCTGCTCAGATGCCCCTCGATTACAAATCTCCCTCTGGAGTCAAAACCCCATAGATTTTCTGTCAAATTGTAATTATCACATCATCTGTTAATCTGCACACCTGTAATCTGTATAAAATGATCTTTACTTCATTTACCTGCGTCTTCCGATTGAAATGTAAGTTAACTTCTATTACATACATGACATAAGTATGTTACTTAAGTTAACTTAGCATACAAGTTAAAATAAGTCAATGTTGACTTTTGGTTACACACACAACATAAACAGTGGTCTCCTGGGCCAAAGACCAGTGTTTGCTTGACCCATCTGTCCACAGCCTCCCAACACAGACTTTGTTACTCTTTATACTACATCACCTGACTCCCTCACTTCCTCCTTTGCTCCGGTCATAATTTTACGGTCACTGGAGAGTGCTGCTAGAGATGGACTGATATTGGATTTTTACAGGCTGATTTAATAATGATAGTTTGGAACAGGAAAAAGAACACAAAGCAGAAGGGACCTGCTTTCTCTGGAGCTGTATCCACTGATCAAGCTCCTTTTTGCTCCATTTAACACAACCCTCCCCTCCTCAGCTCCAGTTGGTGATGTAAGTCCCTGCATGACTAGTGAAGGCCACACAGCCTTGGGCCACAATCGGAAGCAAGTTCTGTCGATAAAGATAGTTTGTAAATTGCCCTACTGGCACCAATTAATTGGCCAAACAGATAAGTTGGTCATCCTCTAGTCGCCGCCTAACAATAAACATAAATAGTGGTCATAATAAGCTCCTTGTACAAACAACATTTGGGATTGTTTTCTGGGGAAGGACAGTCTCCAGACAAACAGCTTTGTTGAGGAAAGGGACTGAGGCAATTTCAATGCCATGCCCTGCACTGACTGACTTAAATTCAAAAGCCTGTCATGCTGACAGTGGCTGGAGTCAAAAGTTGAAGCCAACACTTTGGAGTGTGATGCCTGTAGTACCAGCTGGGTGAAAATGGGACCCACTTGAGGCAATTCGAACACATGCAAACAGCAAATGTTCCCTAAGCAGACCAGATTGTCTGATTGATTCCAATTATTTATTCACTGTCTAATTGTTTTGCTATCCATTACTCCCAGGTGTGCTGTTTGTGTAGGAGTAACTGCACTGTGCATAGCGCTGTTAGCAGCTCTGCAGCAGGGGAGCAGTCATATTGCAGCTGAAGTGTAATGCTGCAGCAGAACAAGGCAAAAAGAAGACTGAGGGAAAAAATTGTTTTATGCACTGCCATAAAGAGTGTAATTGGCACAAAGCTGCTCTGTGCTTCAACCACATTGAATGTGTCTCTAGAGAAGTGCACAGATGCCACATTCTCAAGAGGACAAAGTCACCTCACGATGTTCTGTCAAAATGTTGCAGTGACTCACATGCATGGAGTGTGGTGTGGTGTGGGCAGTAAAAGCCAAGAGACATTTTAGAGGAGGAAAGGGCTTTCAGGAAGAATCTGAAACATTTTTCAAAACGTGGTAAATGTTCAAAGACATGTATAAAATGGTTTCTACTGTGAGCTTCTAAAGACTGGGCTTAACCGCCTCCCACCACAGTTACAGGAGAGCTTTGGGTAATTGCATCATGTCTTGTAGTTTTGTAGCTCCGGCCATCAGTTCCATTGGACTCACCAAAGTAATTACTGAAATCTCTTGCTAAAAATAGATCCAGTGGGGCAACAAACATCAGTGGTCAGTCATGCATGCGGGCTGAAAACAAACCCCCGGGTTAGTAAAACTTCAATGGATTCCTCAAATCAAACAACATAATATATTTATCCAGTTATAAAAGGACACATAGGAATGTTTTCTGATCTGACGTCCCCATCGGCAGGACGATGTCATTTGTCTGTACCTTCCAAAACTGATAGTCTTCAATACTGAACAGCAATTGTTTGTGTTTTGTTTTTTTTATGCGGCAAAGCTAGGGTTAAGGTTTGATTGGATGTGGCCAGCAGGCTTCACTACAAGCTGATTGAATGTAGAAACAGATAATAATCTTTATGCTCCACAACCAGCCACCGGTGATGTGACCAGCGGAGTTGCAGGTGACACCATCAGCCCGCTTGAGTTGAACTCAGATCAGTCAGTTCACACCGCTTGCAACCTCTGCAACGTTCTTAAGCAATTTTGTCTTGTCATGAATCATCGGTCTGAACTGGACTTTACTATGTGATGGTTGTTGGATTCTTATCTCCATGGTTACAATAATCTTGGAATGATCAGGGGCTACCTTAAAAAATCTGCATTGCCTGTCAGTTGGAAACAAGAATCGAACCGTGGTCTCCTGAGTTAAAGTCTGATATTTGGTGACTAATCCATTGACTTTGACCCTCTTGAAGACTTTGTCATTCTATAGTAACGTGACCTGACTTCCTCCTTTGCTCCCATCATATTTACTACAGCTGCTAGAGGGCTATGCCACTTGAACCTAAACACAGTCTTTAGAATGTCTCTAAACCTTATTTTAAAATCACAGAAATGAAGGTAACTCTCTGAAGTTGCCACAGTTGGTTGCACTTGCGGTTTAAGGAGATATTGGCAACAATATACGGTTGCACTCACATTTATTGTAGTTTAACCCCAAAGTAACATAGCTGAGACTGTTAACGCCCTGCATGATTGTCCAACTGTTTGTGTTTGTTTCCCACTTGGCTCTATTTTAGCGATTCCCTGATCTCATCAATAAAGGCGCTGCTATACTTTATCTGAACTGAACGTTGGACAGTTGAAGATTTTATAACCCCCCTCTCCCCACACCTATCCCACAGCAGAATTGAGCGAGCTGTGTCCATCAATCTCTGCAGCGTTCCAAAAATCCAACACTACCGCCCACCTCACACAGGGATCAGCCAGCTGTGTGGAGGTGAGACAGAAATCAGAGTTTGAATTTCTCTTTCAAGCTCTCTTTTTTCTTTCATTCTTTACAAAACTATTTCTGTTACTTTTCATGCTTCCATGAGTGCAACACTGGGTTTTGTTTCCACCTCGCCTTCGAGCGTGGCCATTTGGAAAAGCTATAAACAATTTTGCCAGTTCTCCTCTGCCGCAACCTGACCTTTACTTTGGTGAGTACAATGTCATCCTAACCAAAGTCATAAAAATAACTCCCAAGTTGTAACAAACTAAAGTTTTCTTTGAAAGACAAGACATCACCGTAGAGGAACAAAATACTTGCAAGCGAAGTGTGACCTCTTGTTTGAGTGTACATCCAGTGTGCATCATTTCTCTCTGGCAGCGTCTCTACACATTTAAAAGTCCCATTCTTTTCTAGACTTAAATTTCCAGACTTCTCAGATTTTTCAGATCAGATTTGGCATCTCGGTACAAACACCACTTTATACTTACTAAACTGGCCAACTGAGTTGTGGAGAATACAACAGAGCTAAAAATGTGTGGCATCTCCATATTGACAAAAGTCAAATCATTTATATTTGTCTGCACTATCTAAGCAGCTAACTAACATTAACTCAAGTGGGTAACAAACAACCCGGTTTAATACATCCAAAGAACTTACAGAATAATTAACTGCTTGCCAACCAGACCAGGCTTCTAAATTAGACAGGCCTTTATTTGTCAAAATGTGTAGCCACACTTGTCTAATAAAAGGAACTTGGCATTTAATTGAAGTTTTATGGTTAACTACATCCCTGCATAAGTCATAAATGTTCAGATAAGGTTAATATTGGGTTTATTTGTGATGCTATGTTATTAAGCAAAGATACCAATGGATTTTCGTACTAATGTCTGAATTTGTTTGGGTTAAAAGGCACTTGGGGTAGAGCTGTTTTATAGGCTGTGACGTACAGGTGTAGAGGGAGCTTTGTTTCTGAGATTGCATTCGGTCACACGCCATACTTTTTTTTGTGACGACATCAAGCTTGTGCTAGCCCACACTCTCTCACACAGAGGTGAGCATTTTGGCTGCACTGGCTGCCTGCTCCACACGCCATTAAAAGCACTGTTTGTCAGCCTATGATCAATTTATTTTGAGAAATTCTGAATTTTATATTTTAGAAAACAAAATAGGGACAATGGTCTGAAAACAGACATTGTTCTATACTTAAAAGGTGCTCCTTTTAACACCCATCACTGTAACCTGTACTCACTTGTCAACTGGCCATCACTTCACTCCCGTAGACTGATCCACTGGTATCACTTCATCTACACGACCATTACTGTAAACACCCCTTCATATCTCGGCTCACTACTCCGTATCAGCAACATCAACCGTAACCTACGCTCCAGCAGTTACATTAACCTGGTCATTCCAAAAGCCCGCACCTCCTCTGTGCTGCCTCTTGCCCAGGTCATCATTGTAAATGAGAAACTGTTCTCAACTGACTCACCTGGTTAAATAAAGGTAAAATAAAATAAATAAATAAATAAAATAAATTAGCCAGACCTGTAAATTGCCAAAATCAAATTACTTATTTTTCCATAATGTGTAAGAACCCTGCTCTGGTTATTATCTGTAACAGTCAATGTCTTGTCTCTGGCCTAATTGAATGGAATATTTGTACAGTAAAGACTTTAGTCCAAAGATACAGTGAAGCTGGATACAACTCAAGGTTTGGCCTTGTTAGGAAACAAAGCCGTCATGTTTGGAGAGGAGTGTGTCATCCATATAGCAGCTCTACAGTGACAACTTCTTCTGTTTGTACATTATTGTTTGAGCGTCTAAATCAGGCCTCTGCGCTACAACTGGATTTTGGAACAGAAGATTTCTCCACAACATCTGATGTATTTAGTCCCTGGTTAGAAGAATGAAGCTCTGTTTACTTTTTGTCTTTAGTTCTCTCTCAGAAATTTGATGAAGTGAGGCGAGGCTGTTCTCATTAGGCTCAGTATCCACGAGGAGCTGGCCCAGATAAACCTGCTCAGCAAGTCTTTCCCTGAAGAGTTACAGTTACTGTGCTAGATATGCAAAACCGAGCCAGCACGGAACAGACCAAACTCGGTGGTGGAAAGATTTAAAGTCTGTTGTGCTGTTCAGAGAGCTGCAGTCCAATCAACCCCCCAAACTGTGTGTGTGTGTGTGTGTGTGTGTGTGTGTGTGTGTTTGCTTACAGACATAGCCTAATGAAAACCAGACAAATAGATTTGGTTTGGCCTGTTTTCCNCACATTTGAGTGTGATTGATAAAGTGAACTTGGCGTTGTTGCCATAGTGAGTCCATAAGCAGCACGTAACTGTGAAAAGTAGCAGCATTTGGCCTCATGACAAACACACACACACACACACACACACACACACACACACACACACACCTATGTTTAAAGAGGTGATTGGATTTTTGGCAACAGCTTACTGAACAGCGCAATGAGTTCATTTGCAGTGCTTATAATTTACGCGCTGTAAACTGTACCATGAAAAGACTGCAGAGTGGAAGATGATTGATGTGAAGTAAACATAAAATAAGTTTACCACACATGCGAGCCTGAGTATATTAACACTGATGCAAACTGAAAGGAGCAAAGTTATCATTAATTTTTCATACCATAAACACATTCTGAAAATTACATTTCTGTGTATTTTCTTTATTAACTTACTGTTTTGAATCAACCAAAATCAAAATATAGTGGATGGCTTTGCAATTCTATCACATAATGAGATACAGTTTTCCCCATTGATGTACAGTGGTGTGAAAAAGTGTTTGCCCCCTTCCTGATGTCTTACTTTTTTGCATGTTTTCCACACTTAAANAAATATAGTGGATGGCTTTGCAATTCTATCACATAATGAGATACAGTTTTCCCCATTGATGTATATGATATCATTTGCATTTATTTACTACCTTTAAAGCAGATGGCTGTGTGTAATGTGTATGGGTGCTTTCACGCCTCAGCTGCGTGGTTCGTTTTAACCCAAAACAAAGGAATACTTTGCGTATCTATTTCCAAACTGGTGCGTAGGAGAGGGACAAGAAGAATAAAACTTGTAGAAAAAACTCCCGCACAGTGTCTAACTTGCAAAAATAATGATTTTAATGCAACGTTTCAGTGACTAAATTTCTGGACAACTTGTTGTCTGGTCAGCTCGACATATTGTTCACCTTCCTCTAAAATATTTGATTGACAGAAACACTCTTGGATACAACCATTTTGACCACCAGACATTTGCTCATAATGTTTGGTGTGCTTGACAAAGTGCAGTGTGAACGCTGACCAAACCAAATGAAAAATGCAACTTCAGCATTTTCTGTTTGTTTTGTGTTAGATTATTGCATCAGTTTGTGTGTTGCTTTAAATTGGTGGTGACAGGTCTGACACTACTGCAGAGGATGTAAGGTACTCTGTAAAGTAAACTTGTCAATTTCAGAACGGTCTGAATTCAGAACGTGGGACTGCTGTGTTTCCTTCTGCTTCATCTCTTTATCTTTTGCCACTCCTCAATGTACATATTTGTACAAAACAGGGAATAGAACTTCAAAATAAAAGCTTTTAGAGCCACATGTATGATGTATGAGTGTAACAAAGATAGATAGTCTTTACTCAAACTATAAGTCCTCAAAGTCATGTTGTTTGAAGTTGAATGGGGGTGAATGAGCCTGACATGTTCAGCATAACTAATTAAGAATAGCTTCAGTGATGGCTTTTAAAGGCAATTATCTTGAAAAGAACAGAAAATGTAAAGTCCTTTAAGGTCTTTGTCCTGTGATAAT
The DNA here is from genome assembly GCF_006386435.1 of Epinephelus moara. NCBI lineage: Eukaryota > Metazoa > Chordata > Actinopteri > Perciformes > Serranidae > Epinephelus > Epinephelus moara. Next base: position 21,647,705 of record NC_065509.1, read on the forward strand.
GATGGTCACATTAGCCTGTGTGTGGGAAGTGTTATTTTTTTCTGGCTAAAGTAAAAGACCCTCTTGACTTAATTAAGGATAAGTGCATTACAGGAAGAGGCTAAATGAAGATTCCGTCTGAAGCATCATACCTGCAATTTGTCACCAAATTATTCTTCTGTCAGTACCGTAGTTTGTGATTAGCCAATTTCCTCATTTGGATCAAGATATACTGTGTGGTTACATAAAACAAGGTTCAAAATCTGACTTAATGCCAACCACAGACACTATTTGGTCAGCACTCCACAAGTATCGAGGTGTGATATCTACCCTCAGTCATACACAGTGTGCATTGATATAAACATTAGAATCACACACACACATACACAGCAGGACTCACCTTGGTCCAGAGACTTGGCAGGAGCCCAGCTTTTGAAGTAGTCATCCTGAGTGGAAACACAACACAAGAAACTGGGTTATGAAAAAATAACTTGATGCTGAGAATATCATTGAATTATTTTTCAGACCAGAGAGAGAACAGCCTAAATACTAAACCAAACTAGTGAGAAATCCTGTCCTCATTCTCCTCTCCTTTAGTTCTTTCTGTTCATACTTGTGTTTTGTAAAAATGAGTGATTGCAGCAGAGAAGGAAAAGACACAGGGAGGTAAAAGCTTGTACAGACGTTTTAAAAATAAGATACACAAATACGAGAGAAACCTGCAGGAGACACACTTGAGAGTAAAGAATGTTACACGCTCTGGTAAATAATGGGTTTAACTAGGACACACACATTTAATGTCAAGGTCAGAATGGACTTGTGCTCTGAAAAACAGTTCACAAAGAAGTATTGTTGTTGTTAATAGAAAAAAAAAATGACAAGAGGAGCGGTAGTGTTACATTTTAGCTGCTGGGATGCTCCCAAAATCATATTTGAAGAAGCACAAGTAGTCTACAGTCAGGGAGAAAGCCTCTTCAACAGCAAATACTAAAACAGAAAATAATTGGCTTCTCACAGCTAAGCTCAGCTGAGAAGAGGTTTGGATTTGTGAAGCCAAATACACTTTGATTCAATGGCTGTATTCAGAGTGGATTCCCTGCCCAGCTAGAGACATCTATTATTGCGCAGAGCAATTAAAACCCCTATTATAAAAAGAACCACAGCTTAAACAAGCGTTTCATACAAATCACACATATAGGTGTAAGAAATGGTGGTTAATAGTCTAGGAATCAGCTTACAGGTTTCATACAGACTAGTATTGCCAAAAATATTGGTTTATCAATCATATCAGTTCTAACTGTCCAAGAGGGTTTCAAAACTCATTTTCAGCAGTATTGATCCACTGAAACCAGCTGCACTTTCTCGCACTCTCCTCAGCCCCTTTCCCACTGCACAAAAACCTCTAGCACCTACGAACATCTGGCTTTTCAATGTAATGGAAACATTAAATAACAATGGGAGATTAACACCTGGGTCAAATGAATCTGCAGTAGTCATGGGTATTTACTGGCACCAGCTGCACTACGCTAATCATAGCCCTTTTACTGGTGAGAAGCAATGACAGGCCACCACAAAATACCATCCATCTGCCCAAGCAGCACTCAAGCATCGATCCAAACTAGTCTGCACCGAGTTTGACAGAACTAAACTAGTTAGAGATATAAAAAAGAGTAACCACCATAATATTTTCATTGACCTCCATGCAGCTTTCTACTGTTTACTAACCTGTTTTCGTAACGCCAAACATGACACACGAGTAAAAAAACAAAACAAGAGCTGTGTACACCGCTTTCGTCGATTGGCATTGGGAAAGAAGTCTATAGCCTATTTTTAGCGGCTTTTCCTGAGTTTCAAAAACCTGCATATCCTCGCCACTTTGGGTGGAATAAGGGTATAACTGTTAATGTTTATTACAGTCATTCTGCTGTTCTCTGCTACAAACCAAGAAAAAAAAAAAAGTATAAAGCCTTGTTATATTTATCATTTGGTAAATGAATTTCCAATTGTCTATGCCAATTTTCCCTGTGGTATCAAAAGTGGTATTGAATATTGATATTGTTCAAGATATTGTATTGCAGTTAGAAATGTCAGTATCGTGACTACACTAATGTAAATAAAAGGCACCTTTAAAAACACCCAAGGTTACTTCACAGAGCAGAAGATAACATATGAAGAAGCGGTACAAGTAGTGTAGGCAGTTTTCAGCTTATAGTGACGTAGCAGCCAGTGTTGAGAACAGCAGGTGATCAGCTGATTCGTTGGAGATACAATGCGTCATAATCCTGTCTGAGCCTCCACTGTAAGCACCGTGGGTGAGATATTTGCATGTTCATATCAGCCCCCCATTTAGTATTAAAAGGCACTGTTTATGGTTAATAACTCACTTTAATGCAGTTGTAAGCTTAGACTGTACAAAGTAATGGACATAGCTAATGTGACGTCACCCACTGGTTTGTGGACTGCCATTTTGAAGCCTCAAGTTGGACATTTTGGCTGTTGCCATCATGATTTAGACTAGAGGCAGGAGCTGTGGATGAGCAAGAGATGGATCTGACTCATAGGCTGTAGTGGCACTTTGCAGACAGCCTGTCACTCAATCTGCCCTGCTCTTCAATGTGCATTACTTTAAGCCTTAATAAAATGTAAACAAGTGAGTTATTTAAAAATTCACCCCTGTACAGCTGTCATGAATGTTGAAATTAGTTAGGGCATTTTAACAAGGGGGTCTATGGGAGTTGACTCGCTTTTAGAGCCAGCCTCAAGTGGCCATTAGAGGAACTGCAGTTTTGGACACTTCAGCCCTTGAAATTGTATTTGTCGACAATTTCAGCTTCTCCTACGATGGTATGTGAGATCATTACAACACTGTTTTACTGTACTGTCATATTAAAAATGTATATCAGCTTATAACCACATCATAGTGTGTCTAAACCATTAATTAAATGTTTACTGCTTATAAATGCTAAATATAGGGGGATAAAGTAAAGTTGTAGCAAATAAGGTACAAGGTATGTGAGCTATACACGCCGATAAACAAACACACACACACACATGAACACACACACACACATGAACACACAGACAGTGGTGGCATCTGCATCTAAAGTAGTGCCCAGAGCGAGGCATATGTGTGTCAGCAGGGAGTGAGCCTGTGTCAGTGACACTATGAGAAAGAGGCAGAGGAAACCTGCTGGGTTTGAAAGCAGGATCTCTACCTCCTTTATTATTGAATTAAAGAGAGAGATGGGGGAGGGAGGGAGGGAGGGGAGAGAGAGTGAGAGACTAAATTAGGCAGTTGTAGGAAACAGTCCACAGAAAATGGACAGTTGACCCACTCATCCAGTCCTTGTTCTATTAATGACAACTGCCGGCATTTGAGCCAATACAAAAGTTTGAAATGAGGAGATGAAACCTAATTAGCTTCTCCCTTAGGTCCTTACTTCACTCATGTCCTCACTTCTTTTTTTCCCTCTTATTTTATGTCCATCCCCCCTGCTCGGTCTCTATTATCAAATTATCCTTTATGGCTGTGAAAGTGCAAAGTAAGATGTTACTGTGGCAAAAAGTCATTTCTGCAAAAGTTCCAAGTGAGGCCGGCTCCATTTGGACAAATGTGAGACCATTACATTTTTATTTTATGCTTATACAGTGACAATGACTTCTCATGCTTTAAAAAGTCCATTCTTTTTTCGATTACATTAGAATATGTTCAGTCCACTGTCAGCTACAGAGAGAGAAAATAGTTTGATGCTGCAGAAAAAAATCAACACAAGAAACACAGCACTGACTGTGTATAAAAATGGACAACCAACGTGTCTCCACTTCCTCCTATTGTACAAAAAAATAAAGCCAAAATACTGTGGATATTGCAGCTGCCATCTTGCCCTGCTGACATAATTTGGAGCCCGAGACTGCGTGGAAGCGATCGGGAAGTGAGGCTGCGGTATCGAGTTCCCACCCATACACCTGTCTGACCCAATAACAAGCAGCGCCATTAATCACGAGCCCACCAACTGGCACGCACAGCTGTCAGTCATGATGCCACACACTCATTTTAGAGCCTCAAATAATGATTAAAACCACTTGAACACACAACACAGCAGCGTCACAAGAACTACCTTAAATGACTGTGTACTTTGTTATTTTAGTTTGGCCCATGTCCCATCTGCTAACATGGAGGGGGCGGGGTTTATGACCCAAGGGGTGATCGAGTTTTGACCTTACTTTTGGGGTGCTGTCATGTCATCCATCTTTATATACAGCCTATGGTATACACATACATAACATCTTTAAAGGTGACTAAATATTAGAATCACTGTTCAGGTTTAGGGAATGTTTTTATCCTTTTCCAACAAATCAGCTGCTTATGCAAAAATCGCAAAACCATTGAACTGATTCTCCATAAACAGCCCTATCTCATGGAAATTACATTTACATACTACTAATTTGAGACAGCAAATACCTTTTGAGTGAAACATAATGCTGAGCAAATTACATTTTCTATTAACATAATGAGGAAATGCTGCTAATTAATGTATCTGGCAAGTCACAAAAGTGTTGATACTAAACGCATTTTAGTTGTTTTCCACCAAAATAGGCAGTGTTGCAATACACCATCCACTCATAATGACTACAGCGTTATTTGGGTTATCATTTTGTTTAAATATAACCAAAATCACAATCTTTCCCTAACCTTTACCAAAGTGCTTTTGTTGCCTAAACTTAAGACAGGAGTCTGGACGTGAACCTCAAGTTCTGGTGCCAGGATCCTGCACTTTATAGTGTTTTGTTACCTTAAAGAAATGTTGTCTTTGAACATCATCCGGGCAGTGGTTATGTTGCCACAGCATTGTAATTAAGAAAGCAGTTTAGTAACATACAAAAGTAACTTCGAGTTGCCTAAAATGACCAAAAAGTTTCATAATAAAGACTTCACCTGATTAAACCCAAGTAAGAATCCCAGGTCGTGATAAAACTTCAAAAATAAACTTTTTTGGAGCCTCAAATCAAAGAATGAAGACGCTTTTTTCTCTTGTTTTCATCCTTTATGCTGAATTTTTGCTGACAGCAAATAAAAAATTGATAACACAAAATCAGAAATACTCATGGTGCAGACAAACAAACAAACAAACAAACAAAGGGGTCTTATATGTGTTATTTTGTTGAAATCCTTCAAGATTTTGGTTTTAAAAGCTTGTGGAAAACCTTGCCCGGAGAATGGAGCATGTAATGGTTTTGAAATGAGATGATCAACAATCAATGTGGGTGTGATGCGCAGGTGTCCACATACTTTTGGCCCTGTTTACTTGAAAGTATGAAACCTACCAAACAACTAGAGCAACATTTTAATATGCTGAACTATACCACGCTATGGATGACCAGCCACCCAACCTGCTGTGCATTTAAATCAGCAACACCTCTCCAGCTCTGCAACAATGCCTTAAAGCAAGTGCCAGACAAACACTATAACGTCTAAGGCTTCCAGGAAGGTGCTGCAGTATTTTTCAAAATGGTATTATCAAATCAAAAACACAATGGATTTACTTACCTCCGCTTCCTTTAAATGATTGCAGAGAAGAGAGGCAGAGGAATAGAAGGGAGAGAGGAGAGAAAGAAAGAAAGGTCAGTGATAATGGCACCGTATGCTATGTCTATCAGATCTATTACAACCCTGTGTTACTCATTCTGAATACTGAGCTCAACTCTGGAGATTCATTTAATAGGAATCTGATTCTGAAGGTGGCAGAATACTAAAAGACACACATACACACACTCGCGCTCGCAGCCTTATGAGATAGCCTTATTTGTAGTGGCATGTAATTTGAAACACATCGAGGGCAAATTGTACAGGCTTAGAGTTAAGGCACGGCACACAGGAAAAAAACAGAGAGGGGAGGAACAGTGAGGGAGAGGCAGGGGAGTTGTGCACAGAGGCGAGCTGAAGAATAGGTGTGTGAATTTAGTGCCTCTTTATGTGCTACAATGTGATGGAGAGGAGAAGGTTAAACACATTGTTGTGGAGGTCTTCCTTATCTAAATGAGGGTCTAGGATTCAGGGTGTTGTATGTTCTGAACACCTTCCTTGTTCCTTGTTTGTTTGTTTGTTGCTCATTTTGTTTTATTTTGTTGAGTAATGTCCCTTCTCTTCCTGTTATTTGAGTATGGGAGGAATCTGAATAAGGCTTTCAGGCTTCCTTCCTCTCCGGCACTGAAATCACTTTTGTATATATCTTGTATTTCTTATTTTTGTGCAAATAAATAAACCAAACCAGTATGTTTCAAAACTGAGTTACGACAGGAATCTGACTTTTTTGGTAGGGCTGGGTGACATGGAAAAACTCAAATATTGCAATATTTTTTTTACCAAATATCTCAAAATAGATATCACAACAAAATTGCAGGGTTGACTATTCATGCTTTCACAACATGTACACTGATATTTTTGATAAATAATCATCTGAAATGTGGATTTAATGACAAAGTGGGTAAAGGCAAATAACAGAACAGCTACAACAGTGAGAAAAAGACATCACCTTACTGTAATGCAGCCTTTAAAACCAGGAAAAGACAACACTTATGATATCATATCCAAAATCTGAGACAATATCTAGTCTCACATCAATCATATCATATAAATATATTGCCCAGCCCCACTTTTTGGCATCTGTTTCACCATAATAACTAAACAGACATGTTTGATTTCTGTGAAAACAGTAAAAACAGGAGACATGAGAAGAAAGGTAGCTGGGGAGATAGCCACTGCTAGCCTTAGGTAATTCAAATTACTTACTAAATATTCTAGCTATTATTTATATCTAAAGAATAAAATTTTTATGAAGCAACATCTTGGTAATTCACGTTGTTATTCCACATAACCAAATGAGGCAGTATCTAAATTCAGTCATGATGGATGGAAAAACCTCTCTTAGCAGAGTAACAGTAAGTGCCATCTCAGCTCCTGACTCTAATGGAATTCATGCAATTTGGGAGGAGGACCTATTATGCTCATTTTCAGGTTCATACTTGTATTTTGGGTTTCTACTGGAACATGTTTACATACTTTGATGTTCAAAAATCACTGTATTTTCCTCCTACTGTCTTTGCTGGAACATCTGTATTCACCCTCTGTCTGCAAATGCTCTGTTTTAGCGTCTGTCGCAGGCCAAACCACAACTTCCGGATCCGTCACATAATGCCATAGAGACCTATGAGACTTTATCCCACAGACGTACATTGGTAAAGAAATGTCTGTAAATCAGTGCATTTTTAAGTGGGGTGCCCACTAGCTCACCTGATAGAGCCTGGTAGGGCACCATGTACAAAGGCTGCAGGCTTGAATCCAACCTATGGCCCTTTGCTGCATGTCATCCCCACTCTCTATGCAGCTTTCACGTTAAATCTGTCCTGTCAAATAAAGGCAAAAAAAGCCCCCAAATTTTTTCAAGCATCACACCCCCACACAAAATGATTCGTTTCATTATTGGAATTTGATCCATTCGGTCTGATAACCTTTTAAAAGTCAAGGAGAGCCACACGATTGAAACATGTTAGATTCAAAATAGCACTAAATCATAAGTTAGCTGCTCGGCTGGTGGAAGTCTCTGATGCTCTTGCTATTTTGGCACCATAATGTCGAAAATCTGGGTAATTTCATACATCAAAAACAGAGCTTTTTTTTTTTGCTTCATGCACCACCAAGCACTTTCCAAAGAATGAACGGGGCCCTCCAACACTGTATCCAGTTCTCTCATAGACTATAAAGAATAATGGAGGTAGCTGCCCTGTCATCACCCACTGGTTTGTGGACTCCTGATTTGAAGCCTCGAGTTTGGCACTTTGGCCATTGCCATCTTGGTTTTTTTGAAGCCAGAAGTGACCATATTGGGCTAGAGGCTGGCGCTGTGGAGGAGTGAGGGGTGGATCTGACTGAGAAGCCGAGGGCACTATTGGCAGACAGCCTGTCACTCAAAGCAACTCACCTTTAATTATGCCTAACTTTAAGCCGTAATAAAATGTAAATGGGTGAGTTATAAAAAAAATTCACCCCTCGTACAGTTGTCAAGATGGGGAAAAGTAACTATAGAGACCAAAATTATTTTTGTACCAGGCTGTAGACATGTTCATTTCTGCTGTAAAGCTGGACATTTTAACATGGGGGTCTGTGGGGATTGATTTGCATCTGGAGCCATCCTCTAGTGGCTGTTCAAAGAACTGCAGTTTTTGGCATGTTGGCTTCATTTTTCAGCCTTGGAGGGTTCTGCTTGACTTCTCTTTATACATCCCTGGTATATCAGCTTACATCAGATTACATTTTCCTGACATCACCATGGAGCTTCATGTAGCAGCTTTTACATACATTTAACTCAATAATTGAAACTCTGGACACAGTTAATATGAACATCTTACATTAACTGTATGACAGAGAATAAGGAACAGCATAATATACCCCTTGAAATCACATTTAAATGTATAAGATTCTCCATTAATTTATTGTTGATATTAACATACTGTAAGTACTAAGCAGACAACCAGACACTTAAAACAGAGATGAATTCCTATGAACTATGGATCAAGCAAATTATCAAATTAAAGTTTATCCATTTTTTAAGAAATCAAATGGACAAGAAAAATGAGAGAACATGTTTTGTTTGCAGATACAATGATGGGTTGTAGCCAATCTGAGGTCCTCTTTAGTATCATGTTAAAGTGAATAACTGTGCGTGGCTGTATATGAACCAGCTCCTTTGGAATAAATACACTTGTTGTCTTGTTGATTTCTGTTCCATGTGGACAATTTGTGTCGTCTTGCCGTGTTGAGTTCATTTTGACCTGCAGCTACAAACGTTGTGTAAAAAGAAAGTGTTTCATCTCTTATCATCAGATAACATACTGTTTCCAGCAGAGGACTGCAGCTGAGGCGCTGCTGCCTGAGATGTACTCTGCACTGTTTTTTACTCACTGGTGTTACTTCAGGTTCACAGCGGTTACTCCTAACCCTCTTATTATTCAATATAAGTCTCAGGGATGACCTTTCCTCGCCCAAAGACCCCCATTAATATTTTAGTGCGCTCATCTCAAAAGCATTAACTGGCTGTTTAGCTGGCTGCGACACTGCCCCAATGTCATTCAAACCCTTTAAAGTGATTAGAAGGAGATAAAACTCTCGTTATTATCATATCGTCTTTGTCGGAGGTGGTGCTGGAATTTCCAGCAGTGAGTTTCACACAGCGAAGGAAGTCTTTCAACCGTGTCCATTTAAAGTTGCAAACACTCTGCAGGAGCTCATTGGCAAGCAAAAATTTGAACCATTTAATTAAGTTTTTTTAAGGGTTTAATTAAAATCTGTTTAAAATGTAGCACAACAGCTGTCAGTGAAAATGGGATTCTTTTATTATAAAACTGTACATGATGCTGTTTATTTAGCAGTGCCACCGTTTTAATTATGGTTAATTGAGTGCATGTCTGTGTTCTAACACCTCCATGTCGCAGTGAGTGGTTCTATTAGACGCTGCTGTTTAGCAGCGAGGTGATGGAGTTAAACTAGGCTGCAGTGTTCAGACAGTCTCCCCAGAGGAAGAGAAGGGTCAGACATGTCAATGAGGAAATACAGAAGGAAAAGAGCAAAAAACAACTTGGTGAAAACTACAAATAAGCACATACAATACACTTGGCAATATAGTTACTTGACTGTTCTGTGCTCATTGTGAACCCAGAAATCAGACTGTCTGTCACAACTCCAGCAGCTCAAATTCATTCTGCTGTCTGCTCTGCATTTCCTTGTCAGTATACCAACTCTCCTGTCCTCCCAGATCCAGCCACTCCCTCCTGCTCTGCAGTAACACCTTTCTCACCATTCAAACCACCTGACCTTCCCTGCCCACCAGCTCACCTGTTTGCTATTTCCTTCATCAGCAAATCAGTATATATATCATTTTCAGTCATTCCCTGTCTAGTTTGCTTTGGCTCTATGCTTTCCAGCCTTTGGGCTGCCTGCTGTTTAAACTCATGTTGCTACCCAACATAAATATGAGCTGTTTTATAAGCAAGAGACAGATGCTTTTGTTTTTTGCTGAAGAGAACAGTTATTGAATGATGTGTGAGCACATGTAAACACCATATCTCAGTCCCAGACAACTGGATACGCAAAACAGAGTACTTTCATAGAAACCAGGGTTTTTACTTGGTCTCAGAGAAAGAGGGCTCTGGATTTTATATCAAGACTGGTCAAGACGACAACTGCAGGGACATCACTAAACAAAGGAAAATTCCCAAACAATATTTACTTCTGCAGTAACATTTGATTATTTTATCAAGACATCCTTCATGGTGCACTTAAACATGGCAAAACTGACTTTTGTGGTATCTATGGTCACAAAAGCATAGTGAAATCCTTATAAATGTCTTTTTTCAAGATAAAAGTGATGACCAGCTGAAGGCACACCTGTGTAGTAATCATTGTCTAATCAGCATCTTAATATACCACACCTGTCAGGTGGATAGAGTATCTGGGAAAAGGAGAAGTGCTGATTAACACAGATTTGAACAAATTTGCAGTCAATATTGAAAAGAAATGAGTCTTGTTAGTGTGCATAAAAGTCTTAGATCTTTCACTTTAACCTGTGAAATATGGGAGCAAAAACACAAAAGTGTTGCATTTAAGTTTTTTGTTCAGTAGGCCTATAAATGCAAATGCAAATTCTTTTGTTTATTGTGGATGTTTTTACAGAAATAAGGATCTTTGAGATCAATTTAAGGATTGCCTATGGTTTGCATGATCAACATTTTCTACTAAGTGCGTCATGCAGTGTGGGAATTACACTGGTCTGGTATTGTTCTTAGCTTGGTCTCGGCTTAGGTGGTCTTGACTACTTGAGTTCAACAAAAAACAACATAATCAAATCCACGATAAGACTCCAAACAAGGAAACTAGCATGTATTGAAGCAAGAGGTCACTTTGTCAAAAGTGGGTTGTTAAAGCTGAAAGAACAAACACCCAGTGTTTCCACTTTACTTTTGAGAACAGTTTCAAAAAGCCATTCACTTCTGTGATGACCTCTTCACAGTCATTCTGTCTCCCAGGTCTCCAGAGGGTCGACTTTTTTTTTTTCCTCTCCAGTTTAAAGTGATGGGCCTAAGATCTCATCTGATAGCAGATCCCTGAGGAAGTCCGTGACAGTAAAAGGTAGAGAAGGAACAGAATTGATTCACAGAGGAAGTGGAGTGGGAACGGCTTCAGCACGATTAGCTTCTCTCAGCAGAAGTAACCTTCACTGAACGTGTGTGCGTGTGTGTCTGTGTGTGCGCTCGTGTGTGTGAGTGTAGTGTGCACGCGCATATCCATATTTGTGAGTTTGCACAAATACTCATATTAACATTAAAATAGGCAAAGCCATGCCTGGAGTGCTGACTGAAGATGTCATAATCAGGGGATGAGGATGCAAATCTGGCCTCTCGGTGGAAACTAAACAGCCTTAAAAATTTACTGTGTACTTTATGCATTTTATTCATGGGTCTGGAACCTTGCCAAACTCCCTCCCTCATCTTTTCCCCCATAGTCTCTAATTCATTTCCCTCTCCCCCTCCCTCCTCCTCCTCCTCTTCCTCCTCCTCCTCCTCCTCCTTCTCTCTGTCCTTCCTCTCCACCAAGTCTCTGCTCTCCTCCTTAGGCTACATCCTACTTATAGACAAGCACTGGTCTGGGATCTGATCAGCATCATGTGAAGCTGATATATGAGCTTGGTGAACAGATAGCAGAACAGAGCAGGGAGTGGATTTTAGAGACACACTGCATCAGATTACTGTTAGTCCTCTGCAGGAGTGAGGAATGCTGAGTAGGAGCAGTGGATGCTGTTTTGCTTCAACAACAATACTGAAGTGGGAACATGCTCCCGTTTGGAAAAAGCAACACACACACAAACAGAGAGAAATATAGTTCATTTGATGAGCCTGTTCTCCCCAGAAACTTTGGTAGGAAAAAAAATGTGATTTGTGAAACATAACACTGTGCTGTGCGAAGTCAACTAAGCCGGTCATGTTCAGGAAATTAATCACCAAACTTTGTAACAACCTTTCCTAAAATTATTTGACCTAACCCAACAAAACTCAGAGAGTAGGACTGTCATATTAAACAAGATCATTTGTACTTTAATTTCTTAACTTATTTTTAGGGAATTTAGCATTTTGTAAGTCGGATCAGTGGTTTGGTACGTGACTAAGGGCATTACAGCACTCAAACCCACAGTAGTATGAGGTCATGTGGGTTAGCCTTAATTGACTGATATACACTAACCTGTCAGAGCTACCATTACTGCTGCAACAGGGTCAAACTAAACACATGTACAGTGAAAGCAGAGATAGCTGGTTGATCACGGTCTGTGAAGCAGGTATCCCTTCAAACAGTCTAAAAGTTATTTACTCTAAAAACACAACTGTACAACTGGTTATGACTTTGGTTGAAAAAAAATATAGTCTTTGTCTAGCCTCCACAGTCTGAATGTGAATCTAAGGCACGGACACACCAGACCGACATCAAAGAACGAGTGGCTACAAAGGCCGACTGTTGAGTCACCTCACCCCGCCTCTGTCTTGGTGAAAAGGATGAACACACCACAAAGACAGCTGGCAAACTAACACGTATGCTCCGTGCCTGCATGAGAGGATACAACTCTCCATAGTAGCAGGCAGCTGTGGTCTGTTTTCGTCAATCAAAAAGGGGAATTGGAAGACAGACAGGACGGATTCAAGACGCTAGTTAGCCAGTTAGTTTATTATAAATATAACCTGATGTTGAAAGAACAAAAGATGTTTACTGTGCGCTAGCAAACAATAAGACAGACAATTACAAACTCATTCATTCATTCAACAACTTATCCCAGCTGACATTGGGCGAGGGGGGGGGTACACCATGGACAGGTCGCCAGATTATCGAAGGGCAAACATACAGAGGCAGACATGCATGTCTTTGGACTGTGGGAGGAAGCCGGAGTACTCAGAGAAAACCCACGCTGACACTGGGAAAACATGCAAACTCCATATAGAAGGGCTCCCCCACCCTGGGTTCAAACCATGAACCAGCTTATTGTGAGGCGAAAGTGCTAACCACTGAACCACTGTGCTGCCAAAACAATTACAAACTGTTTCTGCAAAAGAGCTCAATGGCTAAAAATGTAATCTTACCTCATGTAACACGTTTGTTTCAATCTCATGCCCCCTTGACTTAAGTTGTTTGTTTACTTTCCAAACTTCTGTTTCTCTTCTCATGCACTGAGCTGAACTATCATTCCCAACGCGATTCAACATGCTGAACTGTCCGGAAAAAAAAAAAAAGCCGACAAGGGCCACAGAGCAGGGAAAACTAGGGCAACAGACACTCACAACAGCCTGACCTTGACCATCGACCGACCATCAGCTTGATGTGTCAGGGCCTTAACCCTATAGCCAGTATTACTTGTTTGTGTTTATAAATCAACAAACTTACATTCTAACTGCAATCTGAAACAGACTTTTTGGTTTTTAGATGTATTTGTCCTTGAGAAATATTTGCTTTCACAGCCAGTATCACATCACAGCGCAGAGCAACATACAGATATACACACCGACCGATCTATACATAGCAACATACAGGTCGCAAAATGTACACATGACAACGTACAGAAATATCTCAGATCACTACAGTGTCAGTGAGGCAGATTGTTCAGAGCTGCTATAGCAAAAGAAGAGAGCTCTTCTCTGTTTAAGAGTCCTGCATCTCTGACCAGATGGGAGTCATGTGAAGTGTTGGTTTAGGGGGTGATCAGAGTCATTTAGAGGTCCCTTGTCGACCTGATTTAAAATGTGAGGATTTAATGGACATGACTGAAGGTGAAAAAGATTTAATGGAGGAGAGAGTTCAAGTTATTCTTTGGCTTTCTTTTTTTGGAGCAGCTGTTAACAGTGGAAAGAAAGTCAGTGCAGTTTTGCTGAAATCTGAGTAAAGTCTCTTGAAATCTTCAACCCAAATGTATCTATAGCTGTTAAGTACACAGGAGAATGGACTGAATGGGAGAGTAGAGACATACATAAAGGCAAAGGCAAGAAAAGCATAGGTGCAGTGTTGTAAAAGAATATTTCACCTGAAAAATGAGCATTTGTATATCAGTAACTCACCCAGTGTTACAAATGCAGGACTGTGTCTGACTTATCAATGTCATCTCTGTTTGTCATTGATGCTGGCTCTGTTCTGTTCCCAGGGGGTCTTTGCTGCTGCTCCTCCTGCCGTAGGCCTTCCATGTAGGCACATGGAAGGGCAGGGAGGTTTGCCTCTCTGTCTCTAGTCTCGCCCCCATACAATCAGAGATCTCCGCCTTCTGATAGCCTGTGGACACTCCTTTCTAAAGTGTGTTTAACACACCGGAGAAAACGGCCGGCAACAAAGCAACGCCTCTTGCATTTTTTAAAAGGACACGCCCTCTCGGAAATGTGCGTTCCCCCTTTTCTCGTCCGCAAGGAAACAAACACACAGAGAGCTTGAAAATGGATGCCGAGAGATTTAACTCTGTTTTATCAAACATGTGCTCAGTCCACAAGATTGTGGAAATGAAGGACTTACAGTGACTTTGTTTAAAACTTTTAACGCAGTTGGACTATGTTTACGAGCACAAGAGTTCAGCGAGCCACCGAAGGTCCGCCCTGCGGATTTACTATTGGTTCTGCAACGTAGGGAGTTTTTTAAACTCTGAAATTGCATCCACCCATCTAAACACAAAATCAGGGAGAAAGACATCAGTCTTTAGTTAAGCAAAGCGTCTAAAGACTGACTTGTGAGTCTACCCTGTCTCAGGATTTCCTTGTTTGCACGTGGAAGGGCAGAGAGTTGTGCTCTCTCTGCGTTAAGGCTTTCCACATAGGCACGTGGAAGAGGCTTTTTGTGTGGGCCTGGGGAAGGCAGAGAGGCCCCAGAACAGAGCCATGCCACCAAATATAATACTGCAAATGGAAATAAAGTTTTCATTGCCTAAAGTGGTCCTGACTGAGCTTAAATTGTTCAAGAATTTTCTCAGTTATTGGATTTTTTTGTTCACTGTTGAGGCATGCGAGAAAGTTTTCTTCAATAATTAAACATAACAGATGGTGAGTAAGTAATACACAAATGGTCATTTTGCAGGTGTAGTATTCCTTTAACAGCAAGAGAGAAGAAAAAAGAAGAGGGGAGTGAGGGAATGCTAAGAAACAAGAAAGGCTGAGGACTAAGGAAAAGGAGGAGGATGACAAGGAACATGGAAAGAGTTAGGGGGGAAGAGGTAAGGAGGATGGGTGGCAGAGTAAGAAAAGAGACAGATACACTGATAGTTGTTAGCTTTCCTGTTGGGCAGCTCCACTGAAGTCTATCCAGTATTCGTGTCTACAGCCTCAGGATTGACAGGCAGCATCTCATTCACATCAACAGACAGGTAACGCTGAATATTACATGTGCTGCTGAGAAGATGAAGCAGCACACTACTGCTCACGTGCATATTGTACGCACACATACACAAAAGTTGGCAGCTGTGTTTGAGGGAAGCTACACAAACTCAAATTAATAGTTTATTGGAGTGTGCTCAGACTTTCTCGCCTGCTCTCTCTCTCTCCCACACACACACACACTCACACACAAACACACAATTAGGCTAAAAACAAGCTATCATTTTCCAACAAATTCCTCCCAGACTGTAACGTTACGTAAAGATCCGGCGAACCAATGACAACATTTGTATTCACAGCCAATCCGACTTTTCTAAACAGAGACAAACGACTTCTTTTCTTCCTGCTTACTTCCCCACTTCTCCTCTCAGCTTTCTATTTTTATAGCCTCCCTCATTCATCAACTCTCTTCCTCTCTCCTCTGCTCCTCTTTTTCACATTGCTGAAAACATCCCTCAACTGAACCAGAATCTGAACAATGTGGCTAAAAGCCGAACATCCAAAATATGCTTCCTCTTCATTTCTGTCCTTTCTTTTCACGTTAATGAGGGAAAAACCTTCAGTGAGCAGCATGTTATTCAGAATATTTCTTGCCATCTTCACACTCTTCAGATTTCTTTCTTCTTTCTAATACCCTCTCCAAACTGGCTTCCTCTCCTTTTTCTCCTATTTCCTCTTGGTTTCAGGATATTGAACATGAAAATCAATCGATTACAAAAGGAGAGGAGTTGGTGGGAAGAGGAGGGGATGGAGTTAGTCTAACAAAAAGTGTAGTGAGTCTAGAGAAGGGGGAATCAGGGAAACTAGAGTTTGAAGACACAAAGAAGAAGGAAAAGACAAAAGAGGAGACTGATGGCACTCTGAGAAACAGCAATCTTTGCACATTCCCCGGTGAGAGAAAATACAGAAGAAACAGAAATGACACAAAAAAAATTGGTGTAAGGAGACGAAGACTCGCTGTAGATAAATGACACTCTGGACTTAACAAAATCACTGGTTGTCAGGGCGTCTGCAGTTATACTTCCATCCAAATGTCCTGGATGGAAGTGAGCAAACTTTTGGAACGATGCAAAGAATCACATAAATGAAGAGAATTTTTTATTAGCCAGTGAAGAAATGGCACTCTTAGAGGCAAATGAGAGTACTGAAAAGTATGCTACAATATGCGCCTCAGAGAATTTTTGTGGCCTGATTTGACAACAAAATCCTTTTTATCTAATAGTGAGTGCAATAAACTGATTATTTATTTTACTCAAAAACCTGGCAAAAGGAGTGGGGTTGCACTCGTTTGTACAAATGAAAAGAGGGAGTTTTCCTCTAACTTCCTGGATACTCGTTGCATGAAGTGATTACGAATGTCAGACACTCTGTTTTTCCAGAAATTGCTGAATGCAGCCCCATACCAGTCAAGCCCTTCAGTTACAGTATACTGGTGCCTTTACCCCTCCCTGTACTCTCCTGTCTGTTGTGTAGTAGGCGGCGATGTAATTACGAAAAATCCAATAACCCATGGAACATGAAATTAGAATATATTTTATTTCAACACAACATTTGGGGCTGCAAATAACAATTATTTTCATTATTGACTAATCTGACATATTGGTTTTCTATCAATCAAACCATTGTTTAGTCTTTAAACTGACAGGAAATGGTGAAAAAATTTCACATTTTCCCAACTGATATCTTCAGTTTACTTGTTTTGTGTAATAATTTGTTCAAAAACCCAAAGATACCCTTTACAACTTGCATTAAAATGTGTTGTATCCAGATTGTATCTAGATATGATTTAACCTGATTACATTTGAACCTGGTATTTACATGTCTCTGTGTCCACATTGACACCCTATTGAATCAATCAATTGACCCTTCGCTAAGCCCCGCCCCTTTGTGATGGACCGTCAAGTTGTCGGAGTAAGCACGGAGCCCACACTGTAACTAACTGCACTCCCTGAATAAATATTATCATATTTTTTGAAAAATGAAACAGTGATTCCAGAGAGAAGCAGACAGAGGGGTCTACAGTCTGTGTTTGAAGGATATATCCAGGATGTCAAACTGACTCAGCAGCAACAACAGGTTCAAAAGACAAAGATAGTTAGAAGCTAAAGCCGAACTATAGGCTACAGATCACAGTGTAAAAGTGAACCACCACATCACTGCTGATCGCCATAGATGGGCAGGGATCTCCGGGGAAAGTCAAACAACATTCACCTGTGCACAATTCGTTGACACACAGCTGGTTGAAATGTAATCATTAAAAAGCAAAAGCAGTATTTGTATACATTCAGTAAGCTATATCTTCAGTAGCTAGCTAGCTAACCCTACACTTTTCAGGGTTTGATTTTGGTTTTGGAACAGGGAAGAAACGTATATCTTTTTCCAACCTCTCCAGGTAACAGGTATCATTAATACACGACGTGCCCCAGGCACAACATTTAGCTCCGAATCCACAAAACCAGCCTGAAAATGAAGGGAATCTGAAATGATTGCATTAGATTGCAAGTTTTCTTTGTTATGTCGGAGCCAGTCAGGAAGATTAAGAAGGCAACAGCAAAGTTGATGAGGATGAAACAGGCATACCTAGTTGTAAAGACAGTGATTGACAGGAAGAATACATTACAGATGAGAGAGACACACCAGTAGTGTAGTGTGAGATAGAGAGAGCATCATGCACCTCACAGCTTCAGCATCAGGTAAAGGACAACCACTGCTGCCTTAAGACAGTCTCACATGTTTAAGTATTTACACCCCAGTTGCTGTATGTGGATTGAAAACACATGCATTTACACTTGTGCCCAGTGTGGTCACAATAAATCCCTGACCACCTCTCTAGAGATGGTCTGTTGGATCAGCTCACAGTCCGTATTCAGTGCACTTTGGGTGCAGTTACACCTGTACTTCAGTGTGTTCGAGCATCTTGTGATTGCAATCCCATCACCCAAAACACATTTCAATGCAAAGTGTAAAGGGGGTCAAAGATATTCAGTGTCTGTGTCCTTTACAATGATAAAAAGGAGAAAAGCAGCATAGGAAACTACGCTTAGGAAACTACAGAATCTGCAACCAGCAAATGTTTGACATTTTTGCCCACTGACTCAAACAATAGTCATTTCATATCTGTTGTTTTACTTGAATCGCCTCAGCACTAGCCTAAAGATTGAGGTAGTAAATGGATGAAGAACTGACTGACTGCCCAAAAGAGTGACCGAGTCAGTAAGTGCCAAGGAAATAGAGCAAAAAAGAAACTCTCAGCCACACATCCAGTTAAACAGAGAGAGAACTGAGGAGAATGAGACAAAGGCAGAAGGCTGAAGGAAACTGACAAGGAAGAAATAGAAAGTCTGAAACATTTTGTGATTCACACACACCTAGCTAAGTCTCATGTTTGTAACTGTTCCCAAGTCACTTTTGGCTGTCAGATCAGCGTTTCTTCACCATGCAAGCCTTCCAGCAGCTGGCAGACATGCCGGGGCCAACCTAGATCCAAGGCAGGGGGAGACTGAGGCTGTTGGACACAGAGTAATAAATAATAGATAAGACAGCATGTCACTAGATTAGCTTGACACGGCTGCAGGTCTGCTGCCCCTGGCTGTTTGATTGGCTGGGAAAACGGGTTGCAAAGAAACATAATAGGAAGTGCTGTTTCTTGTCTTTTTGTCTACTTGACTACAGGTTTGCCAGACTCTAGTGTAGTGTGAGTGCGGGTCCTTGATCTGAGAGGTGAGCTCCACCAGCGAGTGTGCAGCCATAAGCTAGATGATGATGAATAGACTCTGCCGGCTGGCTAACAGTCTCAGCTCTCACACAGTGCTTTCCTGTGGCTGCCATGCTTCCATAACCTCTTCTTGGTGTGAAAAACAAAGCCGTAGCTGTCTCTTTCTCTGCTACTGGAAAAAAATACTCCACAGCTTGTTCTGAAGATTTCAGTTTCCCTCTCACTCTCTCTGTCCTCAGGCTGACAGATGTTGCTACACTGTCACTGCTGAGCAGGATATACATTTTCAGAGTCGAGGTGTTCCTAACGATTAAGAGCCAATTCATAGTTTCCACATCCCTGTGTCCACAAGGGTCTGCTTAGGTCCAAGTGATGTAAATGTCATCCACCCATGTCCATGAGGGTCTAAACCCATGTCTGCTCAGATTGTATGCATAGAAAGCGTATGGACTGTGCATGCTCCGGTCTCTTGTTCCAAAACTATGCAGTCAAGCCAGATGCAGCTGCTGCAACGTGAAGTTAGTTTTTAGCTGGATGTTTAACAGACATTCACTCCGGTGCCCTGGAGTGTCTTATTAGTTTCGGATTCACGCAATGTTGGCTGTAGGAGGACGGTTAGCTCGTCTCTCAGCCCTTCTTGCTACTGCTGGGGGCTGACACGGACCCTCAGTCGCATCATCAATACAACTGTGACTGCAGCTGTCCACGGACATTCAGTGGGGATGGTATGTCCAAGCCTTAAATTTTTTCCTGATGTAAATATGGAAGTTAGAATTTAGACTAGTCAACAAGTCCAAAATTAAGAAAATGCACAGAACACAGTCAAAATTGAGCACAATTTACTCTGTAAGGTTAAAAATTGTCTGAACAAGCAGTCCCTATATTAGGCTATAAGAGCTGTTTGAAATCGCTAATCAAATTTTCCAATAATTAAATCGTACTTTAAATGCTGCTGAAATGTTTGACACTTTGCATCATGCAGACTGCACATTATTCTGCAAAACATGACTCAATAAAACTTGAATTAACAAGTAACATTTATTTGCTGAGTATTTAACATCCAGACTCATCTCCATTCAAAAACACATACTGTACACTCTTGTGGTAACTCGCTCATGCATGCAGACTGACACACACACACACACACACACACACACACACACACACACACACACACACACACATTCTTGTACTTCTATCTTTGTGAGGACCCTCATTGACTAGTGCATTCCGTAGCATGTTTTCCTAACCGTAACCGTCACAACTAAATAGCCTAGCCCTAAACCTAATTCTAACCTGAACCCTAAACCTAAAGTCTTAACCCTCAAACAGGCCTTTGAAAAAGTATCAACTGGCAAAATGTCCTCACTTAGCAAAAATGTCCTCACTCTGTCGCTAAAATACGTTTTTTTTGGTCCTCACTGTGTAACATGTACAAGTACACACACACACACACACACACACACACACGCACATTTAGGCCCCTCAGACTCTCCCAGGCTTCCAGACTCTCTCGTTCAGCTTAGAAGACAAGAGGACATCCAGGCAGTGACATATTTTCCACATTGAACGGTCAGACCGTGCAAGTTGGTATCAGTCAAACTGACTTGCACGGGGCTCCATTCATTGAGTCTGAAAGCGCACATGTGTGTGTGCTTGTGTGCATGAAAGAGAGAGCCGTTGATGATCAGAGCCGCTGATAAGTCTTGCATGCTGATCCAAACTCTTCAGTTTTCCTCTGGATATCATAGGTTTACCTGACTAATGTTTCTGGTGCCAACTAGTGAGGGTAGCAACGTTTAATTGTCAATGAGTCATGCACATCCCTACTTTAGAGTGAAACTTATAAACTGTTAATAGCCCACCTGATTAAGCTGTTTTCTGCTTGTGTTGTCAATCTAAATGAATAATCCTGACCCTGAATAATTTCTGTGAAAGTGTTACAGAAAGTGTGATTTGAAAAGAAACAACAGAAAATCAGGGGGAAAATGAGGCATGAGAAAATGCAGGCGGGCATCTCTGTCTCTCTTTCTGCTTTCTAACTGCTGGCAAGATCTTCAATTTGTTGCATTAGAGGGAATCTAGGTTGATAAAAAACGATACATTGGCTGTAACTGAATCCATATATTTGCATTGATGAGCTGCGAGACGGCACCAGAACGGAGCTAAATGAAAACACAAATGAGTGAAGCACCAAAGTTCATAACAGACATAAAATATTCACATCATATGGCAACTATGTTTTTCTCTCTGTGTGTCCCTCTGCAAGAGACTCTGTACCCTAAACAGATCCATCAAGTCTCACTGTGAAATTGTATGAAAAGTGGAGAAAATTATGCAGAAACAGTGTGAAAGGGACCATGATAGCGGGCTTACAGCTGAGTATGTTGGGCAGTTCTTGTTCTAGTACAAGTTCACACACAGAATTTAAATGATTTAAAGTCAGCCATCTAACTTCCTGTACAAAACTATCCTATCTTTTTTTAATACCATCCTATCTGACAGAATCCCTCCGCTCCTGTCGGTATCCCACGGTGATAGTGCGGCCGTGGCGACGGGCCAAGTGTTAAGCCAATCATACACGGGCTCTCTTATCTGTCTGCTCCACCGGGGAAACAAGGGAAGAGCTCAGGAGGACGGAGAGATAAATGTCCTTTCTTTACTCCAAGTGCATTACTCTGCTCTGTTTAATCCTCCTCCACTCTTTCCTCCACCTCAGTTCCCCTCGGTAAGTTTGTAAGTTTCCTCCTCCCTCAGCACGTGAGAGCTGTCCTGAACGAGTCCTGCGCCCGGTTTCTCCTCACTTCCCTTTTTCCCAAAGTCTTCCTCCGCTGCCTTCATTCTCCTCTGACACTTTCTGTCTTTCTTCTTGTTTGCCTGTCTGTTCACAGAGTAAATGCCAGTAGAAAGTTCAAAGGAAGTCTGTGGAAAGAAGCTCTCACATCTTACTGTGTGTGTGTCTTGTGCTGATACATACCTGTCTCTGAGGCTTTGTCAAACTAAATACAAGCCAAATGAATGCAGACAAAACATCCACAGCAGGCCCCAGACAAGCTCTCATACGAAAACTTTTCACAAAGTGGTTTTATGTTTGCTGTATGTGAACATTTGTCAGTTTTCACTTTGTTGTAGAAAAACCTATCGTCTGTTTTGTTTTTCTCTACTACTACTTTTCTGAAGGTCACCCAAACTACATTTACAGTAAAAGCTGAGCTCAGCTATAATCCAACCCAGTAAATACACCCTCTGCTTTACTGGTCCATATACAAAGGCAGTAATATATTGTTTGAGCTCATGCTGTGTTTCATGACATCACATATATAGTACTTGTGGGTGTCAAGGGGAGAACTTAAAGATATACTATGCAGGATTTTCCCTTAAAAACAACAGATAGACTTAGAAATAATCATAGGAGCAGGCTTCCAAAATACACAGCGCCAAAATAACGTAAATATAGCGAGGCGAAAAGCCAATGCAGAGTGAATCTGAAGTTGGCTATTTCTTCCACTTTTGCTGGTGAGCGTGTTTACAGACAGCAACCGACAATCCTGCATAGTATACTTTTAATCGATGCTGGCTGAATATTTTGGGTTTTCAGGTATTATTGCTGCAACTAACAATTATTTTCTTTACTGATGAATCTGCTAAATATATTTTCTACATCATTTCATTTTTAAAAAGTCAAAAAAGCACATTATAGTTTACCAGAGCCCAAGGTAATATCTGCATGTTTTATTGTCCAACAACCAAAGATATTCAGTTCAGTAAAATGTTAGACATGGGAAAGCAGCAAATTCTCACATTGGAGAATATGGGGTGACACACAACAAGAGGGATCCTGGTTTGACCCGGATGGGGGGATCGAACCCTGGGGTGGGGGAACCCTTTAGTGCAGAGTTTGCATATTCTCCCCATGTCAGCCTGTGTTTTCTCCAGGTAGTCCAGCTTACTCCCACAATCCAAAGATGTAGGGTTACTTAATTGGTGACTCTAAATTGGCTGTAGGTGTGAATGTGTGCGTGAATGGTTGTCTGTCTCTATGTGTCAGCCCTGTGATAGTCTGGCGACCTGTCCAGGGTGTACCCCACCTTTTGCCCAATGTCAGCTGGGATAGGCTCCAGCCCCCCTGCAACCCCCAACAGGATAAGCGGATACAGAAAATGAATGAATGAATGAATGAATGAATGAATGAATGAATGAGAATACGGAACCATTAGTCAACAAAAAAAATTCAAAAGCCCTGATGATGACCTACAGTAGTCGGAACATGTTGGCTCTAATGACTCAATGTTTTTCAGACCAAGGACCACTCAGCTGAAAGAGACACAGAGCAGGGATCCCCTGCTGCATGTACTGTATAAAACTGAGTTGTATATTAAATTGAGTAGACGGAGGTTGTCAGGTTGTCTTGACCTGTATTTGCTTTTCAGGTAGGCGAGGGAGGAAACGCCACTTTCACAAAGATAAGTTGTTGCAAAAAAGCAAAATATGTTGGATTCATGTTAATGTGTATTTTTAGACATATTTAATTTAAGAAAAAGAAATATCACATCATCATTTTATTTATTTGTTTGTATATTTTGGGGTGTCTGGTTTGCCTTCCTGTTTATCCTGTTTTGATCCCCATTTTCAAAAGCAACCGACACACTATCTTCATCTACATCTACATTTGATTATACAAGCTACCACTCATCTTATTTTCCTAATCCACTAAGTATTTGAGCTCTGGCAGGATTATTCACATCATGTGTTGACCATCTCATCAGTGTGGTAGTAAAACAGACCAGACATTACTGCTCAAGCATAAAGTCTTTAGGATAAAAGCCAGGATCAAATGTTTTATATTCATGGTTCATTCTGCTTAACTCACCAAACTCCCGCTGCATTTCAGACTAGACTCCTATTTTATGTCTTTAAAGTGAATCAGTACACATATTTTATGTCAGACACGATCGAACTGTGAAGCAAAAGCAATAACAAGATTTTTGTGTGTTTAGGAGAGCAATATCAAAACTATGCATTAATTTGCGGCCGTAGGAGTACTGTAAACTTCCCTTGATTTCCATATTTATCACCTTAGGGTGCATCTTGTACAAGGAAACAACACTGCATAGGGCAAAAGTCAAGATCTGACCCACAGTAAGAGAACATGGCTGTAACAACAGACCCCCTCACACACACACACATACACACACCGATGGACAAATAATGTGGATATTTTTAGACAAACACAGCACTGCTGCCGCTTGAGGGGAGGAAAAGGGTTTTAAGCAGGACAGCACTCTGGACAAATATTGTTCTCCTTCACTGTTCCACCCACAGTCTTAGAAACACAACAGGGAAACAGCGGCCTGCGTTATGTCTGATCAAAGTCAGTAGTAAAGAGCACCAAGACTATCAACTGACACCACATACACACACACACACACACACACACACACACACACACACACACACACAGCAGCCAGGAGCTAATTTCACACAACCTCACGGGAGTCAAAAAAGGCTTAGTCAGGAACAGAGTCAGTGAGGGAAACAAAGAGAAAGGAGGGAAAGGTGCTGATGTAGGAAAATAAGGAGGAGAATGAATTGGAAAAGGATAAAAACCGGTGAGGAGGAGGAGGAAAGGAGAGGAGCATACAGGAGAGAGATGAAGCAAACATGGTGGCTGATTTAAGACGCTGTAGCAGAACTGCAACTTCAGGTTAGCTGCAGCTGAGAGACGTCTTTATCTGAATAAGTACACTCCGTCAGAACTAAAGCCGACACAAACAATGCACCTTTTCATACTTCTAGATGAACAGTACAGATATTGTTCTGTCAACTGCGATCAAGGCTTAATTCCACAGTTTTGCTCACAACTTAGTTTGTGAAAGTGAAATTTAGTTGTGTTCTTTAAAACATAATACTGCTGTAATTTCTGCTGGTTTGTCTTACATTTACAGACACATTTTGACAGCACATCCTGATTTTGCCAAATGGTTGTTGTCCTGACACCAACATTTTGTACAATAGCCCTGGAACAACAACTGCCTCAGCCAATCAACATTTGTGATGTCATCAAAGACAGGCCCACTGTCAGTGCCCTGCAAAACATAAACAAGTTAAAAAAAAAAAAAAAAAAAAATATATATATATATATATATATATATATATATATATATATTATTTACACAGTTTACACTAGTCTGCCACTACAAACATTGAAATATATATTTGCTTTTTAGATGTATTGTTAGCATTTTGCAACCATGAAAACAAGCTCACATTACCTTGCAAAGGTGAGCTAACAGTTAGCCAGCTAGGGCGCAAGCTGCTTAGTATTAACTCCTAGATCATAACAGAATACAGTAATGTTAACTTTCACTCCTGCTCATTTTAGAAAGGCCACTAAAAGAAAACGTGTTATTTGTTTGGATTGTTAAAAGGACAGTGAGTCATAGATGTTTGTTTCTGGCTGCTGGGCTAGCTGTAGCGTGCTAGCGTTAGCATGCTAACATTTCAATGCTAGCGTTAACGTGCTAGCCCGCCGTCTGTAGCCTTAATTGAGAGAAGACTATGCTTTGTTAGCTGAGGCTCGATATTTTGGTGGTGCCCTTTGAATATGAATATGACTCCAATGCCTTTTTGAGTCAAATTTCATTTATATTTACAGTACACAATAGAGAAGTCGGCAATGATGACTTGAAGTAAACATTCATATGATGATGTGAAAACAACATTATACAGCAAAGAATAAAGCAATGACGACTTGACAACATCATTTATACAATGGTCTTCTGCATTTTGACACTGCATGACTTTCAAAACATAGGACACATCTATGTTTTACAAATGATCAGGAATTCAAAAGTGTTTGTCTTTCATAATAGCAAAAATTTCCTTAACTAATTAATTACTGCTGTTATTGGGAACTCATAGGAGTCAGGATACAGCACGATATGGAAATTACTCTTCAAAATAGCCTAAATGATTATGAGCGCACATCGTTTTCAATTACTTGATGAAAATTAAGTAACCATCACTTCTTATTAAAACATTAAAAACATGATATTAAGAAAAGTCATGAATAATTCACTTTCATTACTGACTTACTAGAAAGGGTTTCTTACATAAATTTATTTTTATTTGACCTCCTTTCGTTAATGTTTTTTGTTGTGAGGAGAAACACAAGTCTTTTTTCATATAAGGAAAAATTAGTCCCATGGTTGCCCATAGTGATGATTCCAAAACTAGAATGGTAATCAATCATCTGACAGTGTCAGCAGGACCAGTAGGACACATGAACCCAGATGGTGTTTGACCTTTTCCAGTCTGAGTGGTTAATCCTGTCTGATCTGTTTCCAGGGGTCGGCAGAGGAAGCGGACAGGGCTGAGTATCAAACCTCTTGATTATTTGTTCTTTGATGACATAGTTTTTTATTTAAAGTAAAAGTAGGAAAGCTTGGTGGCATTTTAGATTCTGATCTCAATTTTAAAGCTCATTTTAATTCATTAACAGAAACTGCATTGTATCATTTACTCAATAGCGATATGGTCGGACTTCTATTGAGCCAGAGGGATGCTGAGAAGAATGACCATTGTAACACCCTATACACTGGCCTACCTAAAACTGCCATTGCAAAACTACAGACCATTCAGAATGCTGCCGCCAGGGTTTCAACAAAAACTAAAAACGAGAGACCATATAACTCCTGTTCTATGTAACCTTGACTGGCTCCCCGTATCTTTTAGATTCTAAAATCCTTCCATTGGTTTTCAAGGCTCTTAATGGCATCGCCCCCTCCTATATAATACGTTCCCTATCACCTTATGTCCCTCTATGAACCCTGAGATCCTCCGCAGCTGCTCTTTTAACTGTTCCTAATGTCACTACAAAATACGTTGGGGATGCTTCTTCTAGCTACTATGCCCCAAAAGTACGGAACACCCTGCCTTTTGTTAGACTTTATACTTATTTCTTTCCTGTTTGTCTCTGCCGCTGAATTGTGCTGTATTCTGTACATAAAAGGTGCTATATATATCAAATTCATTCATTCATTCATTCATTCAAAAATGTTAAGTATTATTTTGGTATCATAACAAAAACTCAAACACCATATGGCTGGGTGGCCCGCCAACGTTTCTTTCCAACTCACAATGAAAAAAGATTTCAGATTGGGATTTTTTTGTACATTCAATGTAAATACGGTACCAGAATGCAAAATAGAGCATGTTTATCAAAAGAGTGACAGAGAAGGATCCCCCAGACCTTCATACAGAGGTCCAGGTTCTGCCCCCAAAGTCCTTAAATCCTAGAAACGCCCCCACATATGCCTGACCTGTGCAGGGCGACTGAATTTGCCTCTTAGTAAAGATGAGGGAGAAAGGCAAACATCAGAAGGTTGAATAAAGGCCATTCATTTATTATATATACTGATAAATATTACTAACGTTTGTTTATTAACTGGCCTCTGGCCTCCTGTCATCTTGCAAAAGAGGCCCCGAGGCAAAGCAGCTTGAGTATCCCTGCTGTCCTGGCGCCAGCATCACAACATTTCAAACACTATAACAGCGGGAGAAGATGGGACCTTCCGGACCAATTGAACTGAACTGAACCGTTTCCCACATTGATCAGAGCACCACACGGCCAAACACATTACCTTCTTCAGACGCAGAAAGGGAAGAGACAGACAGAACCACACACACACAAAAATTGCTGTGTTTTCCTCATCGCCTCTATCAGTCTAACCTGCTATTATCTCAACCCCCTCTCTCACACTTCTCCACAAACAAACAACACCAGGTCCCTAACAAGCCCACATGGGGATTGGCCCTTCCAACCGGCTCATCTCTGCACTGATTGGCTGATGGATGTGCTCTCACTCTGCGGGGGTGATACGATGATGTAGTGCAATTATTACGTTCTTTACTGTTTTGTTTTGGTTCCGAAGCTCTACGCTGCAATCTGATTGTAGTAATTGTATTGGGAGTGGGCACCCTATTACTTTTACTCCAATCTGAGTCATGTCTGAAATGACACACGGAAAGGTCTTTCTTCTTTATTCTGAGCTAACAAAAACAAAATCAAATTTAATGAGCCCTCCTGGGAGAGGCACCCTCCCACTGCTTTCATTGGTCGATGGAAGCCTTATTTTACCCTTCAGAGGTGAGACCAGGATTTGCAACAGATCCTGATCACATACAAACTCTGTTCTTTTGTTCACTCATTTGGGATGATGCATAGCGCAGTCAGAAAGCATTAATGAAGTCATAAGTTTTTGCTTGCCCACTTTTGCTCTACTCCTTTTTACTTTAGCAAGAGAACAGCTTACAGAGAGAATCAGACAAAATTCAAGGAGTTACAGGTGTCTGGAGTTGGGCTGGTGGAAAAATGTTCAAACTGGTCTGATGTTACGTCACACATCGGACTGGACTAGTACTCTGAATTTTAACGCTACATGTAGGTGTTGCACTTGACCCAGCAGAGTGGAACATAACGATACCATGGACCTGGACCAACAGCAAACAAGAATCCGGCTATCACGTTGCATTGCATACCATCATCAGACAAACATTAAGCTTGTGGCCAGTTAGGACGTCTCTTCTGTCAGCTTCATATCCAAAATGTTGCCATATTGTTGCAATTTTATTTTCCTTGAGAGGCTTACCCTGCCATGTGTCATCACCGCAAAAACACATGAACTTTAAACAAACACAGCGTGCAGTGCTCTTCCCACCCCTACTGATATTTGATCTCCTTCAGGTCGCAGGCGCTCAACTCAACAGTAAACTTTGCACGGCCATCGGCACAGGATGCTGATGCAGAACTTGTCATATTGGCAGATGCAGGTTCAGCAAGTTTGCATAAAATCAAACCAGTTTAAGCTCGTACACTGGACCGGATCAACAAATCCTGGATTTGACCCAATTCTAAGAGGTGTAACTTGTATTTTGAAAACTGGATGTTAAATCACAAGCCTCCATGCTTAGTTTTGTCTTGAACCATTACAGCCATTCATCCTTTCATACATCTTTGACTGTGTGTTTATTTCAATGTAAAATACGGGTAGGGGAAAAAAAATCGATACAGCATTGTATTGCGATATTTTTGTGTGACAATATCGTATCGCCACACAGTGCCAAGTATACATTTTTTATCATATAAATTATTAATATGACAAATATAAATTAAACTTCAGGTAGCCTACTAGAATATAATAAATTGCTTTTTTATTCCAATAGATAACATTTTGCTGCAAAAAAATGGCTTAAGTGAGATGAACAGACTGAAAATTTAATCTTATTTAATAAAACAGATGTTGACAAAATAATTATTAATAATATACAGTTGAAAAAAGTAATGAATCGCAATTTATAGCAATATGTTTTATCACAATACTCAGCATATCGCAACATATTTAAAATCTCAATAATAATATATTGTGACCTAAGTATCGTGACAATATCATATCATGGATCCTCTAGTGATTCCCACTCCGACTGTATAATAATAATACTTACTAAGCAAGTTAAGTGAGCAGCAGCAGCGTCCTACCGTCCGACACCGACACACCATGGGGACGGAAACGGAGGACTCGGCAGGGACAGAGTAACTGCCGCAGCAGGCAAACACACCATCTGCAGGTAATTTTAACTTGACCAGTGGACTTCACTAAAAGCTGACTGGCTGTAGAAACAGGTGACATGCTTTACGTTCTAAAATCAGCCGCCAGTGATTTGACCAGCTGAGTTACAGGAGACACCATCAGCCGGCTTGAGTCAAGCCCGGCTAGTTCAAGTCAAGTGACCGACCAGGTGAAAATGGTTTCGTCTCATTGGGATTCTTTGGTCTGAACTGCCCTTTGGATGAACTTGTAGTCATGGAAGTCTTAGTGTATAACACACAATGTGCTGCTAGATTCCAGAATACTGTGATGCCATAGAAACATCCCACACACCTTCTCAAGCCGGTAGTTGAACAGCTGAACTATGTGCTCTGATCTGAAAACCCATGTCATATTTCTTGAGCCACTCGAAATGTTAATTATTCTGAATTTCTACAAGCGCCCTCAAACAGTGAAAGTGAACTCACTGGGGTAAGTAAAAGCTCTTATTGCTCTCTGTGCTCTCAGTTCTGAACCACAGTATCAGTCTAGTCACTCTGCTCCAGAGGAGGTGCTTTTACACGCACCATCAGCTTGAGTCTCTCCAGCTGCTCACTGGAAAAAGCTTGTACGTCTAAACTTGGTAGCAACAGAGTTCAGTGGCTTATTCGCCATTTTATATCCACTTAGATCATTCAAGTCAGCCTTAATACTTCTATTAAAATCCCTCTCTTTTGCTGTGTAATTACAAGAGCAGCATAATTAGACTGAAAACATCAGACCGATGCTAAAGATAAGGAGTAGATGCTGACTAGATACTGAGGCTGGAAGCAATACATTCACTTAAAACAACAGTGACTTCTCTGAGAAGTGCTCAGTGGATTTTTTACAGTCATCTGTGCTTTAAGCTTTCACACAAAATCTCTCTGGACGTGAATGTTGCGAACCCTGTAAAGAACTCCCACGCCCCTCACACGCTTTTCCTGTCATGCTGTTGATACAGCAATTCAGACGGGGTGACGGAGGAGCTTAATGACGTTTCCAGAAACCCTGCTGTAAATATAGATTTGTTTTGGTTGAAGCTCTCAGAGTCAGGAGTGTGAAGTTCAAAGAGCTGCTGCGAATAACTAACGAGATCTACATCATTCACTTAGACAGATGGTTTGACACAGTACAAGGACTAAACATGCTGTGTAGACCTGTCAGATGGGTTATCTACAGGCTCTTTATCAAATAGGAACTACAACGACTGCAGGGTGAGCTAACGTCTTTTTCATCATTTTCATTTCTGCTGTTCACCAATAATAATAAAAAACAGACAAAGGACACATTTTCCCTGCTAGTTTTTTTCATTCACTCCTGATTCCCTTTTCCTCTTCCTTCTGAAAAGCTGATGATGAAAAACCAAACGCATCTATTCATCATGTCATCTTCCCTTTCTTACATCCTTTGTTTCTTTCCATCTCTTCCCTAATAGCTGTTAAATTAGATTTGAGCTTCTGCATGCAAAGGCGACATTCACAAGCTGATGGTTTTTTTCTCTGTTTTCCTCTACCTTGGTCTTCTTTTCTTCCACAAATGATTGTTGTGATTATAGGTCTTAACCTCAATGTGTCTGCGTGTTTGTGTGCATGCGTGTGTATCTAAGCCCTTTTCTTTCAGGAGCGCACTTAAAGCAATTCACACCCAATTCACAAAGTGAGACAAGAGGAACATTTTCCATAGGAGAGTTGTTTTCTTATTATTACTCTTTCTGTGCTGTTCTCACCTTCCTCTCAATTTATCCCCAGTTGCCCTGTCTTTGTTTTTATCTGTTTCTAAACCTGTTCCTCTGCAGTGAAAAATAAGCATGATGGTAAATGTACAGCGTAGGATTTAAAAACTGCACGGACATTAAGTAAAGCAAGACTGTGCTGCTTTTCAAAGTGGTGCTAAAATTCTTCCTCTTACAAATAAAATGCTAAATTCAGCCTTGCTTTATTCAATAGACTCGACTGCTCAACTTATCCTCTTACAACTGTTCTCATGATAGTAAAGGGTTTAGCACCCCATGAATGACATTACGTACTTGACATAAAGTCACGTAGGTTAGGTTTAGGAACTCAAACACTGGCCTCCTGGGGAAAAGCCCTGTGTTTCTGTAACCCCTCCACCTACCAACCTTGCGTGACTTATGGGCTTTGTACTACTTCCTTCTTTGCCCCCATCAGCGCATTGGTAACTTGATCGCAGCCCTCCTGATTACATGGGTTATAGACGAATTGTGTTGCATTACTTTTCGTAGGTGTAGGAGTGAACAGTGCGTGAGAACAGCCTGTACTGCTGCAGCCTGGTAATGACCTTGGTGAAGAAACTTGGTGGCAAGTGTTAGCCACAAACCTCATAGCTGACATTACTTATTCAGCTCATTGACTTTTCTCTACTTGTGCTACAATTATGCTATATTGTGTCTTTCAGATTATCCCGCAACTGTCTCTTGTGTACAGCCACTCAGCAAAAGTTACAGATACCCCCTTTGTTGATATGTGAAGAGGTTGGAGTGAGAATGCGTTGCTGATTCAGTGTCTCTTCCAAACTCGGAGCAGACTATTACAGAATGATGTTCAAGTGCTGCTTGGATGGAGACTGATGGAAGTGGTGGCTACACATGATAGCATCATGCCTGAAAAGGGT
The DNA here is from genome assembly GCF_006386435.1 of Epinephelus moara. Lineage (NCBI taxonomy): Eukaryota > Metazoa > Chordata > Actinopteri > Perciformes > Serranidae > Epinephelus > Epinephelus moara. Next base: position 21,680,096 of record NC_065509.1, read on the forward strand.
AAAAAATTAGCGTGTCCACCTGGGTGTCATGTTTCTATCACTGCTGATCGGAGGTGAAGCTGATACACACACACACAACTACTGCAGAGTAATTTGTCCTGGGAATGAATGCTGATTGTAACCTTTCCCACTAAAGACAAAAGCCAGATGTGCGTGGGTGTGAGTGATTTTTTTTTTTGTCCGGTGGGACAACAGCTATATTGTGGTCTCTCTTAAAAGTGTACACAACTTACCAGCATTATAAAATAATACTAAAAACAATGTGAATGTGCAAAATACTGTCACACAAGAAAAGCCTTCCAACACTGAGAGAGATGCACATGGTGGGAGAGGGGCTTTGAACGCATGAATTGCGGTAACAAAAACTGAGTTTTCACTGCAACTAGGGCTGCCACGATTAGTCGACTAATCGATGACTAATCGACTATTAAAATAATCGGTGACTATTTTAGTAGTCGACTAATCGGTTTGAGTCATTTTTCACAGAAAAGTACTATAAAAGTACCCCAGAATACTCTTATTGCAGCTTCTTACACTCAAATATTGGCAGCTTTACACACTCTCCCATGACAGTGAACTAAAATCCTCTGGCATGAGTATGAAACAAGACATTAGATGACATAATTTTGGGGTTTGGGCAAGACAGACCAACATTTTTCAACATTTTAACACATTTTTCGATGAAATGATTAGTCGACTAATCCAAGAAATAATCGACAGATCAGTCGACAATGAAAATAATCGTTAGTGGCAGCCCTAACTGCAACTATATTAAAAAAATAAACTTTCATAGTGGAAAAGAAATCCATAATCCCCTCAGCCATATATATCTTGCACGCTCTGGCTCAACAGGCAGCAGAGATACCTGTGCTGGAAATAAAGGAGAGCAGTGATGATGTTGGAAGTGTGCAAGAGAGCATGTCATATTCTATGTGTGCTGCTCAGGCAACTCTGTTTTCTTATAATAATGTGTCTTATATTTCCATTAGTTCTTTCAGTGTGTTTCTGTAATCCTGATGGGATGTCTACTTTGCCTGATTGTTCTCCCACACTCCCATGCATTTGAGAGTTTTATGTAATTTCAATATTTCATGATTTTCTTTTATCTCTAAATTATATTTTATGCTAAATTTCCACTCCTCCACATCTACCCACCCACAAAATCGAAATCTTATTTTCAAAAAGCTTCCAGTCTGTTTTTCTACATCTCTTGCAGAGACACAGCATCCTCTGTATCTGGAACAGGTCTGGACAAGTTAAAGCTCCTCCTTCTCTCCTCCAGACTGCAAATTCCACACAGAATGAGTTGAGCGGATGAAAGATTGCGTCGGTGACACGGCCACAGTCAATAAGCAGAGTAATCACAAACACAATCATCATCACCATCATCACAACAGTTATGATCACCATAATCGGCATCATAATCATAAAGCTGACAGGGGCACTAATCAAAATGCTGATAGTAGAATGGAAAAGTAATTGAAATGGATGTGAAGGTATTTATCTCCATTTCAAAGCTGGAGGGGTTTTTTTTGGTGGTGTTGTTGACTTCAAGAAACGTGACTGAAGCAAGGCAGCCTGTTTTACATTTTGTGTGCCTGTGAGACCACATGTTTGCTGCTATGTTTGTAACAGTGTTTGTGATTTGTGTGCCAATGCAGCAGGGACAGAGATGTAATCAGTACTGAGGATGTCGTGGATGTAGGATGTTGTTGTGACTGAAAGGTCTCAGAGAAGACAGAATGAGGGAAATGCAAAAAAACCCAAAGATATCTGTCATAAACCCTATTTGCACAACACTAGTAATACCTGGGGATCTCTAGTAATCTGGAATATTTGCAGAGGTTGTCTGGAATCTTAATCCCATGCAAATCTGTCTGTAATTTGTCAAGTATATGTTCCACCAAAACGGTCTCACATTAAAATGTACAATTTGGTCCACAGGGCAAAACATATTCCCCTCACAGTCTACAATTGATTTTTTCCGGCCTATTTTTTCATATTGGCCTGCAACCCCATCATGCATGGCATTCCCGTGTCTTTTTGTTTAAACAAAAGAAAATGGAGGACGTTATTTTATTTTCAATGGAAAATGAAATATTTTAAGATAATAGCAGGCCCCACATGATACACAGACATGAGGGGGGCATTTCTAAATCACAAGAGGTGTAATGCTAAACCCATGCAAAAGGGCTGCAGAACACAGAGGAAATATTCAAATTTGAGAAGCTGAAACTTCATCAACTTTTATCATTTTTGCTGAATTACTGACACAACTAATCAATACTCAAAATGGTTGCCGGATATACTTTTGGCACACCCTTCACATAATGTCCAGGCTTATTAAGATATATGGGCAAAGAGCCATTTACAAGTCAATTCTGAATTTATCCTGATGACACTCTGGCCCGTGAGCTGGAATTTCTGCTCACCTAGGTGACATTCTGAGCCGAGCTGGACAGCTTCCCACCACCTGAAGCTCAGCGTGGACTGCCAAAACTGAGCTGTTCCTTTTCCCATGTGAATCTTATCTTCTCAAAGACCTTTCCATCACCGCTGACAACATGACAGTGAGTCCCGGCCAGACTGCCAAGTGCCTTCGTGTGATGTTACACAACCTACAGTCGACATATCCAAGCTCTTATATCATCTCTAATCTTGAGTACTGTAACTTCCCTCTAGCTGGGCTGCCAAACCCTTCACTTCAACTACAGTAATAAGTGAACGTTGCAGCCTGCTCCTTCTTTAGTCTCACCAGGGTGTCAACAAGAAGCACAAGAACATAAACTATCAAGCTGGGGAAATTCAGGATCAGATTCTGCAAGAGAACAGACTCGACAACAGAGGCTAAAGAGCATTCAGTGGCAGCTAATTTGTTTTACAAATTGAAGATACTGATTTCTGCAAGTGCTAAAATAAAAATGTGTCTAAAAGCATCTGAAAATGTTTGCCAAAATCCAAGTGCGAATTGTGAGAAAGGTTTTTGTAGGGATGAAAGGAAGCTCATAATATCTCTGGAGTGCACTTGTTAAAAGTGTAGATAAGTCAATGAGCTCTGTTTTATCTCTCTGGCTGACAACACATTAAGCTCCATATGGCTGCGGGCTGACGACAACAGGCACTCGTGGGCTACTTTTTCTGTTTGAAACACAGATTCGAGCCCCCCTACACCCTAACATATACCCATCACACCATCACACTTGTAAAGCAACAGAAAGCAACTTGCAGCTAAAACTACTCATGTTAATACCTCAGTTGTAGATCATCATCATCAGGCTTTAAGTAGAATTCTGCATCAAGGACAATCCACTCTTTAGGAACTACTGTGATCACACTGCGCATTAAAACAAATGTCTTTACCTCCCTTTTTACTGTAGGGGTGCTTCAGATTATCATAATGGACATAATGCTCAGGTCTCAGAAGCCAAACAGAGAAAGGATGATCAATGAGAATAAAAATAATCAGGCTGTTCTCATGAAGTGTTTATATGTTGTTCTACAAACCCATGTATTTGTGAAGGCTGCGATCAATGTGATTAATACGCTGACAGAAGTAGGGAAAGAAGCGATCCCCGAAAGGAGGCAGGAGACTCTCCCAAGTAGAGTGATGTTCAGAACCGTGTGAGCTTTGAGTCATTTTAAGGTACATCGTCACCATGTTTCTTTTCCTTAATCTAACCAAACATAACTTTTTTCACCTAAACCTAACCTACGTAACTTTACGTTAAATATGTAACTTTAGGGGTGCCCTCTAGGGGTGGGGAAAAAGTTGATACAGCATAGTATCGTGATTATTTACATTTTAATACTGTGGGTACTAGAATGATAAAATCAATTGCTCTTTCCGTCCACTAGATGGTGCTAAGGTTTTTTTTTCCCGGTGAGGTCAGCAGAGGTCTCAGTCAGCAGCATTTGAAAGGAAGTTCATCAAAACAAAGATGGAGGCACCAGAGAAAAAAATCAGAGATGCGCCATCAGCATTTAAATTAAACGCCTAAACTTAATTTGGACTTTTTATAGACCATTTCCAACATAAACATTCTAATGGGTCCCTTGGTACTTCCTGCTAGAATGTTTGTTAATGCAGTAACTGACAGGAAGTGCACAGGGACCAAAGCTGTTGCCCTAGTAACAGAGCATCAGTGAAACAGTCTATATGGAAGGAAAGAAGGACTTGGATATGACGCTTTTAATTTGCGAGCAGTGTCATATGAGACTAAAATACTCTGGGAATACTACGAACATGAGAGCTCATCTCACACTCCACCATTCGGAGATGACGTTAGCCGCTGATGGCCAAGCTAACACAAATCCACTCCGCCAACAGTTCAGTTTGACAGGTGTATGCAACATTTCTGACCGGTTTTATGACAGTGTTGGTCAGTCTGTCTGCTTTGCCTCACATTTTGCTGCAATAAAAATAATTAAAGCCAATATTGTATTATGACTTAACTATCATGAAAATATAGTGTGATCCCCACCCCCAGTGCCCTCTAGGTCATCAGGGAGAATGTGTCCTTAGCAACGGCTTGGGTTCAATTCCAACATGCAAACCTCTGCTGTTTATCATTTCTATTCTCTCTTCCCCCTTTCCTATCACTCTCAGCTGTCCTATAGAGGCAAAAGTCCTAAAAAATAAGTTAAAACAACATAATTTGTGGGGGGGCTTACCTTTAGGATATCATGCGCACTGTTGTATGAGGATACGTGTGATAATAAATCAAAAGTAAAATCGGAGGCTTCGAGTGTATTTTGCTGTTTTTCGGGTATAACTTTAGTAAAAGATGAGCAGGTCAGCAGCTTCAATTATCTCAGGCTCATCATAGACAACAAACTCAGTTTTAATCAACAAATTACTGACATCCTCAAACAATCCCAGCAAAGACTCCATGTCATCTGTAAACTCAGAGCACTGTCTGTTGCCCCCCACCATCTGTTCGCCCCTGCTTTCTTCCATGTAAACCATCTCCAACAAAAACAAACCCACCAGCATCACACATACTGCCTCCAAAATAATCTGCCTTCCCACACCCAGTCAGACCTCAGAGTCATCACACGCCTCGCACTCACAACATCAAATGGCTCTAATCACCCTCTAAATCAACACTTCACATTACTCCCATATGGTCAGAGATGTGGGACTGTTAAATGAAGAAGAGCTTCAGCAGGAGTTTTGTTCCTTCTGCTATGGCAGCTCTGCACAATCTGCCTTGCTGACACTGTGGTGAGCTGAGATAATTGAATGGATGTATTAGGGCTGTGCCCAACTCAGAATTCTATCAGTCAAATTGGATTTGGCTGTTCAATCCGAATATTCGGCTATTTGTTCCTTTGTTTCCACATAGAGTTTCAGAGTATTAATGGGGCTTGATGGAGTGACAGCAACATTCACGCAACAAGCAAATTAGCCCTCTAAGCTAATATGTGCTAACTACACTAATGACAGATCGGAAATGTGCAACATTATTTGTCCACACTAGATATCAAACAAAAAACAGAGACTGTATTGTATTAAGTTGCTGTGAGTGTAAATTCACCACTTCTAAGCAGAGGAGAGAAGATAACATTATCTTGGAGCCTGATCGAGCAAAGTCTCTCTGCCTCCATGTCACTTAGAATCACCCCTGGTCTGGGTCTGCAGCTGCCTCTACTGAGAAGCAGAGTGGAAGTTAGGGGCACTCACTCTGCAGCTATATCTAAGGATAGAGGACATCCATTGAAGTACACTGCATACTTACTGACAAGAAAACAAACAACTGCTCAACTTGAAGAATCTCAGTCAGGGATTCAAATCTTCGACTTTCACTTTGACTCTATTTCTGTATGCCATCATGGGTACATGTTGCTGTCTGTGTGTTGCTGTGTGTATATCTGCATGTTACTCTGTGATGCAACGCTGCGTTGGCTGTGAAAACGAATATAAATGAATGAATCTAAATCTATAGAATCTAAAGTGATTGTGTGTTGTGCTCTGAGACTTGTCAGAACGCTGGGGTGACCTACCCTCAGTACTGTGCATGAACCCATCCTGGCTGGACTTAAGCAGGATTTATACTTCTGCATCGAATCAGCGCCGTAACCTGTGCACTTCCCCAGAAACACAACTACGCATCGTGGTGGCGCAGACCTCCTGTCTATTTTTGTAAGCTGAAACCATTTCCCTCAGTGGAAACAAAGCTTTTTTTTGCTTTTATTTCACAGATAAGAAACTATAAATTGTGAAGACAATAAGCCTCTACAAAATTGCATTTTATGTCTTGTGTGTGATTTATCCTGGCTTCATATGGGTAAAGGAAATCTCTGCTAGTGGCTAGGCTAATTTACACAATGTGAAATGCCATAGGCTTGTGCTAATAACATTAGCATGTTGTATGCGTTTGGAAACATTTTTAGTATAAGGCAGTTGTTGGTGGTGGTGGTGAAGGATGTGAGTTGTAATGGAGTTGAACTTTGTATCATTACCTTTGTTAAATGCTGCTGTTGTCCCTGGCTTTATATGAGTAGAGGAAATGTCCACTAGCGGCTAAGCTAATTTATGCAATGTAAAATGACATAGGCATGTGCTAATAACATTAGCATGTTGTATTTTGGGGGGAAATGTGTTTGGCAAAAGACAAGTGCTTTGTCAGTGAATCCTGCAAGTTATAATAAAGCTGATTTGTGTATTTGTATTTGAAATTGTTGCTATTAAGCCATATTTAATGTGTGTTTGGGGTGTTTTTTAATTGACTCAGGTTTACAGCACTTCACAGAAACCCCACTGTGGACTAGTGATTTTGAGGTGGAACTGCAGAGTGAAACAGACACACCACCACACAAGTATAAATGCTCACAACAGCATAGGCAACGTGCATAGGCTATGGCGTAGGCTCTGCAGCTCAAGGGCCAATATGAATCGGTCAGAGGGGAGGCGCCGAGAGGGAGTAGAGGGAGATGACGCAAGTGTTGAATTGAATTGAATTAAGTCTTCCTGACATAAAAATTAATTCTTTTAGCCTTGCTGCTGTACATGTGGCATGAAGGTAAGAAAAAAACAATGAAGTGGAGAAAAAAAATCAACAAACTGACATTTAACACATCACATTTTGAAAAGAAAAAACACTACAGCTAAATAAAATACAGGCAAATTAAGAAAAACATTTTCAGTCTGATGACAGGCAGTACTGAAAAACCCACTAATTCTCCCTCTAATTTGTCGATCTATTTTCTAGTCAAATTTATCTTTAGATGTTCCCTCTGCACCCATGGCAGCCATTTAACTGCACTAACTGAACGTTTCTCAGATCTACCAGGATTGATGTGTTTCGCTGTTGTAATGTGCCTTGTCAAAAAATACAGCAACAGAAAACAAATCAAAGTGAGGCTCACGTCGAGGATCACACGAGGTCAGAGATCAAGGCAGCATTAAAAAATAGTGCCACCGATGAAACAGCTCAGGAACAATGCCTGTAGGGGCTGAGTGGGGAATCTGCTGTGTAATACTGTAATTTCAAGGTTTCTTTATTCACAGTAGGGAATTTTTCCCTCCATTTTTCCATCTATCCACTGTTTTAAATTTAGAATTGAATTGAAGCAATACCCATTTCATTTGAAAATGAAGGACAGCGAAGGACACCAGCACACACACACACACACACACACACACACACACACACAGTAAAAGAGCACGATTAAATCATTTTTTCATCAAGACCTCAGGCTCCCCAATGACACACAGTCCAATCTGGGATCCTCACAGCAAGCAGGCAAACATACAGATGACAGAGAGCTCCTAAAGGAAAGATAGTCAGAACACCTGTCTAATAAATATTCTGTAGAATAAAGAAATACAGCAGAGAGACACATAACTAATACAGCTCCAGACTGGGGCTGGTGAGTAACATGGGTTGTGTTTCAGCTGGCTTACACCGCCTCTTATCTCCACAAACGCATGCACAAAGACCAGTTTTTGCAGCTTTTGTTGGTGTGGCCGCACACACAGACCTCTGTAAAACACAGCTCTTTAATGTGTGAGATATGAGCTTTGACGCTTTCACTTTGTTACAATTTTCATCCAGTTCAGTGCATATAAATACGCACCTTAAAATTCTCCAATAAATGCAATTTTAATGCAAGTGAGGCCTCTGTTGGATTCTTACAAATAATGTCCTCCACCACTCTTTGTTTTCAGGTTTTTCATTTTAAACACAGTAGCCATTATACAGCATTAAGACACATTTCCATCTGCAGTATGTAATTTGAGAACAGGCAGGTCAAACAGCAAGTGCACCTTGGTAATTAATTACACAGCACAAGGCTGTAACAAAATAGGGACAAAACCTCGTGTGCGTTTCTTGTGCGCAACAAACTGGTGAGCTTTTCCGTGCAGATTCAAGAGTTACATGTGAAATTGTTTGAAGCGTAGGACGCATCCTGAGGATCAGATCCTGTGTGTTACTGTAATCACTTAATTAAACAAGATACACAGACAGTAATAATGAAACACAAGTTACTGTAATTGTAGCCTCGCTGCCTCCCGGAGAAGTTTTTCTGACGAGAGCCTGACCTGAACTCTCCTCCTGGCTCATTAGAAAACTGTCTGCTGCAATTAAAGAGGATGAGAGGAGCCGACGTGATTGGTCATTATATTGAAGCTCGCCCCGACTCCACCTTCTGATACTGTATTCCTCCCTCTAATAATGTGCTCATCCTGCTCCGTGCCAGAGCTGCACTGCTGCCCCTGGTCATCCAAATTGGAAAAGTTAATTGGTCACACTTTTCTATATATATTATACGCGTGTGTGTGTGTGTGTGTGTGTGTGTGTGTCTGCTTGTGTGTGTGATGACAATGCGGCAATAAGGCATGAGTGCTGGCTCCAAACACAAATCCAATACAGACTCTGCACCACAAAGCAAAATCGAAAATGATCGAAGAGAAGCTGTGCATGTGTATGCCAGTGTGCGTGCGTGCATGTGTGTGTGTCTGTGAGTGTTCACAAATGTGTGTGTATGAGCATGTATATGTGACATCACAGATGCAAGTTTGTGACCACTGCCTCAAGACAAAATCACAGAGACGTAATCTGAGTATGTGTGTGTGTGTGTGTGTGTGTGTGTGTGTGTGTGTGTGTGTGTGTGTGTGTGTGTGTATTTGTGTTACCAAATACACACCCATAAAACAATTTTCATTGTTATATTAAAGCCAAAATCATGATAATAATTATAAGATGCAAATGTTACAATAATCTTTTGAAGCTGGGGCAGGCAGTTTAATTGTGGCATCACTGGGAAAAGAATCCCATAATAAACTTTGACCATATTGTTATTTAAGTGGACTGAGAGAAAACTAGACCTCTGCACCTCCTCTTGGCTCTGTTTTCAGGCTTTAGAAAATCTACGCTGTGACGAGAGACCTTGGCCAATCACAGGTGGTTTTTGTTGTTCCACCAATGCAGATGCTTGTTTACATTCCTTTGGTCAAGCTCATTTTAATAGTGGAGAACCCTGCAGAGAAAGTCATTATTCCAGCATTGGCAACAACTGCCTACACTGCAAAGCAAACCTCAAAAAAGGATAACAGACGAAACAAAAAGAGAGTCTAAAAGAGAGCCTGACAATAAACAAAGTAAAACACCTGTCAATATTGGGAAAGTGATTCAGAGATGGACAGAAAACGTTGCTACTAATTTTGTCTTGGGGGAGCGTACTCCGGGGGAGCTGACAGCTCCAGCTACCACTAGATAAACTTTCTGTTGCTGTCGTTACACAGGTTAGACCCGGTCATTGCTGGCCACCAGCCCACTGTGACACCCAGCACTGGAGGGTTTGTGCTGACCAAAATGAAACTGCTACAGCAGCCAACCACAGGTCCATCCTCCAAGCTGATGCTTCAATACATTCTCACTTCGACCTTGTCACATATCGACGTTTGGTCATGGGCTTTCCATGTCCAGATACGAAGTGAAAGGTACCCTGGGTGTGTTGGTGTGTTGTGTCAAGTTCTGCCTGTTACATGCATTGTCTTCTTTCAAAATACACTTCCATTTTCACAGGGAATTTATCATTTACATACAGTCTCTTTCAAAATAAATGCACCACGTCAGTACAACAACTCAAATTGACGTTTCTTTTTCCTTCAACAACTAAAGCACGTGGTTAAGTTTAGGAAAAAACTAACTGGGTTTGGCTTTATAATCTTATGGGATGCAAACACCGCTCTCCTGAGTGAAAGTCCGTGTGTGTTGGACCCCAATCCACCCAACCTACTCGGATTTTCATCGCTTTAACTTCCATTCCTGTCCCATCACGTTTCCCCCTGATGCCGCTGAGCATTTGGCTGCGTATCGTGCCAACGCTGAAGGTCGTTTTTTTCATCAATGTCTGGTGCCACACCAAGTCACTGCCCAGGCGCTGGATTTTGATGACTACGGAGTGAGACTGGGTTGGATGCTTTATCTCCTACAGGGGAAGCAGTCCACAGCAGCTGCCGCAAGGCACAGAGACCGTGAGGTGACTAGCAGCTAATTCTTGTTTCATTTGTGGTCTGATAAACAGAGAGAGCGGGGCAAGGAAGGGCTGAGCAGATGTGCTGTATGCAACTTTATAATGAAATAAGATTAAATAAATCAATTTATGGGAAACACTGGGTTACTGCATGAAGTGTGTGCATATACCTGTGGTCATCTGGTGGGAGGGGCTTAGGAGGGGCTTAGGAGCTGCAGGAGGAGGGTGTATTTTCATATCGTTTATTTTTGCTTTTTCTTTATTTCTGCCAAACCCAGCTTTAACTTCTTTCCCAACACATTCTGTCAACAACTGATGACATCAGATACAAAGTCAAAGAGCATTTTATAGCTCTGGATTTCAGAAGAACTAAACCCTCCCTGCCGTACTGAGATCTTCAAATCAGAGACTCTAATTACTCTGCAGCTATCAGTAAACCACATTCATCTTGGCTCTTTTAAATAAATCAACACACCAACTATTGTGCTGCTGCATTTTCATCATGGCAGGAAATTAATTTTTCTCACACATAGAAGAATTAAAAGCTTACAAATTGTCATTTTGTGGGCAAACATAATGAGCAGTATGCCCAACCAAAATGTATAATATAAATTCCCACTGGTACATGTGCTGAAAACATTTGCTACTATGTTTATGGCCCTCTGTGATATTTTACATTCCTCTTCTCTTTTGTATTACATTGTAGTATTCATTGCTTTATATTTTCCCTCTGTGGTTAAATCCAATCCTACAGTATATTACTTTAGGTACTACAAAGATCCAATTTCCCCATGAGGATCAATAAAATTTCATATTGTCTTATCTCATCTTGTAAAGTCAGCGACATCTGCAGACTGAGTTTGGAGCTGCTGTCCACTTTTCTGTTACACTGTCACACACACACACACACACACACACACACACACACACACACACACACACACAGATGTATTTGTACTGGAAGGTTTTGTCCTTTTCCCATCAGCAGGAAATCTGTTATTGTACTTCAAAACCATCAAGTACCATTGTATGACTCTCCTTTTCAGAGAAAAAGAGAGAAAAAAGACCTGTGGGAAGTGTGTAAGGCACGGTAGGGACGATAATAGAGCAATTACATAAAAAAAGAGAATAATATAATAGAAAAGGCAGTGACTGGCAGACATAAAAAAGGGGAATGGATGAAAAAAAACCCACAAAAAAATAGGTACACAAGTGAAAGAAAGGCTAAGTAGAGTAGAGAGAGGGGGTGAAGGAGATAGAGGAAACCGGCTTTTCTTCTTGAAATGTGATTTGCTGACTCCAGCGTGGTAATGATGCAGCACAAAGACGCACAGGGCAGACCACCGTCCACTTCTTTCTCTTTCTGCCCCTCTCACGGTTTAATTACCGCTCATCACAAACACACATGGCTGATGATTGGCAGTCTGTTTGAGGCTCGAGATCAGCACTGTTTTTGTTTGTCTCTCTGCAGCAGGACTCATTTCTGCCACTAATGACTTAGCTGGCTCTTCACAGATGATGCAAATAATGGAGCTGTCATTGTCCAAACCTAAAGAAAAGTCCTCTTACAGAAATCACAGACAATTCACTTCTTCCCCTTCTTTCGCCCTCTTTTTCGGCATCTTCCCTCCCACCCTCATTATTCATCACGCTGTTTTGATATCTCCTAGACAAATTTCCATCGTCATCCCCGTCAGCTTTTCATTTGTCTGACGCATGCAATGTCTCGTCGCTCGTCATCTTCTCCGTCTCCCTCCCTATAATTCTCTACACCCTGACCTCTCCGCTCACTTTCCATTCCCCTCATTTATGGCGGGGCTGTTGACACTCTGCTTGAGAACAGAGATTAGCATTGTGTTTGTTTGTCTCTGCGAGCGCCTGGATTCATTTCTCACACTAATGACCTGGCTGGTTATTAATGGATGACAGCAGTAATGGAGCTGTCACTTTCAAAACTGATACTCTTCTGTTTGGTTCCTCGCTCCTAGTATGTTTTACTATTTCCTTCACTTCTAACTTTTCCACTTCTCTCTATCCTCTAAAGCTGTAGCTCCCGACTGGTTCAGCCACGGGGTCCAGATTTCTTCTTAGTCATTAGTTCAAGGTCCACACAGTTTGATAAATTCAGCGTCATACTTGTGTCTGGCCATGTCATTGAGCTAGTTTCCTGTCTCTCTCAAGTAGCTGTCTGTTAGTCACTCACTCTACAGCGGGGAACAGCACTTAAAAATAAAAACTCTGTGCCAGATATTTACTGTACTTAAAAATGAAGCATGTTTTTGCACAAACTTGACACATTTGCGAGTCACTTGTGGTTCATTCAGAATGGACCCACATCCCACTTTTGGTCCGCGACCCACCAGTTGGGAGCCACTGGTGGTATTACAATAATGTCTCCTCATTCATGTTGAGGAGTTGTTGTCATGTGATGTTGTCAGTCATGTTAAACACCTGAATTTGCATAAAACCCATGTAATAGGTAATTGTGAAGACTGCAATCACATGGCAAATACTGTAAAGGTCTGAATAAGGAGGCAGGTTGTGGTAAGGAATTGGTCAAACACACGACTTTCCCCCATTTTACTGTAGTGTTTATAAAGTATTGTTTTGGCACCGGTATTGGGAAAAAAAACAACATTCCCAACCCTATTAAGTATGTAACCTGACAACACCATAACAGTGTTTCTTTTCTTAAAAGCTTACTTACGAAACTTTACCTCCCCAAGCCTAACCTATTTAATATTACGTTAAGTATGTAACCTAATGACGCCATACCATGTTTCCTCTCCTAAACCTAACCTAAGTAACCTTACATTAAGTACGTAACGTGAAGACGCCCAGCCATGGGCCCCGCCTTTTCCTAAAATGAACTCAAGCTATAGTGATTCTAATTTGTTAGGTGCTTTTCCATTAGATATCATACAAACTATTGTGTCAGGATATGTTGCATTAGTGAAGTAAGAATATATCGATACACTTGAGTATTGTAATATTATGTTTTGCGATACTGTGTGTATTCTCATAAAAACTACCCATTATTAGTTTACATTTAGAGAAGATTTGTGGTAGCGGTTCTTTTAGTGTAGCGTTTATACCCCTGACCTAGGGCTGGGTGATGTAAACGACCATGTACGATATCTTAATATATTTTCAAACACGCTATGGATTCAGACAACATTGTTTATATTATCATAAGGTCAAGTTGCATCACATAGCAGCATTCTTTCCGAAGGCCATTACCAGTGTGCATCTCTTCTCTCTCACACTCCGCACAGCTCCGCCCCACTCACTCACTCACTCACTCACTTACTCACTCACTCACTCACAAGTTCTCCACCAACACTAAGATGACACAGACCTGCTCCTCTGTTAATTAGTCTACAGTGCGACATCGTTATACCTTTATGTTGCACATGCTATGCTAAATCAGTCTGTGAGATGACAGATGCTGAAATTAGCGCAGTGGCACACGTGGCAGTCCAGCACTGCACTGCATGTGTGGGAGACAGATCTGCTTAATTGTTTTAAGTGAGCTTTTGTTTACTAGTTTGTGTGTGAGGCGGATCAACACGCATCACCGTTTTTGTTGGTAGTTGTAGTCTGTTGTGTGACATTGAGACAGCACCTGGATGCAGGCGACAGATGTATTTAAAAAGACGCAGTGGCAACACAGACATTTCATATACAAGATGTATATAACGAGGACAAAGTGTCTCTCGCTCCTTTCCTCCCTGGGCTTCTTTGTTGATGATATGTGTATAAATAAGATTAATAGCCTAAATAAATAAAAATATGTAAATCATTTTCCAGCACTAGATTCACTTGAAAGGCCATGGAAAATGGCTTTTTAACTCCCCCACACAGATTTCTCATTGTTTCAAACCACAATGGATTTTGGCCTACTTGATACTTTAATACTGATGTTATAGTTTTGTATCCTACACTGTAACCCTTTAAACCTCTGTTGCTCCAGTGCTGTGTGCAAAAAGTGACCGTACTGCCTTGCTATTTATTTTACATTATTGTTCATTTACATGTTGTGCAGCTGTATATTTCCAAACGGGAAAAAAAATTCCCATCTTTGCATTTTATTTTGATCACAGTCTGTTTTTGTAAAAGAGCTTGCAGCTAAACATTTGGCCCATTTTGTAGAAAATACAGAGATATATATATTGTGTATTGCCATTTTGCCTGAAAATACTGAGATATGAATTATTGGCCATATTGCCCAGCCCTAGCCTGACCTCTCGACAACAGTGTTGTAATCTTTCTTCAGTCATATGACTCCTCCCGGTAATAACATACTGTGGAATCATAAAGGTTGCACTGCTAGCATTGACAGTTTTCCTAAAATTGCACTTAAAAACTAACAATATATCACCTTGCTTACAGCATCACAACATATGGCAGTATTTTGAATCCTAACCCCTGTATTGTGACACATCGTATCTCTAGAATACACAGCCCTAATATACATATAGCTACTAGAGTATAAATACGCCTATTCTTGTTTGATGTGCTACTATTATCACAGCGTGAGCACCATAAACAAAGCTTGATTTTATGTACTAAACTAGACTAGGGTAGCTCTACATCATTCTACCCATCTATATTTGTTTTGGGTTTAAAAAGCACCATAAATGCACATGAGCTTTAAAGGTGGTGTATCAAAAATTCATTGGCCTCTAACTGATGGTGGTAGCGGTAAAGGATAAATGCAGAGCAAACTATTAGCGTTGGAAAAATTGCAGTACTAAAAAGTAGGTGCTGGTAATAATGAGGTGCATGGGTTTGTTTGTGTTCCAGCTATAAACTATTGATAGCACGAACCTTTCTCAGAGCTAATGCTATGTGAAAGCAGCAAAGTCATATTTACCTGAGCATACAGCATAATCAGAGGCAAACACCTCTAATTGTCTCATTAACATCTATTTACATTACATTTCTCTGGCAAAAGTAATTTATTTTTTTCCCCACACATATAAATTGGGAGCAGTTTGGCATTCAGCATCTTACTCACATGTAACCAAGATGATTTACTCTGGTATAAGAAATAATAATTAATATGGGAATTTGTTGTAGATTATTTTACTGTGTCCTGAATGCAGCAGGAGATGTGTACTATTGTGCAGCAAGACTGCATGAGAAGTATAATTTTATGCACCATCAGTCACCCATAGCCTTGATAGTGGCTCTCTATTTCTTGGATAGCATCCATCCAGGATATAAAGATGAGGTTTTTACAGAGGCGAATAAAGAGGCTCCTCTTGATGAATAAACTTTACAGCCTGCTGGTTCATATTGTGTTTCAGAGGTTAGTATTGTGCTGCTGGGAAATTGTTACAAGTTCTGAAAGATAAAAGCATAAATAAATAAACACTCCAAAGCACTATATTTACTTAGTGTATCATTTTACAACCTGTTCAAAACCCTACAAGGACTAAGAACTTAAAGGAACAGTTCACCCATAAAATTACCATTTGTTATTTCAATTGCTCACCCCATATCACATTGAACTCTCAAAGAGAACTTTATTTTTCTTGCGTGCCTCCACAATGAACAACTGGTTTGACTGAAACAACAAAACTATATCAAAGCATCCATTTATAAACTCTCACACAAGCAGGTGCAGGTAATAATCCAAGTGTCATTTATGCATTTGTATGCCTAATACTTCCCAAAAACATGTTGTTTTGTTAAAACTGTAATGCCTAAAACACACACACACTGCATTGGAGTAGCAAGCCAGAGCAAGCACTGTTTATGTGGAAGTGTTTTAAATAATAAGGATTTAGCGAAAATCAAGTGTGTTTGGGAAGTACTGGGTTTGTAAACGGATGTTTTCATACACTTTTGCAGTTGCTAAATGCTGTTGCCTTTTACTCAAATTCATCAAGACTTCTGATTCCTCGTTCACTGAGGAGGCATCCAAAATAAAATAATAAAACAACGTTTTCTCCACAAATTCAAGGTAACACAGGGTGAGTAATTGATTCTTTTACATAAATCCTAACCTCAGTCCAATACAGAGTGCTCCAGTGATGATGTTTTTCTATCGGCAGACATGGAAGTCAGTGTCAGCCATAAAGTTTTATATTTTCATCATAACATGGATCACAGTGCATGTGTCCCCGTAAAATTATAAGGAAGGCTTGATTTCTACACCACTATATCCTGCTGGCTTTTCAGACTGTGTGTCGTGTCCTGAGGTTCTCCAAACAAGGGGGTAGGTCTGTCTGTTAGCTGGCAGTTCGTTTACACACCAGTAAGAGTTGAACACTGTTAGTGGGATACTACTAACACCCATATTAGGATTGTCATAACCAGTGCAGTGATAATGGGTAACACTAGTGGGTGATTTCATCATCACAACGCTGTAGGGTTATCGGCTGATTGCACCAGTTAGCAGCAGTCAAACTAGAGGCCACAGAGTTTTCAGTGTCTGCAGTGAAATCAAACTGTACTCTGCGTGTGTGTGTGTGTGTGTGTGTGTGTGTAAACTCGGGGGAGGGCAGAGTACAGAGCTACAAATCTCCGCTGCCACACTCAAGCCTGGAGGCCAGTACTGTAGTAACCAAGGCTGAACCTGCTAAAACACATACAAACACACTTACACACTCAAAGTCGACAAATCGTCTCGCCAGCGGCGCAGATCTGTGTGTGTGTGTGTGTGTGTGTGTGTGTGTGTGTGTGTGCCTGTATGTGTGGATGTGTTTGTGTGCGTAACCCAGGTTAAAAGAAACAGCACGAATCCCTGCAGTCACAATTACACAACAACCAGAAAACATGCACACACAAACACACTCATTAAAATTCAAGCACCATGTTTAAGCCAACAACACAAGAAGCAAATAGAGAATACAGACTTACCTGTTGTACCATCAGTGGGGAAAAAATGGATCAGGGAGGACATGAAAGGGAAACAGCAAAAATAATAAGTTAAGTCGTAAACTGATATTGTGCACTAAAGATGTTTGTCTAATACACACACATACACAAACACACAACACACACACACGGTCATGTTCTGTGCACTCGCACATGCTCACAAAATCACTGCATGGACACAGAGAATGTGTTTTTCTATCCAACCACCATCTGGCACAAAGATGTTTTTTTTATTTCTTGCTTTTCATTCTAACATCAAATTATAAAATGCAAACTGCAATAATGTGCACACACACACATTCCTGTATCTCTGTGAGGACCCTCATTGACAAATGCATTCCCTAGCCCCTCATCCAAACCCTGACCTAAACCTAAACCTAACTGTAACCTGAACCCCAAAACCAAGTCTTAATCCTCAAACAGGCCTATGAAGAAGTGACGATCGACCAAAATGTCCTCACTTTCCAAAATGTCCTCACTGTGTTGCTATAATACGTATTTTGGTCCTCACTATGTAGCATGTACAAGTACACAAATACACACACACAAATGGCACATTCATGTTTCATGGGGGCTGTGATCAAATCTGTGATTGTACCCTGGAAGAGGCTGTAGCCAAAGTTATTAGTAATCAGACCAGACCCTGCTGTATTTAACCAGCATTTTCTTTGCCTCTGTCAAAAACCTCATGTCAAGGAAAAGTGTATTTAACACGCACTAAATACTGTACCCACTCCTTCACAAAATGTTGACTTTTACTTCGACCTTCACTGCAAAAGTATGAAATTAGGCCAGCCTTAAAATCTGAGTCAGGAATATCACAGTCGGGAAATTCTGACCCTTTCTCGCTCCCTCGCTGAGTGTCCTTGTTAAACCAGGACGGAGGAGGAAGTGTAAGAAATGTGAATAAGGCACACACATAAACATCCATACACACACAGAGAGCAGTCAGTTAAGGTACTGCCTTTTAAACTTCGAGACACAAATCTGAAAGTGCAAGTGCCCTAAAATGGCACACTTACATTCAAGTGACAAAGCCCTAAAGTAACTATAGTAATTATGATGGAAACAAACTATTTCCAAGCATGTCTTTTAAAGCATGACCATGATTGTTCTCCAATCCTAACCACATGTTCATTACTGTAACCATGATGAAGAAGGACTCCTAATTTTAACCATAGTAATAAATTTAATCCAAACTACAATCTTTTCCTACACCTAGCTAAGTAATTTTATTGCCTAAATCTCACCAAACCCTAATCGTAGCATCACAGTTGTATTTTCAACAAGGATTTGTAATAGTATTGGAAGACAAATGATTTTGTCCTGCCAATAGAGGTGTCAAATCAGAAAACACATCTATGTGCTATTCTACTGTATGTGTCATGGACAAACAATATATTTTCTTGTTTAATTTGCAGGACGGCTACTGTGGCAAAAATAATAAAAGCACAATACAACCCAATCACATACAACACATCTGTCTAGTGTTGTAGTGATGCTATCAAGGGGAGAAACCCAACACTCCCACTTACCCCGCGCATTGACTACAAATCCAGTTTTATCCCATGGCAAATATCAGATTGGCTGGGTTTGAACAGGTGAAACTCTATCATGACAAATATCCTTTTCCCTCCTGTTTTGTTTTAGCAAATGAGCCAATCATTTAGCCTGACATCACCACACCAATTAAAAAATGTGACTTTGTCTGGAACCTCTCAGTTCCTTTTTGATTTTCAAGGGGTGTTATCAAGATGCTTCTGGATGCAATTAGAGAGAACTACAACTAATCAGGGCAACAAAACATGATGTAGCACTGAGCAATGAACAAATGAAACTGTTGCGAAAGTTCAGTCAGGAAGACAATACTTTTCATGCTCAGGCTGTAGGTTTCTTTCTCACCCTGCCATTCATTCCTTGCAAGCATGCTCACTCACTCTCTCTTGGTGTCATTGCCCGGGTCTGTCAATTGAGTCATCAGCTGATTCACAATGAACCAATAGCACAGCGACACACCTTCTCTGTCAGCCTATCATCGCACTGTGCTTCATTTCAAATATGGTTCTTTCTGTGCTGTAGTTCTTTCTTGCTGCAGTCATGCCTGCCCTCTAACTCCCCATCACCACCTAGTCTTTACAGATTCATCAGCCTCAGCAGTCAGCAGCCTTGGAGTCATCAGCCAAGACAAGACTTCTGTTAAATCCTAATCAGCACAAATCATCTGTTAATCTGTGCACTCATATTCTGTATTAGATATTATCTTTACTTCATTCCTCACAGACTGCAATGTGCAGAGATGAGTTTTGATGGTGGAGCATCAGTATATCTGTTAATGAGTGCTGCGGTTTTTGCCATCAGAATTTGAAAACAGCACTTCTACAGAAAGGCCCACATGCAGCCATCTCTGTTGTTTATGAAAATGCCTCAATGGCACTCCTCTTCACTACGCTAGGTTTATTCACCATGGAGTCTGTGGCACGTGGGTGTCAAAGCCAAAAATGAAGTTATCACATATTTTGCACAAAGGACCCACAAGTTGTCATTGTATCAAACCCCTCATGTTGGATAAATGTAATTGGTCCGACCAGCGGCCAGGTTGGGTGGAAATCTGTTTAAACGGGAGGGGAACCAGCTGCGTCTGACAGAGCAAATAAAACATGAGCTTGCAGACTGGTCTGGTTCCCAGGCTACGCATCATCATTTTTCTGCCAGACTGGAGCAACCATGAAATATGTGACTTTGGTCCCGTCAAACCAGCTTTCAGCAGACCAGCTCAAAGCCTCACGAAACCAGTCTCCCCAGAGATCCTAAAGTCGTCATGGCAAAGCAATACAGTTCCTGTGTCCCAGGAAGTGAAACAACTGAAGCTCGGCTGACAGAATGTCAGCTCTGGCAAATACCATGCTGGGTGCCATATGGGCACACACAAATACAGGCATAAAAAAAGTACATTCACTGGAAGTAAGCTGCAAAAAAACTCTCACCCACTCTCTCTTGCTGAAAAGCCAGACAGAGAAAGTCAGAGTGGGATGATATTGGCTGTTTCCATCTAAATGTCAGAGCTCTCACCATGAAAAGTTGAAATATAAAGGTAAAAACTCATACGAATAAAGGGTTGTGAACTGTTTGTGTGTGTGTGTGTGTGTGTGTGTGTGTGTGTGTGTGTGTGTTATTATCCCTGCATGTGCAAGTAGTTTACAGTTTTGTTGATTACTTAAAATGCAATCAACTGAAGATCATTAAACAGACCACTTTTTCAGAGTTTATGAAATGTCAGGCTGATATTACTGTGTATTAGGTTTATTAATGCAACTGTAGATGTGTGCGTGTTTGTGAATCCTTAATTACTTCTGCTCAAATTAAAACCCTATCAATACTGCATTTTAGGGCCCCTTTCCAATATATATAAACAAGTTAAAGATATTTTGGCCAATGTTTCCTTTTAACATAATCACAAAGCATAAACAAGATGTTCTGGCAAGGATCCCTCACATTTTACTGTTTAACAATTAACTTTACGATCAGAGTGTACGCTCACAGTAAATACAGTGTAACAGCTAATTTTGCACAGTATACTTTAGTGGAAATTAAGTGATAATAAAGAATGAATAACAACTTATATACGCAGTAAATATTCAGTTTAATTACTTTGAATAACACTTAAGGGTAGGTTCAGATTTTTACAAGCATGCCTTTAAACAACACTCACACCCGCATACAGCATGTACAATAAAAGAGTCACTGGTTGCTGTGATTTATATTCTGTACCTCTTCCATTAGACTTATGCTACAAAAAGTTCACTCATGGGGCTTTCACATCAGGGACCAGATCAGATCAGACCAGATCACTGAAAATGCCTGGAGTATGGTTCATGTGTATTCCATTACGATACGCATCAGGTGTTAACACCAACTGTGCCAAAACACTTAGGTTAGCTATTTAACATGAATAAAATGAGTTTTTAACTGGTTATGAAACAGTCCCAATGAATACTGATGCCTCTATATATGATGGCAGCGCAGCCCGCCACAGACAGACCCTGATCCAGTTTCACTGCCACCTTTGACCTGCGGAGCTTTGGTGGGAGACAGAAAGCTCCGACAACAGCAGCTCCTTCTCTTGCCAGGAGCAGAGCGTCGCCTCACTGCTCAGCTGGTCCCCACTGATGACTGTCCACAGGGAAGCAGTGTCTGTCTACAGTGTCCTTTTCTACACTCCAGCACAACATTTCAACATCATTACTAATGTAAAGGCAGAATGGCAGGGGAGTTGGGGGAGGGGGGCGGCAGTTGCACTAGGGCAGGGTATGAATCAATCGTACCTGGTATGAAAACGCTCTCAAACTTGCAATAACTGATTTTTTGGCAACCTGGGTGCAGCAAAAATAAGCTGAGAGCACAACACAGACATAGAGTATTACCACCTTATAAGCTGATAAACAAAATGGAGCCACAAAACATATTTGGGCCTTATAATGACGGTAACAAAGCCTATAAGTCTAAATTTGCGTATCAACATTATTAACAAGTCTAAATCATTATTCATTAATGTGTTTTACAACAGGGTGGCTTCTCTGCAGTGGGCCATTTATGATTGTTTGGTATTTAAACTTTGCTGCATTGGTAGCAAAAGCAAACATATCAGTCCGTGCACTATGAAATTCTCTATTTTCCTCTGAGACTTTCATTGGATTTGGAATCCAAAGCTAGCCTAGCTCAGGAGACTCACGACAAACCACTACTACTGAGGTTTGGCGCATATTTTAGTTGACAAAATGTAGATGTAAAAATACAAAGAATTATTTGTCGTACAGGCTACACAGTTTTACAATTGGAGAATGTAAGAATCACTTTAGGCCTGCAAAAATGATGAATGAAAATTGACATGTCAAAGATGCAGAGAGGCACTGGAGAGAGGCTATAAAGTCGCAGGTTGCCTACCCCTGTTCTGGCTACATGATTCTTCTAATGGCAACAGTTAAAATAGTGCCATTCAGTCCATCCTAGTTTAACTTCTAGCCAATTATCTTTAATCTTTTGTCCAAAATAGTGGGCCTGACCTTAACCCATTCAGTGCTCTCATTTGGATGACTGCCTCTTTCTCTATCTTTCTCTTTATCCCAAAAGACTATAATCACCTCTTCACCACTTTACAGGCTACAAGAGTGATCCTGACAAGATGGAAATCTCCTGCACCCCTGTCTTATACTCACTGGATTTGGGACATGCTGTATTTTCTTAAGTTGGAGAAAGTAAGACTCTCTAAGGAGGGTCCACTGAATTTGTCAAGGTCTGGGCCCCCTTCTCAAGCATATCAAGAACACTCATTTTTTAGATGGTGCAACCTTTTAATTGTCCAGGGGTAAGGTGTGGCAGTGTGAGTTTGTTTTGTTTTGTTTTAATGAGTAGTACAACATTAATTTGCTTTTGAACTTCCTCACTGGGTCGCTGCCCACTTCTATATGAAAAGACATGTCTTTGTTGCTTGATGGCACATCATAAAAGGCGCTTGTATTTGTCTTTGATACAAATGGTATATAATCCTGCAAACAGGATAACAAAAGGTTTTAAAAAATGGCACCATCCAAAGTGAAGCCATGTGTGTTAGTTTTGGCAGGGATGGACCAGTTTTATCTGTAAGTTCCAGATAAAAGAAGCTCCCAGTATTGATCAGCAGCATCCAAGCTCACCTTATTAACCAACTCAAGTCACTGGGAATGTGCCAAAGGCTGGTGCATCTCAAGGTTGTAAGTGTACACACACACGCACACACACACACAAACCAAAGGCAGACAGAGAGAAGAGGGGAGGTTTAAAGAGATGGACCGTATTCCATGTGGACTGCTGGGTGTGTGGCTCATTACAATGTGATTGAAGCTGCAGCTCAGAGGCTGACTCAGCTGAGTTTAATTAAAGCTGTCAAACAATTCTTGTGTCACTCTCCAACATGCATATGCATAAATATATTCATTTTCACACCCACACCCATCTCACTCTGTCTCTCTCCCATCAATTGAAGCCTGACATTCGCATAATCAATCTGCCTTTATTCATCCCGGAGACATGACTAGTCATTTGGCTTCACTATTCTTCCCATGTCTTTCCCCCGCCCACTGCTCCATCACTGGGACAGCCGTTGTCAACACATTAAACGTGCCCATATCACTGCAACCGTACAGGAATGGGAGATGGAGAGAGACAGAGGAGAGGGGTGAAGGAGTCAAGAAAATGAGGGAGGTGAGTCCATCGCTCTGGTTGTTATTAAGTGGGAGGGCCTGCAGTCATCAGGAAACACGACCTGCATGGCCGTAGCTATCACTGAAGACACGGAGCACCAGACCTCGTGTCATTGTTCCCACAAAAATTAAATTGAACTGCTTCAAAACTAGAATAAGGAGCTGTTTTACCACTCAGTCTGCCACTTATATCTACCTGCTACTCTGCCACATACATATCAAGACTGGTGAACTCATACATGCCTATTAGAGCGACAGAGATCAGGTGAATTCTGTCTGTACGGATTTTGATGTGTAAGATAATGTTACAACATATTGTTATACATGTCTGACTTTGTCATTCTCCTGTAGCTGCACTGCCTCTGTACCAACACAGCGGTCTTACTGAAATGAGACTTTTTCGCCTCATGTAACCAAGCGCCGCTCTCAGTTTGATATCTTTCTGCTGAAGCATTACATACAAATACAATTTAAATATGTGCTGTTAATTTAATTTTGTTTTGGATGACAGCACATGGAGATTGAGTTGGCAAGAGTCCTCTGGGATATTAATTGAACACAACTAAAACCTGTATGCCAAGTACGGAATCAAGTATTTTTACCCTTAAGAAAGCACTGAAAGATTGGATGCTAATGAAAGACAAGCCTGCGTGTAGTTTCATCACTCCTTTGTTCTGGAAATGTTTGCAGCACGCACCAGAGGTTGTTTGTGCATGTGTGTTTGTGAGCGCTGTGCGCTCTCATGGCATTACTGGGTGTCATTTACAGTCAGCTCATTTAGATGACATGTTGGCACCGCTCATGGACCTCGTAGCACAGAATCCCGTGATGACATTACAATCTCAGGCACATACAGCATATTACAGGACAGGGTGCATCTTGTGCGTGTAGTTGCCAAGCGTTGTCGATTTTAATTACCAGTCAACACCAGGGTTTAATTACTTTGCTTTGAAGTCCCAGTGAGATGGAAGAGAGAGCGTCTTTGGTGTCTGTACCATGACGTATTTTCCGACGAATATTTGGACAGTTTCAGTTACAAGAGGGATATAAAACATAACCTTCCAATTTGATTGGGCTGACAAAAAAGTGTGTGACCTTGGAGTTTAGTGCAGTTTAGTTGGCTCCACACACACCTCCCTCACTTGGGGCACCATTTTGCTGTGGTTTCCCAATACATTGTAGTCCCAACCAATCAAATACCCCCACTTTGTCAGTGGACCTACACCTCTAAATATGATGCGCTACGTATCCTCTTGTCGCTGTTTTCGAAGTTCAGGGATGGTGTGTCAATCTGCGCTTGTTACATGCATTGTTTTTTTAAAAATACACTTCTGTTTTCAATGGAAATGTACAGCTAATGCTCGTTACATGCATACAGTGTTTTTCAAAATACACTTACAACAAAAGTAAAACACTTTGCTTTTAGGTTGATTTCCTTAGGTTTAGGCAACAAAAGTCCATGGTTAGGCTTAGAAAAAAACTTCACAGTATGGCTTTAAATTCACATGGGAAACAAACACTGGGCTGTAGGGTAAAAGTCCAGAGTTTGTTTGACCCATCCAGCACCCTTCCTGTACAGACTTCCCTGCTCTTTATATTAACGTAGTAGTCAGCAGCATTACAAACTGATGCCGCCCGATGCATATTATACCACTGAGAAGGATGCCTCTGTGCATCTGTGCCTGACGCCAACGTCCCCTGACAAAGCCGTTGTATTTGATCGCTTGCTGCCCCTAAAACGGACGTTACCGGTGCATATCATACCGCCATGAAAGCTGCCACTGTGTGTTTGTGTCTGACCCTGACATCACTGACAAAGTTGTACAACATGTTTCCTTGTTTGTGAAACGGTGAACAAACAGGCTTTACGGTCTGTTTTCTTGTGGGTGGTGGGTGTTAACCAAATCAGCAGCGATTTGCAAATAAACAAATAAACCCCGCTATATTACAAGGCAGTGTATTTGCAGAACAAAACAAGGTGGTTAATGCACCAACATTTCCATCTAAATATAAGTTTCGGTACGTTTTGTCTGGGCTGAAAGCTCCCCTGTTGTTAGATCAGGAGGAGGACGAGGGAGAAGCGAATGAATTAGACCTCTGCCACATTCTTGTGGAAATGAAAACAAAGGTTTACCCACTGGTATCCAAACACACATCTCTTTTTATCTCTCTCCATATTGCTCTGTTAGCTATAACCCACAAACGGCGAAGTGCAGTTTTATATAACCAGTGCGGCTAGCCAATCGCTCAGTCATATTTGATAAAAATGAACTTTTAGAAATGAGTGCAGAATGAGTCATCAAACATTTGAAATCATTTTACCTGGATTTCCAGAAAGTGAGAAGACAGAGATTCTGATGTTAAAATACTCTAATACTAATTTTTTTTTCATATATGTGGCATATACTAAAAGATATAAACATTTGACACAGGGAAACAAGATTAAAACTTTGAAATGTGTTGTTTATTTCATTGGGGTTAGGTCTAGACAATTTAATGACCACATCATTTTTTGTGCATTAAGATTTTAAAATT
Organism: Epinephelus moara; assembly: GCF_006386435.1. Taxonomy (NCBI): domain Eukaryota; kingdom Metazoa; phylum Chordata; class Actinopteri; order Perciformes; family Serranidae; genus Epinephelus; species Epinephelus moara. The sequence goes on from NC_065509.1 coordinate 21,706,237, forward strand.
AAAATCTTGTTTTGCATCAAGAAACATATACAAATGTGATGGAGTTTTAATGGTTTCACAGGGAAAAGAGTGCGCAACAATAAAAGGGCAACATCCCAGTCAAAGTCCATCTGATCTGACCGAAGATGAACTCGAAAGACTGCTTCAGCAACGGTGCAGAAATAGGTTTTTTGTCCAGTTAGTAACTGTGATATTTCAGTTTGATTTAAAGCCTTGCTGAATGGTGCTTTGTGTGCGAACAATGACAGAAATCCTTGTCGGAGTATCTCATTTTATTAATCCTACTTTATACATTCATTTAACTGTTATAAAAAAGGATGATTTTATTCAGTCAGGTAAGCACTCTTCTATATCTACTCCTACATCAAGTCATTTTGTAATTGTAATAATTACCAAATGACTTTTAAATTAGACTTTCTCCTTCAAACCTGTATCAATGTGTTCAAAATCAAAAAGTTAAAATAGGATACAAGGGATAAAAACACCATCTGGCTTAAATCTGGTTACGCGTATCTCTCTGGATTTGAAAGTCAGCCTGAAACAGGACGTCCAGCCAGCTGTTACTCTGACAACACTGCGGCATCTGACTGTTGTGTAGTGCCAAAGAAAATGGATGCATAGTTGGCAGCGATGGGCTAAAACTAACTTCAGTACCACCACCATCACCCAGATCAGCAGCAGTCCATCTATCTGAGAGGTTAAAGTAGAACACTGTGTCCGATGCTGTTTTTATCCACTTGAACTTTTCATTTCTGACCCGCAACACAGAGCTGTATGACTCACTCACCCCGCTCTGACAGCAGAAGCACACTAGCGTAGAGACCAACAATAAACTGGACTCTTCTCCATTAAGAGCGGTCAGCAACAACATGGTGCTGAAAATACACTGCCTGGATTATAGCTGGGAGTGTAAATACTCATTTCTACCCTGTCACCCAGGGAGAACATTCATTATACCAGGGGAGATTTGACGCAATTCAGAATTCAGATTTTTTATTCTACCAGAATTTTAGGCATTTTGTTTTCAGCCAGGCTACGGGTATGAAATTGTGGATGGCATTGCTGGTTGTTCAGTTGGTAACCACTTTGGTCCATACATGTGTGAACAGCTACTGGAAAGCATGATATTTGGTACAGTCATTCATGCCCCCTGTGAGTTAACGATGGTCGTTCTGGCGTGAAGTTTCCTGACTGTCAGGTCACTGGGTCAAGGATCCTACTAAGATCCAACCAGAGTTATGGTGGCCAGACATCTTCATATACCTTGTGGAAAAACCCAGTGTCTATACGAAAGAATAACTCCAGACACACAAATCTCTCGATGCATACAGTTTTGTATTTTGTGGTCATGTCCAGGACGTGAGATTTGACACTGAGATTTGTCAAATGATTTTTGTTTATTACATACGGACGTGCTACCGAGCCAGCAACAAGGACATAAATCAAAGCTATATAAGACATAAACAACTCAAACAACTGTATACTGACAGCAAATTGCACTTCATGGTTCAGTTAGTATGAAGTTCTTTTCATTGTTCCATGTATTTTAGAACAATGCAAATACTGCTGCCAGTAGGTGTATGTGAATAAAGGCCTAAATATTGTTTTATGCTGTAACTGTAGGGCTCTATGAAATGCATATGTGAATATTATGTAGATTGCTTGTTTACATCAAATTCTAGCAACCATAAAGGTCTTTGTTTAGCTTCAAACGGCGTCCTTGGCGATGGATTTCTTTAGAAATGAAGGTTATCCTTTTTGTATTCCTGTTCTGACAGCCAACGGCACAACAAGACATTTTATTTCGAATATCTCAACCCTTTCTCTCCAGTTTCCACTGTTTTTCTGCCACCACGATCCAACTGACGTAACTGTGATGTCCACTCCAGATTGGTCTATAATGACAGAATACTTGCAAAACTAAAGACATTCCATTCAGCCTCAGCTGTAGTTCATGTTGAGTGTAACTGGCAAATGTTAGCATGCTAACATGGTAGACAATGTGTTAGCATTTAGCGCAGGGAACAAATGTGCCTTCGACCAGCCTCACAGCACTCACAGAGATCACGCAAGGATGTTGCTATAGGGCTGAAATGAAGTCCAATCTTTATGGGCCTTTGCATTTTTATACAGAACCAAACAACAGCGACATCATGTGCCAGCATTGGAAACAACGTCAGCCTCTAGTGTGACATCATATCAACATATGCATCAGCAGCGCGTTCTAAACCGTAACAATGGCATTGACATGGCAATCATTTAGGGTCCCTGTTATACAGCGGCTGACCTTGTCCTCTGCTCAGAGGGTAAGAGGCTCCAGGACCAGATTGTTTTCCCAATTTGCAGACTTTTTGCTGCTCTCCTTCTTCTTCTTTGAGTTAGCTGCTAACTGCTATCGGCTAGTTTTTAAATCTCCTACGGTGGGTTGCACACAAACACCAAAACGTCACACCAGTGCAGACCATGATCATATCCTGCTGGCTGTCCTGTTTATACAGATGACGTTTCGGTGCTGTTACTACTTACAATGCCAACTTAAAGGCGAGACAACTCATTCCCCACATTCCACAATAGTACCTTTTATGGAAGAGCTGATGAGAAAACAGACAAGTATGTAATATGAGGAGAGAGACAAATAGAAGCAGGAAAAGAACAAAGGCTGTTGTACTACTATGACACACTTCTGAGACCATTAGGCCATGAGAAGTGTTAATACAAACAACTCTTCACAGGAAAAAGCTGCAGTCAGTTCAGTTTCACTTAGTTTCCAAGAGGTCTTTCGGAGAAACAACGCTGTCTAACTACATTATCCAAAGGGCTATTGGTTTAACTGTCCTCACACTCATGCAGAGAGTCCATGACTTTACATGCAGTATTCATTCAACCCCTCAGGGCTTGACTATTCGTTGCCATTACCTGCAATTCCCTAGAGTTTGTGTGTCATAAACAAGAGTGCAGCGGGGAGTTATTTAGCTGCAGAAAACTACAAAATGATGCAGTGAGGAATATGGAAAGGCACTAAAAGCTACAAGGAGCCGATCTGCCACATCTCTGTGTCAATCTCTCCCTCCCCTCCTCTCTCCCTCTCTCCCAGGAGCATCACATGAGCTGCAGCAGCAGACACCTCCTGAATTATTGAAGCAGACAAGACATCTCTCAAACACACACACACTCACACACACAAACAGTAACTGTATCCCTTGTCCTTGGGGGGAAAATTAGATAATGACCAATTCAATCTGACATGGTTTTAGAGACCATAAACATCAGAGTGGGAGAAAGTGAGGGAGGAAGAGGAGAGAGGCTGACACTGATCAAAAGGAGAGCTTGGGAGGTGTGAAAAAGAGAAACAGACTGCCCATGATTTATTTCACACTGTGACACTCAGGGTTGTAGAGGCTACTTTCAAATGTGATCTGTGCAAGGCTTGTGTATAAACTCCACTGCATTACATAATTGATTAGGCTGCCTCCGAAACACTAGCCCGTCAATTTATTCCGAAGAACGATATGTAATTTGAATGCTGTTAGTATGATCAGCTACCACGACAGGCAGAGCAATGATTGCGTCCATCATCTCAATAACAACTACTGTGATTACAGGGAACAAGCAGAGGCAGACACGTATTATCAATCAAAGCAAAAGATAGAACCTCATTACATGGTAGTGAAAAGAGGGAAATGTTGGTCACACTGTGGCAGCTACATATTGCGAGATAAAAGATGATTATTATGAAAGAACAGTAAAATGAACAACACTGATAAATATCTGTGTCTGAGGTTCACATCCCTACTGATTAACTCTTATCTGTTATGATGTTTACATTTTTGGTTTATGTTGAATTGGATTGGTTTCAGCGCCTCTTAAAACTCTGGACAAAAAGCATTTTTATCACTATAGGATGCTGAAGGAATACAATTAACTGATCTTTGGACATTATGTTTTTTAAATTTGTGCCTTGTTTATAAAATTTTAAATGGTTTGGGTTCCTCCTCCACTGCATGATTTTGTGTATGCTCGCTCAGTTCGGAGCAGCAGCTCTGTTCAGCATTATACTCACCGACCTTGAATTCAGTTTTATGGTCTTCATGACATGCTATTTTTTGACAGACATGCACTTGTGATGTGTTATTGTGTGTAGCTTTTTACTGTGTGTCTTGTGTGTTCTCTTTTGTATCACGTAGTATGATTTTAATCTGCACTGTTTGTTGATGGGCATTGAAATGTCAAAAAACGTTTTACATGTTACATGTTTTGTTGAGCTGTGTACTAACAGTATCCCAAACATTTTCAACAATGTTCCAACCCAGAGAAATCTGTCATTTTAATCAGTGACCTAGGAAGTGTCATTTGGTTGCTGTCACCTGTCTATGGCGTCATATTGAAGCTAGAAGCTGTAATAAGTTGACATTTTATACAGTTTTAAGCCACATTTTTACAACACACTTTTTAGATATTGGCCGTTTTTAACTCTTTCCCCAACACTGATGAGATTGTCCGTCATTTATGACCCAAAGTTCCCCGCCATTGACGAGATTTTTCAGCAATCCGTGATTTCACTGTTGTAAGCTAGGGGGCGCTGTTACACATCTTGTACAACAGAACAGCACTGCGGTGTCCAAACACAAACGAAGAAGAAGATGCGCTGGAAACTGGAAGAAGATGATTACAGAAATGTAGCCTCTTGTAAACTGCACAAAAATGCCAGTGCCAATGGAAAATTTACGGTTGCACAAGTGGTTGAGATGTTGATAGTCTCCGACTTCCTCGAATTCTTGCTTTGATCAACATTCTGAATCCGGTCAACATTCTGAGAGGTCCCTTCTTTAGTTTCATGTATATAATGTTTACACATTTATAGAACAAATTATTATGTGGGTCTTGAAAGATTAGTGAATATGATAAAAAAAATGCTGGAGGTGGCTGGCAACTTAAAAATAATAATCTGGTGGGCAAAGTTTTAACTATATGTTTTAATCGGATAAAAGATTTTAGTCATCAGACGTTTGAATTTTAAGTTACTGGAGAAATAGGCTGAGCAAACTTTAGTGGCAGCTCGGTTCCAGATCTTGTCATGTTAAACAGCTTTGGAGAAACACTGAATTTTAATGTGACACTGCTTTATTCTGTGTTTTCACTGGTTTAAATCACTGGGTACACTGGTTTTGGAGAGGAAGAGACTTCTGTGGATTATTCGGCTTCCACTAAAACTTCCTGAAAAGCAACACAGACGGAATCCTAACCAGGAGAAACTGACTGCACTTAATGTTTAGTGCTAGTTAGCAAATATTTACAGGCTAACATGCTAAGCTAAGATAGTGAACAGGGCAAACATCTTAACCTGCTAAACATCGTCATGATAGCTTTGTCACTGTGTTGCATGTTAATGTGCTGAAGGCAGCTGAAAGCGCAGAAAAGAGTCAAGAAACAAAACACCTCATCAAAGGACGATGTGATGGAGATAAAGGAAATAAAAAAGCAGAGACTGATCAACAAGATTCTCATGTGCCAAATTGTTATGTGCTTATGTCCAAGCATCACTATGCCAAATCATCTACATCCAAAAATACCCCTTAAAAAATGACACTATGTTCATCTACTGTATACAATTACAAATTTTTATTTCAGATGTCCACTGGGTTCATTTTCAGGGTCACTGTCCAAAGCAAAGACCTCACACTCCCAACACAACAACACTACCACTGTGCCATCAGGGACTTCCTATTCAGTAACAAGCAGGCAAACAAGGCCGCTGTGGCTCATCTCCACCTAAAGATTCAACTTATAAAACAGATTACAAAACGACGATTCAAACACTGAAGGGATGTAAAGGGGAGCCAAACCCGCAGGAAGAAACATCTGATCATGCAGTACAGCTAGAGCACAATGGAGGTGACAGCTTCATTAATGGCGACAGAAACACACACAAAGACGTACAAAACTAGTCTGACATACAGAGTACACGTCTCTATTTTCACTGACACACAGACATGATGATCAAAACAAGCTATGCATGCTTTATGCACAAAACTATACACAATTCTGTTCACATGCAAGTTTTGTTTCTACACACACACACACACTGATATCCTCCCCTTCCATCAAAACCAGCTTTCACAGATGTGAGTTAAAACCCTGCAATATCACAGACATATGTTGACAGAAAGCTGGCTGCCTGTCATTAGTATAATGTAGACTTCCTAACAACGACAGCAGACATGCATGAAAATGAAATATGGTGAAAATTTAGCAAAAACAGCTTGAAGCCATATGGATCACTACTGCATGCAGGGTAATGGCACATTATTAACACTGGGAATTCAATTTAAAATGAATCTGTTTTAGTGCTGAAATCATTGGTCCAATAATCAATCAGATGATTGACAGGCAATTATTCACAAATAGTTTTTTTAATTGAATTGTTCATATCAACTTTTACTGTTTCTGAAATATGAGAATATAAAACCTTTCTCAGTTTAACATCACTGTAAACTGAATATCTTTGTCTATGGAACTGTTGTTCAGACGAAACAAGACAAATTTTACGTGCCAACTCTTTTTCACTATTTTTAAGACTTTGCATACAAAAGGTTTAAATTTATTTTTTAAAAGTCAACTATTAATCAACAGTCATGGGTTGCAGCCCCATTACAGTTATGCTGAAGTTAGTTTGCAATTATATTAGATCCTTAGCAGAATATCTCAGCCTGAGTCAGTGTCTTCGTTTAAGTCTCTTCTAAAAACATGCTTCAAAAGAAGAGTTTTTCTGAGCTGTCTGTCTATTACATTGCTTTGTCATTGATTTTATTCCCCATTTATTATCTTGATTTTAGTTCTGGCCTCCTTTATTTGATCTTTTACTTTGGTGTCATTTTATGACATTTAAGTTTGTTTCACACTCCTTGTGTTTTAAATGTGTTTAGTTTTTGAGCAGCACATCATAACTGTGTTTTAAAAGGTGCTATATTAATAAAGCTTCCATCCATCTTCTAACCGCTTCATCCTCTTGAGGGTCGCGGGGGGGCTGGAGCCTATCCCAGCTGACATTGGGCGAGAGGCAGGGTACACCCTGGACAGGTCGCCAGACTATCGCAGGGCTGACACATAGAGACAGACAACCATTCACACGCACATTCACACCTATGGACAANAGTTATCAATTAACCTAGTCCCCAATCTGCATGTCTTTGGACTGTGGGAGAAAGCCGGAGTGCCCGGAGAGAACCCACACTGACACGGGGAGAACATGCAAACTCCGCACAGAAGGGCTCCCACACCCGGGATTGAACCGGGAACCCTCTTGCTGTTAGGCCACCATACCACCGTGCTGCCCTAAATAAAGCTTCTTCTTCTCATTATTATTATTATCATAGAAATAGAATGACAGTAGAACGCACATTCCCATTCAAATCAGCGTAGCAGGATGGTCAAAGGGACGGCCAATTCTATGTGTACGGTTGCCATTGCAACAGTTGTAGCAGCAGTCCCTTAGGTCACTGAGATGAGGTTTTTCTGTAACAACCAAATGAGCAGTGGAATAGTATATTTTCAAATAAGAAATTATATGTTATTACCTTAACTATCATTTCCCAGTTTATTTTGTTGTCATTAATGCATGTTTGTTGGAACTTGATGTATTGTTGCTATAGCTGCCTCCAAAGAGCAAGTGAGGACCGCTCTTCAGTGGAAAGCTGAGAGACAGAGACAGACGGCGGAGATAAACACCGTGCAGATTGGCATATTTTTCATCTAATTGGGTGTGGTGGTGATTTATGTTGACCACGCCAGAGTTGGTGATTGTTGGAACAGTGGACTAACTAACATGACTAACTAGACTGTTTGTTTTCCGATGAGTTAACAGGTCTACTCAGCTGATGTTTGTCTTAGTTTGGTGAAAGATAGGAACTTGGATTGGTGTACGGTGGTACGTTTTGTTTAGTAAGGGAAATAGGTGTAAGAATAGGCCAAAACAGAGTTCTCAGACAAGTGACACACTTTACAGCCACACTGTTGTGTGTTGTCATATCTAACAACAATCATTGTTTTCTTTTGTACTATTTAAATGACCATGTTAAACAGTATCAATATCTTTGTAGTTATTGTATTTCTGTGATCTCAGCAGAGAACAAGAATACTGTAGGTAGGATTAGAATGTTAGTTTTTGTAGTTTAGCATGTTAGCATGCTAACATTTGCTAATTAACTCTAAATACTAAGCACAGCTGAGGCTGATGGGAACATCATTGCAGGTATTTAGCCATAATGCAAAGTTTGGGGGGGGGAAAACTGACCTGGTGAAGGCACTATATGAAAAGTGATAACCTTAACTTTTCATATATCACCTTCCGCAGGTCAAAACTTTATTTAAAGTTGTTACAATTTATCCTGGAGATCCTGTCTGTAGCAATCTATCCATTAGTTTTATCACAGCAAAACCCCAAAATGTCAACCTCATGGTGGTGTGAGTAGAGTAGTCAGAAAAAGTCAAATTCATTGGGAATCATCTTGAGACCATAAATGTCTGTACAAAAGTTCATGGCAATCCATCCTATAGTTTAAGGACCAACAGACCGACGATCTCTATAATGTATTACCACTAGCATGGCTAAAAGGCCAATATGCTGCACCTGTTCATTGATCCGAAACATTGTACGCAATGATCTGACACATCCAGAGATATTAAAATGGTATCTACCTCAATGGCAAATTCTTTAAAGGTAAACAAATGTATTAAATCTCATGGTACTGACCGTCATGTCACCTGACTGACAAGGTAATAATGCTGGTGGCTAAATACAAGTATCAGTTTGGTACGTGCAGTAAAGGTGATCCGATGCAATCCCGCCTCTAAGAATAGAAACAGGATTTTCTACGCTTCAGTGTGGAGCTAACAACGGTAAAAAATATCTGCCTCCTAATAGAATATTGGTCAAAGAAAAAGATCCACATCCAGAAAAAGTAGTGGAGTATTTTCCAATGGTCCGAGGGTGGTTTCTCTGTTTTGGTAAATATTTAGACACGAGCTGCAAATCAGACAGCATCTCTTCAAAAGAATCAACAGCTTAGCAGGAGCGCTTCATATCAGCGCCAAATAGACCGGCAGAAAGACAATCCCCACAGAGAGAGAGAGGGAGAGAGAGAGAGAGGGAGTTTGGAGGGGCTGCCATGACAAAGCTGACTGAAACACACACACACGTTTTATTGATGATGGATTCCACATTTCTCCCATCCCTCTGTCCTCCGCCTGTCCATCTGTTCGGCCCACAGTGTTCATGGGCTTCACATGAAAGCTCCTCCTCTTCCTCTCTTCTCCTGCTATCTCTCTTTTTTTCCCATTTCCTCTTTCTTATAATCAGCCAAAATTACACTGGCAATCCTTTCGCTCCCCTGCCTTGTCTGTCTCTGAATATTCTACCCTCTAACGCACACACTAAACCTATTTATCCTGGTCATAGGAAACAGTGACCTTTGTCTCGCCTGTGACCGAATTGTCCTCCAACGTGCTCATGTGTATGTGTGTTTGTGTGTGTGTTTTCCTCCCCCTTCACACTCTCATTGATTATATCAAGGCTCCAATCAGTTTTACCAGGCCCTGTAAATTTACTGATCGATCCCTCCAAGAGCCTCGGGGTGGATGGGAAGCTGTGTGTGTGCGTGTTTGGGTGAGCATTCATACACATGCAGAGACAGCGGTTGGAGAGAGATGTGAAAATTTTCCACGAGTCCGTTTAAAGGGGAACTACATGACACAGAAAAAAACTCTCCCTCAGTGCTGAGATTAGAATCAGCATTTTTTCATTTGAAATCAATAGCTCAGGGTGAGAGGCACGCATGCAGAAGGAAAGCATGGAAAGGGGGAAAGGGAAGAAAGGACCAGAAAGCGCAGGAGTGAGAAGGTTTATTTTGAAGGGCACTGTTTCATCGGGAATTAGTCAAGTATAAAACGAGAGAGGGAAGAGCGGGGAGAGAGTGGAGGTGATAAACGGCATGAGGAGAAGGTGTAGAGGCAGCTTAAGAGGAGAAAGAGAAATGGAGGACAGAGCAGAGGAGAGATAAGAAAGAATGACAGGTGTTCACCCAAGTCTTCGCTTAATTGACGGGAATACTGTATGTCTGCAGGGGAGTATTCACTCACAGGGTTTATGTCTGTGTGTGTGTGAGAGAAGGTGAAGGTGACTCCAGGGTTCATCTTGTCTAAGCTGCTTCTCTAAACCGCACCCCGCCCCTCCCCCTCAGCTGCACAACCAGCCAATCAGGACACACACACATACACACCAGGGTGCAAACATAGACACAACAAAAGACAACCAGTTAATTTGGATGCAGTGGGAAGCTCCCATGTGTGAATGTGTTCACCGTGAGTCAGAGTGGGGGCTGAATAAGGAACGTGCAAGCTCAGCAAAACTCTCTCCTCTATATATGGAAGAGGGGAAAACATGTAATACAAGCTACCACACCGACCAGCTTTGAAATGGAAATATTAGTGTCACCGAAGCTGCCTACATTGCAGGGAAACACATAGTAACTAAAAAAAATTGCTGTACACACACACACACACACACATGCACACACAGTCCTCGTGTTTTGATAAAGAAAGACAGCGGGGTCGGTGACTGACAGCCCTGGAGAGACTGTTGCCTTGGAAAAGCGAAGACTAATGATAAAATATGACAAATATTTAATTGTCACCGTGAGACTGCGCCGAGACAGGCCGCACGCTCTGACACATACAGTCACAACGCAGCCGCACAAACACAAACAGATTCTCAACCTGCCGCCAGGTCCACCAGCTAATGAATAGACAGTCTGGAAACGGCGCGCATTTACACAAATATATGAGGAGAATATGCAGCACACATCCCATGTCCCTCGCAAATAAGATTTAGCGTGTTCCTGTAAACCTGACAGCATGCGAGCGGGGTGGAAGACAGGATTTGGGTTAGAAAAACGAGAGAAAAGGGAAAGGGAAGGAGGACAGGGACAAGAAAAGCCTCTTTTAGGAGAAACAAACAACAGGCTCAGAAGAGTGAAAACAACTTTTCCTCCTCTTGAGGATAAAAGTGGGTCTGCCTGAATGGCAATGACAGCTTTTCTGTCACTGTTTGCAGAGAGAGATTCTGATAAGAGACACAAGAGAGGAGAGGAGAGGAGAGGAGAGGAGAGGAGAGGAGAGGAGAGGAGAGGAGAGGAGAGGAGATTACACAACACAATGCGACCTGCGACAAAATTAATTCAGTCCAAAATAGGACTGAGGTTTAACACATGGCCCAAGACGAGACAAAAAATTGTCCACATGTTAGAGCTGCAATGATTGGTTAATTGAAAAATAATTAATCTCTAATTATTTTGATAATCGTTTAATTTTTCAGTCATTTTTTAGATAAAAAAAAATTTAAAAAAATTGTTGTTTTACGCTTCTTAAATGTGAGAATTTGTGGCTTTTCTTTGTCATTTATGACAGTAAATGAGGAGTCTTTGAGGTTTGGACAGTTGGTTGGACAAAACAAACAAATTTAGCTTCTTTTTTTTTACATTTTCTGTCATGATCCTGGGTTTGTTTATATTCTGTTATCCTATAGATTTTGTTTTGGAGGTTTCTGTTTATGTTCCTTGTTTCATGTTATTCATTCATGTTTAATCTGCTTCCTGTTTTATTTTGTAGATTCCCTCCTCGTGTATCATGTCAAGTTTTACTTCCTCCCTGTTCCCAGAGTCTTTCCTTCACACCTGTTCTGTATTAGTCCTGTTTGCTTCACCCTGGTGTTCCCAACCACACCCTTGTTGTTAGCCAATCTCCATTTCCCTCCTTTTGCCCGTGTCCCCCTAATCCAGCTGTGTCTCGTTCTTGTGATTAGTTTTCTGTTGTTAGGTATGGCGTGACCTGTGTGTCTCCCTTTGTTCTTTGTCAGTTCATACGTGTTCATTCCCGCGTTGATTCCTGTGCTCACCCCCGTATTCCTGGTGTCTTTCCCTGCTCCATTTCCTGCCTGGTTTTCTGTTTAGATTTGGGATTTGAGTTCATCGTATTATTTATTCATTTTCCATAACCGTCACCGGGGGGCTGGAGCCTATCCCAGCTGACACTGGGCGAGAGGCGGGGTACACCCTGGACAGGCCACCAGACTATCACACCTACAGACAATCTAGGGTCACCAATTTGGTCTTTGGATTGTGGGAGGAAGCTGGACTACCCGGAGAAAACCCACACTGACACAGGGGAGAACATGCAAACGCCACACAGAAGGGTTCCCCCACCCTGGGTTTGAAGCAGGAACCCTCTTGCTGTGCAGCAATGCAAACCACTGTACCACCATGCCGCGGTATTGCCTCAGTTGGTTTTCAGTTTAGTTTTGGTTCTGCTTTCATTTGGACTTCTAGTTACCTGCCTGTACCGGATGTTTTCTATCGGCTGCATTAAAGCTTGCTTTTTGTTAAAAATTCACCCTGCCTGTTAGTCTGCATTTGGGTCCTCCTTGAACTGATACATGACATAATCAAGAAAATAATCAGCAGATCAGTTGATAATGAAAATAATTGGTCGCAGCTCAACTACATACCCACTCGCCTGAGATTCATGACATCAGCAGTCCTGACGATCCGCTCTCGACACACATTCTCCATCAAACTTATGCTCCTGCTATACACAGACTCTCCGACACTAATGCTTACTGTACCTTTACCTCAATACAAACCACCCAATAATTTCCTCGCACCACATAAATCCACCAATAATAGGCTCGCTCAGGCCAGAATAGCACAATCGGCCTAAACTGGCCAGCTCAGCAATGCACACACCATAATATGTATTAGCTGACAGACGTCACCACTGTATAAAAAGCAATTACACCAGGAGCTTCTTAAACTGCTGTTCTCCAACCTTTCAATAAACTCCCCAATCGTTGAGTTCCAAATTATCAGTGTTTCCGCTTTTCACTGCGGAGACCACTTAAGATTGAGGTCGGCGGTTTTGATGCGAAAGGTGAACGAGGTGAAGTAATTAGGCGCATAATTTAGAAATAGTGAAGGACTATAATTATCAGCTAAAATTGTGCCTATTACTGTAAGAACACTTCAGGAAAAGTGTCTTCAGGTTCACAAAACTTATAAATATATTGAGTGTAAATCTGTCTGAGGAGAGTTACTGTAGAGAGAACGAATGCATTACCAGCACCATAAAGAGACAGTACGGAAATCACTGTAGTTACACATTGATGCACAGTCTCACCCCTGCATGCTGGTGCTACCAGATTTATATTGGTTAATAAGATCTTTTGTTTTACTGCTGCTGCTCCCACCGCTATTCCAGCAGGACCCTCCAATATTCACTCTCGTCCTGACCAGAATACTTTGATGTAGCCAACAACACCAGGCAGCTGCAGGCTTACAACAAAGTTGACCCTGCTTGAAACAGAAACACAGTCGAACTCAGCGCTGCATACAAATGTGTGTATATTCACTGCAGCTATACTTTATTTGCATAAAAGCTCATGAAAATTAAAGTGGAGATTGTAACCTAAGGAAAATGAAAAATACTGTTGGAATAAATTACAAGTGATTTGGCAAAAGATCAAGAGAGGTGGTCGAGCAAATTTAGAGATTAAGAAACTGTTTAATTGGTCAAAAACACTTAAATCCTCTAACAAGCTGAGCAAGCTCTGAACCGTCCGCAGAGCATACTGGAACTAAAGGCACTGCACCAGCAAAATGAAATAAGACGATTTTCCACAAGACAACTCAACTAATCAACGACAGTTATACAATGGCGGCGGGTGTGTGAAGAATTAGACGAGCTCAGCCAGCAAGCCTGTCCACAAACTTCAGTCTGTGGCCAATACAGTGTGTCATTTATTCCACAAATGTGTCCTTTTATTTCTGCAAACCAGCTGAAATCATGTCTGCTTCAAGTACACAAGCCAGTAACAAAGACGTTGCTTTTGACTGAGGAGAAATGTTTTAACTGACAAAATGTAATGGTAATGAAAGACATTTTATAATTTCCACTGCATGTCATTCCTCAGTAGAAGTGGACTAGAATAAAACTGTCTCCGTCTGCATCATATCTTCTAATAGTCGAGTTGTAAGGAATGTGCCTATAGGCAAAAGAATAAATCAAATGCTATTTTCCTTATGTTTTCAAGATACGCCACCTGATCTTTGACTGTTTAACTATTGCACCGGCTCCCCTGCCAACAAATGGACGCTCATACATTATGCAGGAGGGAGCAAGTGGCTCATCAGGGATGCAGAGTGAAACATGGCAGGCAGGGGAGAACAGCAGAGAGGAGGAGCCATGGGTGAGGGCAGAGGAGAAGGAGGAGGGAGGAGGGGGAGATAGAGAGGGCCATGGTTGAGGAAGCACAGGGTCATTCACAGCTCCAGAGACAGAGGAAGAAAATGAGTGAAAGGGAGAAGCGTGGAAGAAAAATTTGGAGTTCATGACTCGGTGAGAATTAAGTGGAGGGGTGTGAGACTGACTGAGTGACAGAGAGACAAGAGGGGGTTTTACAAGCAGATACTGTGCTTCACATGGTCAGGGTGGAAAGGACGAGACAGGATTTAGATGTGGTGGACAATTGTGACATCGAATCATGATGGTTTCATAGTTTTCATAATGAAGCTCACCTGATACCTGAATTAAAAAATAATGAAGAATTTCTGAAAAATTTGTCTGACACTGTTTTTATATGTAGATGCATTTTTTTGTTTTTTTTACCAAGGTTCGCATAAATCTTGCTATTAAAGATGTAGACAAAACCCTCCTAATGCTTGGTCAATGGCCCTTTAGCATCAGTCACCAACGCACAGAGGCACTCTTTAGCAGCATTACGAGACGACCACGGCAGCAGCATTTGTTGACGCTCCAGGCCAACTACTGTAGTATAAAGAGCAAGTCTGCATTGGGTGGATGGAACTGGAGGTGGATGGGTAAAAAGACTCTGGACTTTGACCCAGGAACCCGCTGTTTGTGTCCAGGGTGAAACCAGAAGTCAAACATGCTGTTTTAATAACAACATAGTGTGCTAGTATGTTTAGCATCATATGACCTTACATTATGTTATGTTAAGCCATGATGTTTTTTTCTAAACCTAACCATGTGCTTTTGTTGCCGAAACCCACGGAAGTAAATGTAAAAAACATTAGTTTTTTACCTATGTTCAGTTTGTTTTGAATAAGACTATTTGTATTTACGAATAGAAACTGATATTTTCCTGTGAAAAATTGAAGTTCATTGTAAAGAGAGCAAATATACATGCCATCCCTGATCGTCCAAAAGTGACCCAGGAGGCACACCTAGCACATCATGTGTTGATGAGATGGCCTACTGACCAAGCATTGGTATTCAACAAGTTGGAAGTGAGAATGTGTTGGACAAATTCATGTTCGTATACTGCAGGCAAGGTAAATATTATGCTAACTCACCACTGTATTCTGAATCATTTCAAGTCACATTCTTTGTAAATGTGGGCCGTTGCATCCAAACCTGCTCACAAAAATGGCCGGGGTTCTGAAAAGGTCTAGTGAACACCTAAATTTGCTTTGCTTATACCAACGTATGCATGTAAACTGAAAGACTTATTCAGTGATGGGGGACACATAGGCACTACCATTGTATTTCTCACAGGGAGAAGCTCCTTCACTGATGCTAGCTACCTCTTGGCTAGTACTGTTAGCTGTAACGTTAGCCTACTGGTTATTTGTCCCATAAGCCTGGCTGGTAACAGCATTCGAAGCTGACTGAATAAAGTTGGTCATCACATTATTATTTGAGTTTAAAGCTCTTTCTTTTCTTCTCCTTTCTTTAACGGAAGCCCAATTTATATGCAGGTCTTGAAATCGCAAACTCCAATATTAGGCATTTTAATAATGAAACAGGCCATATTTTACTAAAGCAACATTAAAAACTGTTTGTTTTATTGTTTTTTTAAGAAAGTGATGGGGAATATTTTGTTTCAAAATAAAATTTGGGTATCATTGTTTATATTTGAATGAACATGATCACTGCGGGTCACTATGGGCTCCCCTTAGCAGCTGGGCCTCAAAAAGCTTCTCCTTTCGTTATGGGATTTCAGTCCTAAATTTTCAAAATTTAAACCAGCTTTTTTTTGTCACCACAACTCTAAATAAGCCGTCATGGACATGTCACACAATACAATTTAAGACCATGACTGACAACCAGTGATTTCACCATACATTTCTCACAACCGTCAACTTATCGGGGAAAACTGCGGAGTGTAAAAGGGGTCTTTGAAGACAACATGATCACATCTACAGTACCTTGAGATCAGGCCTAAGATTTAGATGGTTGCAACTAAGATTGGTTGTTCTGTAGTTTGAAAATGACTCATAGAAATCCCTATTTCTCCTAATCTCAGGTCTTGCTGTCTGTGATAATAAAGGGTTTGGCACCGGAGAGGGGAGGAAAAAAATGAGGAAGACAGAATGGAGGAGGAGGAGAAGACACAGTGGGACAAAAGGCGGCCAATGTTGGAGGAGACAAATTACGACCAGCAGGTTTTTCCTATGTGATAGGGCAGACAATGCACACAGACGCACACGTAAACAGAACAGCAGGTTGGTAACATTGCTTGAAATATTAAACATAAATGTCACAGCCTTTCCCTCGATCCATTGCTCCTCTTCTCCCCTCCTTCCCCTCCCTCCTCTCCGCTCCTGTCCTCCGCCCTCCACTGACAGTTTCCTGTTAATGAGTTTCACTTGCACAGGAGACCACAGAGAGAAATAAAGAGTGGGCAGCATGTTCACACACACACACACACACACACACACACACACACACACACACACACTGCAGGTAGTAGAGCCCTGAGTGTATACAGACATGACTAATACTGACTCTCACATCGCCGATCCAGTGCTGTACGGAGAAGGCCGGCTCTAATAAGGCCAAAGTTAGCCCACTGTCTCCTGAAATCTCTGGAGAACACGTTAGCAGGCAGCAAAGGACATCGTCATGTTAGGAGTATGGTATCAAAATGAAAAGCTGGCGGTTACACTGCTGTCACCATCAGCCCGATGACGACTGCTTAGACTGGAGACTGTGTTAGTTTAGCATTGTTGAGGCCAGAGCCGGGGCTGGCAGGAAGATTGTGGGAGTCAACATATTCTGAGAAGAACACAAGCTTGTTCTAAGTCTATCCCAACACCAAGAGTAACTAAAGTCATTATGTTCATGACATGATGGATTCTGTGTAAATACAACCAGCCCCTTTAATTCTCCCTTAAGTAGCTGTAAGGTTGTTAAAACCACACCGTCTGGCAGCATCACATATATTCTCTTCAAGCTCCTCACTGAAGCTGTATAATGTTTACACTGAGTGAAGTATTCACATCCAAGACTGCGTGTTTGCATGGCTGCACCATTCCATCAAATGGCAGTCAGATGGATGTGTTGTGCATAATTTCATACACATTTCCCCCAAATTAACTATGATATATTTGGCATCTTTCAAAACAGCCCAGTCTCCAGAATAAATGTTGGCATTCTACATTGCTGTAAACCATGGATGTTTCCATACGTGTGCGGAGTTTGCATGTTCTCCCTGTGTCAGCGTGGGTTTTCTCCAGGTGCTCCGGTTTCCTCGTACTGTCCAAAGACATGCAGGTTAATTGGTGACTCTTAATTGGCCGTAGGTGTGAAACTGAGCGTGAATGGTTGTCTGTATGTGATAGCTTTGTGATAGTCTGGTGACCTGTCCAGGGTGCACCCCGCCTCTCACCCAATGTCAGCTGGGATAGGCTCCGGCGATCCCAAACAGGATAAGCGCTTACGGAAACGAATGTTGTGACAGTGATCTTAAGTGCGATATCGTAGGTAACTGGACTTGCTTGAGTTTCTTGAAGACTCAAGCAAGTCTTCTCATCCAAACGTCTTCAAGAAACCCAAGCAAGTCCAGTTGACTACGATATAGCATTTAAGATTACCATGACCTGGATGACTGAGAATCTTCACCAACATGTTGCGACAGTGCTGTAGTTAACTTGAAGTTAGGTTTAGGCACAAAAACAACTTGGTTAGGGTTAGGAAAACACCATGTTTTGGCTTTAGATACCCAGCTAGACGTGTCCTGACATCTCATTAAAAATGAGTTGTCTGTCCATTTGTTGGTCTCCAACAGTGGTGACAAACCCAGCTCATACACATGTAATCTGAATTATGTCACTTTAGAAATGCTGATATGATGTGTATGAAATTTGTAACATATCCGTGCTTTGCAGAAACCCAAAATGCCAACATTTATTCTGGAAACTGGGCTGTTGAAAACGCGTGGGTTTGAACAATGTGGCTGCACAGCAACTGGCAGAAAATGTGCTTTAGTTCTTACTTCACAATAATTAAACCTACATGTTGGTGTCACTGCAGAGAATCGTGCCCAGACTTCCAAGGGGCTTTCAGCAAGATTATATGAAGCACCTTCTGTATTCACTAAGTTTTTCTTCAACTCAAAGCTTAAGGCTGTTCTTCAGAGCATCTCACAGACGGTTTAAACCATTGCAACCAAGGTTTCAAATCTTGACCCAAATCTCGGACAATTGCGGTGTTTATCCGAGTGTAAGACACTTGTGCATCAATACTGTGTGTGTCTGTATTGACTTGATGGCACATTGAGTGAGCTGGCCTACAGTTGACTGAAGAGCTATCATGGCCACTTCTGAGGAAGCAATATCATCCAATTTATGGCTGATATCCCTGAAGAAAGGAGCCTCGATGATTCACCATAATGGACTTACGTCTGACATGGACCTCTGCACATGGGTGCACTAGCTTCTGTGTCTACAACAGACTTCACATGTACTGTATGTTCTTTTTCTTAACAGAAATACCAAACTGAAGCCATTACTGCAGAGGTTGTTCCGGATGTTGACTGTAATAGATGATCAATTATCAGCGATAAAATCCCAGCGTTCTGGTACAGCTACTTGAAAATGTAATGAAATAACAACATTTCTTAATGTCAACATTGGCAGGTAAAAACAGTTGATTTGTTTGGGGAAATCATTCAGTCAGTCAAATCATAAGCTCTGAAGTTTTTTCTTTCTTCTCTCCATCAGATGCAGAACTCTGATGTTCTCTGTCTATGAGTCTGCTTCTCTTTCAACCAGGATCTGAACCTGCTGAGTTTCTACAAGGTGGATTATGCCTGCTGGCAAGTGCTCAAGTACTCACAGGGTGTATCAAGGGCGTAGTGTGCTTTTCTCTCTCTCTCTCTCTCTCTCTCTCTCTCTCTCTCTTACACACACACACACACACACACACACACACACACACACACACACACAAAATGAAGCTAATTATGGTGCTCCTTTTGGCTAGATGTTGTGTCTCTCAGTTCAAACTCACATCTCTGAATCTGTTCCAGGATCTGTCCTTGTTGTATTGAGCCACGGTGCTCAGCCATTTGTCGTTATTGTTACCGGAGACCGCCGTTTCTCTGCTCAGCAAGAGAGCCACGACAGGTAGCAGAAAGAAGAACATCTTCTGAAAGCAAAGACACAGAGAGAGAGAGAGAGAGAGAGAGAGAGAGAGAGAGAGAAAGAGGGAGAGAGAGAAAAACACAGGGGCATTAGACGGATAGTGAGAAAACAAATGCAGAGGAAGAGGAGGATGCAGCAAAGTGTTTAGAAGAGCAGCATGAAGTGAGATAGAGCACTTTACAGAACACACAACTCTCACATTGTGACGCAGGATGGGTCAGGATGTTAAAAAAAAAAAAAAAAAAAGCAGAGGAACCGAGCCACTGTTTGTGACTGCAGAGTGCTCATTTTATCAAATTGCTGATCCGTCTTCTAATCGGATTATAAACATTGGAGAGTTGTCACCGCGGCAGATGGGGGGCACCGTGAAACGATTAGCTCGCGAGCTTCCCCTCCGCCAATTTAAAAAGCAATTAGCGGCGTCAACACTATTGGCGCCCCCACGGAGCTTTGTCTTGGCTCTCATCTGCTTTCTCCTCCATCCAGCAGCGAGCAGCACCATGAAAGTCGACAACTACTCACTTTCATTTCCAGTTTATATTTCTTTGATAAGAACAAAAAAATCACCAAAATGACAGCAGCGGTGCTTCACCTACCTGGGATAGTTCGTTGGTGTCCAATGTGAAGGATTCCCGGGGGTAAATAAGTCCACGGCCCCGGGCACTCCGGTGGCACCCGACTGCTTTGTAGGATTGACGGCAAAAAGGGAGCTGCGAGGACGAGCGGACCGGGAGCTTTCTCCTCCTCCTCGGTCACCAGACACCGCCTCCTTTCTCTCCTCCTCTCCCTCTCTCTCCAATACGCACTCACCGTGTCATTGATTTTAAGCAGGGGGGATTTTTTTTTTTTTATGTTCGCACCAGAGCGCGAGCAGGATTTGGGAGCCGTGTCACACAGCTGTTCCAGGCTGTACACACATTTCATTTTAGTCACGCGCCTCTCTTGTGAAATTCAAGCTCGTGTCCAGTATAGTAAATATAATTAAGACGCACACACACCGTAAAATCAGCGCTGTGTTGGTGCGTGAAGCGCCTCCAGCTCGGGCTGATCCGCTGAGGGCTGCGCGCCTTTCAGCACCATGGACAGAGGCTGGACACACCAGACGCTCCTTTTTTTTAATGAAAACACAATTCATAAATGGGCCACATAACTAGGGCGTTCATTTTGGGGGGATATAACGATATATGTTTAAATATTTAATCTGCAACTCTGCTGAGGCTCACTCGGGGTTTTTTTCCCGCTTTGGCAACACTTGTTTCTCCTTTTTTCTCTCTTTGCATAATGTGTGTCTGGATGTGTGTGTGGAGTTCAGAGAGAAGATTGTGTCTGCTGTTCAGTAAAGCTGTGGCGCTACTGTTGGTGTCAGTGTGGTGAGGAGGACCATGGATGGATTACGGTGCTGCGGGCACAGGATTAGGGGCCCAAACTCTTCGGTCCCCTGGGCCTTTACCTGCAATTTGTCACTCAAATTTACATGTACTGGCCAGGAAAAGACTCAAAATGTGCACAGAGAGATGCAAGGGAACTGCCAAGAGACACAAATCTACTGTACAAAGGAGCAAAACAACCACAGAGAGACACAAAGCAACCAAAAATGACACAAAATGATCTCAAAGAGACACAAAATGACCAAAAAAAGGTACAAACCGACCATTAAGAGTCACAAAATGACCCCAAAGAGACACAAGATGACCGCAAAGAGATGCAAAATTACTGTAAATAGACAAACTAATAACAAAGAAACACAAAATGACCCCAAAGAGACACAAGATGACCGCAAAGAGATGCAAAATGACTGTAAATAGACAAACTAATAACAAAGAAACACAAAATGACCCAAAAGAGACACAATATGACTACAAAAGACACAAAAATGATTGCAAAGAGACACAAAACAACCACAAAGACGCACAAAACAACTAAAAACGACAAAATGACTTCAAAGAGACACAGAGTGACCCAAAAAGGTACAAACTGACCTTAAAGAGTCGCAAAATGACCCCTAAGAGACACAAGATGACTACAAAAGGCAGAAAATAACCCGAAAGAGACACAAAATGATCCAGAAGAGACACAAAAATTATTGCAAAGATGCACCAAATGATCAAAAAAGACACAAAATTATTACAGAGACATAAAAAAAAGACAAAAAAAAGACACAAAGTGACCTTAAAGAGACAAAAACATTAAAAACATTCAAAAGAGACACAAAATATCCCCATTGACACACAAAGTGCTCTCAACAAGACAAAACGACCACAGTGAGTCATTAAAATCACAATAAAAAGAGGCAAAAGTGAGAAAAAACAAAAGACCAAAAAAGAATAAAGTAATAAAACCACAACAAAGTCTGTGTCTATCTTGCTCCTGTTGAGGACAGGTGATGGGGTCTTACCCATATCTGTGCCTAGGGGCCCATCATCTCATATCTACCTGTGAGTAGGAATGTCGCATCACTCTCCTTTTCTTGTTGTTCAGTCCAGCTCTGTCTCATTGACTTGTTTTGGCACAAAGGAAGGCAGGAGTTTGGTTCAGCTCCTAATCTTCCTCAGTTTCACATAAAGTCCTGCTCTGGCTGACATCACAATTCTCTGTTGTATTGCTTGCACTTCTGGAAAGTATTACCAGTATTAATCTAGTTGGGAACAGTAGTCAAAAGAAAGATTGCAGTTTCCTTTTACAATTCTGTATTCATCTCAACCTGCTATGTTACAAAACTCACTGCCCCTACAAAGATTTTTTATATCTGTATTTGCTTGTGCTATTTTAATGAGTCTGGATTGTTTGTCAGCCAAAGTTCATTGCTGTTTTTTCCACCAGGGAAGCTAAACCTTATAGGTTATATGCCTACTGCACTTTTTCTTTTTATTTCCTTTTCTTGGTCCAGAATCAGAGCTTATTAAAAATGAAACAGGTTAAACACAAAGAAGTTATATGTGCGAGTATGCAATTGTGTTTGCTGCAATGTGAAATTGCCAGATCCAGTCAAGTGACCTTCCAAAACCTTCCTTTATGAAATACTGTATTTGTTTCATGTGTGTCCACATTATGTGAAGTTTTAAGCATTAATTGGGAGGAGAATTCTCGTCACATGAACAAGCCTCGCTAGTGTTTTGGTGTCTGGTGTCAAAACAGGATCGCTCCTGCAGGCCTGTGAGGTTTAATGAAGCAGTTAAACACTGCGGGTGGAGGAGCTGTTCATGCTGCTGAAGTTTTTTAATCCTGGTTGCAAAATTAAAGAACCCAACTAAAACATCAGAGACTATTTTGTTTTTACATGATTATGCTAGGATTAAAACACTAACTAATATGTTTAATAAATATATTTTATTTACAGTATATAACCTTTATCTAACCAGGAATAAAAGACTGATTGAGATTAAAAATCTCTGTTTCAAGAGTGTCAGTTAACATGGTTGCAGACTTATAAAAACAGTCTAACATCTACAGCTGGATGTGCCAGCTGCCAAGTCATTTAGTATTACTTTAAATGCGTCCAGTGATCAAGCTCTTGAAGATTCAGGTAATGCTGCAACTGATTCCAAGCCGAGGAAGCACCATATTTAAAGGCCTCATGTGTAGGATTTAGTGGTGCATAAAGGTGATGTTGCATATTGCAACCCAACACGATCTCACTCCAAAGTCATTAAATCTGGCACTTGGGCAGTGACTTGCGACGTCAGACACTAACTAAAAAAGCCATCCTTTAATGTTGGCATGATAGGGCATGATGTAGGGCGAGTGGGACAGGTGGTGGATGGGTCCACCAAACACAGACTTTCACTCGCAAGAGCAGTGTTCACATCCTGTAACATTCTACCGCCAAACCCTGTCCTTTTTGCCAAACCTAACCACGTGTTGTGTTGCCTCAACCTAACCATGTGTGTTTGTTGCTGAAGAAATAAAAACATCACTTCCCGTTGTTGTACTGACATAGTGCTTTTATTTTGAAAGAGACTGTATGCAAGCGCTAAATTTCCTGTGAAAACGGAAGTGTATTTTGAAAGAAGACGATGCATGTGACAGGCAGAACTTGACATGGCGTCCCAGAGCATCAACAGCCAACGCACCCAGGGTGGCTTACATGGAAAGTCCATGACTGAATGTTGATATGTGACGAGGTCGGAGTGAGAATGTGTTGTGCAACCAAGTACAACTTCTCAAGTGTGCTAAGCATG
Organism: Epinephelus moara; assembly: GCF_006386435.1. Lineage (NCBI taxonomy): Eukaryota > Metazoa > Chordata > Actinopteri > Perciformes > Serranidae > Epinephelus > Epinephelus moara. The sequence goes on from NC_065509.1 coordinate 21,729,908, forward strand.
TAGGAGAACTACTGTGGTTGATGCAAAAATGTGAATGGCCCTATCTAGAGCCAGTGTTTGGTTTGTCCTTTCTGGGCTACTGTAGAAACAGCACAGCAGACTTAATGGAAAGGGACCTGCTCTGTGTGTAAATACTAACAGCTCTTTGTAACAAAAACACGATGATTCTTATTTTCAATAATAAAACCATAGTGATGATTATTATGATGCCCCTGAATCCCACGCACTGGACCTTTAGACATTCTTTCCCAGTTCAGTATGGACTTCAGGGACAGTTAATCAGAATAACTCCTGCAGCCGATATCTGTATGTTGAAAGGAAACAACCCGAGACAGCCATGAATATGCCGATGGATATGTCTCTGTGTGAACAAGGCAGACAATTCGGCCTGAGCATACAGTACATGGAGCAATGTGCATACAATTAAAGTAGTTATTGGTAATGTGTTATTTCGAGTAGCAGCTGAGTCAGAGTTTACTGCATTAAAGATGTGGCCAGTTTCCAGACTCACATATACTGATGAACTTACCATTAGCTGCCTCTCATTAACACTGTGTTTAGCAATTATGTGTCCTATTAATAATTAGCAGTTATTAGTGTGGCTCCACAGTGGTGATATGTTTTCCTGATCTCCAGCAGTCTGGCTCCTCTATTCAGTTTGAAAAGATGAGCTCAAGTGCTCCAAGGCCATCACACATAACATTTACTGTATTTATGTGTGGCTGCATATGCATGAGCATGCATGAGATCAACAACGGCGTGGCGATGGCTGATACATTCCACTGATTTTGAGTGACTGACTTTGTGTCCTGGTAATATACAACAGTCACATCCACATCATAAAGCTAATGGATTGAGGTGAAGGTCTGCATAATACAGGCTAATAATGAGACCTTCCTCTTTAAAAACACGTCTCTCACTGAGCCATCTTATACTCTGAAGCACTGTGTGAGTGCTGGAATTGGAAAGTCCAATAAGCAGCTTATGAGCTGAATGATTATGAGACACTTGATTTTGACATTTAGAGGCTCTTACAAGACATTTATATGCAGTATATGTTAATAGTTATGTAGCCGGTGTTAAATGGGTACTCTGACATTTACAGTAAATCTGGGTAAAGTTGGGACACTTGAAAATGACATCGAGCATTTGTCCTTCAGCTGCTGCAGAGTGACATGTTTACAGAGCTCTTTTCAGATTTGAGCCTTTTGGCTCCAGAGAGACTTTAAGATGTGGACAACGCCTATAGATTTGCTCCAAAGGGCTATGAGATGTATGTATTTTATTTAATTTCATTTTATTTAATTGTGTCATGCCAACATTTTTTTGACTGGGTCCATCCCACATGGGATTACAGGACAACATATCACGTACTCTGGTCTTGCATGTATGTACAAACATGGGAAAGGAAAGACATGAAATGCAAACAAACTAAAAACAAAATAGAAACAATATCCCAAAATGAATTGATCACATTAGGAACTACCAACCATGTCTTTATCTTGATAAAGAGCCTTTTTTTTCTCCCAGGCTTTCTCCAGATAACTGACTAATTTATATGTATCATATGTGAATAGCCATCTCAGTCATTGTGCGTCATCTATATTTGTCATATCCATTTTTAAAAATATAATGTTCACAGTGTAATTAATTATTTAAACACAACCTCCTGAGATCCAAACTTTTGTTTGGTATGCATTTTTAATTTCTTAGTGGGACCACATAAGTATAAAAAACCCAGTCCCAGTGTCCTAAAGCAAGTAAATAAGGTCCCAATACCCTTCAGGGAGCTGATGATAAATTCCCAATGTCTTAAAACAAGTACTTTTTAATTAACAGAGTCTTAGTTGTTACTGTTTGTTTGCTCCAAATATTATTAATCTTAAACAAGTTTCAACTATGAAATGTGATCAGATTTTGTACCTTGTCCACTTTTGTGCCGGTTCGGCTGCAGACTGACTTGGCAGAGATGGCTCTCATCTTGTCTTTACATGGATTAGTGTATTGTAGTCTTACCACCACTAGATGGCACATAAAAGTGTCCACAAATGAGGACAACAGGTCAAAGTTAAGCAGAATGAAGTAGAAGGTCCAGTAAACCCACAGGGTTTGACACAGGGTCTCATTTAACTATTTTTTATCTAAAGCACTTAAAGGAGCAGCGTCTAGGATTTAGTGGCATGTGAGTGAGGAGCAAACTATTACTAATTACTATTACTATCAAAAGAACCATTTTTGACCAAAAATAAAAATACAAAAAAATCTGTGTGGAGCAGCAAAACATATTTGAGCCTTATATTGAAGGTAACATAAGTCTAAATTAGCTCATACTACTAGTCTAAATGAGCATTCATTTATATGTTTTACCACAAGATAACTACTCTGCAGGGCACTATTTATGATTATTTGGTGCTTTAACTTTGCAGAGCTGGCAGTGAAAGCAAACAAATCTGTCCACACACTTCTAAATTCTCTATTTTATTTCAAGACTTTTTGGGATTTGGCATCCAACCAGCTAGGGAATCTCAAGACTAGCCAAGACTAGGTGCCAGGCAGTAGATGTATTACACACATTTAGTTGTTGAAATGTTAAGACAATTTTTTATTCGGCACAAAGGCTTCAGATTTTTACATTTTGAGAATGTAAGAATTCCTTTACAACATTGATAAATAAGATTTAAAATAATCGTAAGTCATTTCCGTATGATTTTTTTTTGTCAAGGCCACAGGATGCCACTGGAGAGGGGCTAAAGAGCCACATGTGGCTCCAGAGTATAGTGTAGATGACCTAGCATAAACTCTTATTGTTTGAATATGTGGTGTACGTGACCTGAGCTGGTTGTCTGAATGACAGGAAAGCAGTAGGTTAAGTGACGGGAAACACCCTTTCATGTGTACTTGAAAGCTGTAGGTTTGTCAACTGATACTGCTTGTTTGTCAGACACTATAAATTGTCATGATGTACTAATTCAGTGGCTTTTTCATGAGAAAACCCTCAAATGTCCAATCCTGTGTTTTGAGTGTCTTTATTCTCTACAGTAGCCACAGGGTGCCTTCCCTTGCCCTAAATCCTACCTATAAAATACTGATGTTTAAGAAGAACTAGAGTCCATGGTCTTAAACATCAGAAAAATATGTCACCAGATGGAACCATTAGAGTCACACTTTGAATAGAAAACCAAGTTACATATACTGTATGTTCATCATTTTATCCTTCTTCATTGTCACTGTGTTGTTACAGCAGCTTAGCCATGCAGAGACTCACCACTGTCTGAGTTCAAAGGATTCAATCCAGGCCCACTTCTCCTGATTTCCTGTCCCTCTTTTTCTCTAAATCCCAGCATCCACCAGGGGGGACTCGCAAGATGAAGGATAAGAACAGCTGTAGGGGATCCAATTTTGAATAATAAAGATCAAAATATATGAAACAAAGCAAAGGGGAGCCGTGGACCCGGCGATAAATTTACTGTTGTACATCCCTCACATTGCCGATGCAGATGGAGATAGGGAAAAGAGGGAGGGGAGGAGAGGAGGAAAACAAAAATGATGAAACAAGATTAAAGTTGTGCGTGTGTGTGTTTTGTGTGTTGGAGACAGGCGAGAGTGAAACGAGATGGGGGAGCGTGCGGGTGATGTTTGAAAGCGAGCAGTGGGGTGTGATAGACTGTTTCTTAATGAGCTGTGTGTCTGTAACTTAACTTGTGCATGAGAACTTCAGTTCCACTTGAGCGACTCCGGAGAAAAGCTCTGTCAGCCTGCCTGAGAAATGGACCATGATCATAAAGCATATCAGCCTCCTAGATGATATCTGCCTGGGCTGTCCCACTGTGCAAGGTGCAAAATGTTGCAAAACATAGCATTTCCATCAGACAACAATTCATATTTCTGCCAGGTGCTCTTGGGGGCACTCATAAATCCAATCATACATCTGACGTTCCACATAGGATGAAAAGAGAAAACTCATAGAGCATGAAACCCACCAGCAAATGGGATAAAGAGTATAAATGTCTCAGATGTTTTTATTCACTGGGTACGTATCCTAATCAGTTCCTCATCACGGGCTTCAGTGACAGTAAACATGTTGTTAACTTGCCCAATCTAAAAACAGGACTAATCTACATCCAAATAATAATGGGATATAATTTAGCATGTAAACACATCTGACTTTGTTTTTTAGAAACAACCCACCAATGGGCTTTGATGTTTTCCTCTGTGATTTGGGCACTACTGCATTTATATGTCATCTTTTTCAAAGCAAAGAGATGGGTGCTTTTTTGTCATTTCCCTTGATATCTGTGTGAAAAGCTGGTTTGTCAAGGTTTGGGAAAAGTTCTAAATGATCACAGCATTTCTTTGTTCAGCTGAAAAAGGAGTTTTAGCCTCAAATATGAGAAGTGACCAGCTGAAAAAAAGAAAGGAAAACAATATGAAAAGGCCCTAAACAAATTGATTAAAAGAGGACACATTTATACTTAAAAAGTATGTCAGCTCGTTTTGATTTTTTTTCTCCACTAAGACATCATTAGAGGATGTGACATCACAGCTACCAACACATAAGAGCATAAACTGTTTTAAATGAAGTGTAAATAATGTTAAAGGTTGACACTGTGATGTTTTAGTTTCAGATAAGTGAACTTTGTTTGGCCTTTGATTACAAGAGAGGTTTATAGACATGCACTGTTTTATCCAGGCAGCTGCGGAGAAAGGTCCTAGTTGAATAATACTAATGATACAAATGATACTAATGCTAATTATGTTAATACTAGTGCTACTGCTACCACCACTGCTAATGAGAATTATAATATTAATAATAACAATGATAATAATAAGAAGACTACTACTACTACTACTACTACTACTAATTACTAAAATACTAATAATAATAACATTACATTATTATTATTAGTAGTAGTATGCATTTTATTTATAAGTGCCTTTCAAAGCAAACAAGGACACTTCACAAGACACAGTTTAAAAGAAAAAAAAAAGCAGTGTATCTGTACATCATGAAATCAAACAAAGCCTTCAAATACAATAATAAATTAAAATAATCTAATAAATAATATTATCTATTGTTTAATATCATCTAATAAATAATTATCTGCATTGATTCTATACATGCATGTGCAAATGATCTAAACTAAACTAAACTAAACTAAACTAAACTTAACTAAACTAAACTAAACTAAACTAAACTAAACTAAGCTAAACTAAACTAAATTAAACTAAACTAAACTAAACTAAACTAAATTAAACTAAACTAAACGTAATTTAACTAAACTAAACTTAATTTAACTAAACCGAACTAAACTACACTAAATTAAACTAAACTAAACCTAATTTAACTAAACTAAAGTAAATTAAACTAAACTGAACTAAACTAAACTAAACTAAACTAAACTAAACTGAACTGAACTAAACTAAACTAAA